>NC_134031.1:12344726-12945606 GCF_964204645.1 Tubulanus polymorphus | reverse complement strand
GATACGAAAACGTCTTTTCTCGCGCTGAACGACGTTTTCGGGTCGAAAAGTGCTTTTCCTGACGATTTGAGCGATTTTACGCATCGACATTGTCGTTTTTCCCATAGGGGGAATATTTGATACGAAAACGTCTTTTCTCTCGCTGAACGACGTTTTCGGGTCGAAAAGTGCTTTTCCTGACGATTTGAGCGCTTTTACGCATCGACATTGTCGTTTTTCCCATAGGGGGAATATTTGATACGAAAACGTCTTTTCTGGCGCTGAACGACGTTTTCGCGTCGAAAAGTGCTTTACCTGACGATTTGAGCGCTTTTACGCTTCGACATTGTCGTTTTCCGATAGGGGGAATATTTGAAACGAAAACGACTTTTCTAGCGCTGAACGACGTTTTCGGGTCGAAAAGTGCTTTTCATGACGATTTGAGCGCTTTTACGCATCGACATTGTCGTTTTTCCCATAGGGGGAATATTTGATACGAAAACGTCTTTTCTCGCGCTGAACGACGTTTTCGGGTCGAAAAGTGCTTTTCCTGACGATTTAAGCGCTTTTACGCATCGACATTGTCGTTTTCCGATAGGGGGAATATTTGAAACGAAAACGACTTTTCTAGCGCTGAACGACGTTTTCGGGTCGAAAAGTGCTTTTCCTGACGATTTGAGCGCTTTTACGCATCGACATTGTCGTTTTTCCCATAGGGGAAATATTTGATACGAAAACGTCTTTTCTCGCGCTGAACGACGTTTTCGCGTCGAAATGTGCTTTTCCTGACGATTTGAGCGCTTTTACGCATCGACATTGTCGTTTTCCGATAGGGGGATTGTTTGAAACGAAAACGTCTTTTCTAGCGCTGAACGACGTTTTCGGGTCGAAAATTGCTTTTCCTGACGATTTGAGCGCTTTTACGCATCGACATTGTCGTTTTCCGATAGGGGGAATATTTGAAAGGAAAACGTCTTTTCTAGCGCTGAACGACGTTTTCGGGTCGAAAAGTGCTTTTCATGACGATTTGAGCGCTTTTACGCATCCACATTGTCGTTTTTCCGATAGGGGGAATATTTGATACGAAAACGTCTTTTCTCGCGCTGAACGACGTTTTCGCGTCGAAAAGTGCTTTTCCTGACGATTTGAGCGCTTTTACGCATCGACATTGTCGTTTTTCCCATAGGGGAAATATTTGATAAGAAAACGTCTTTTCTCGCGCTGAACGACGTTTTCGCGTCGAAATGTGCTTTTCCTGACGATTTGAGCGCTTTTACGCATCGACATTGTCGTTTTTCCGATAGGGGGAATATTTGAAAGGAAAACGTCTTTTCTAGCGCTGAACGACGTTTTCGGGTCGAAAAGTGCTTTTCATGACGATTTGAGCGCTTTTACGCATCGACATTGTCGTTTTTCCGATAGGGGGAATATTTGATACGAAAACGTCTTTTCTCGCGCTGAACGACGTTTTCGGGTCGAAAAGTGCTTTTCCTGCCGATTTGAGCGCTTTTACGCATCGACATTGTCGTTTTTCCCATAGGGGAAATATTTGATACGAAAACGTCTTTTCTCGCGCTGAACGACGTTTTCGCGTCGAAATGTGCTTTTCCTGACGATTTGAGCGCTTTTACGCATCGACATTGTCGTTTTCCGATAGGGGGAATATTTGAAACGAAAACGTCTTTTCTAGCGCTGAACGACGTTTTCGGGTCGAAAAGTGCTTTTCCTGACGATTTGAACGCTTTTACGCATCGACATTGTCGTTTTTCCCATAGGGGAAATATTTGATACGAAAACGTCTTTTCTCGCGCTGAACGACGTTTTCGCGTCGAAATGTGCTTTTCCTGACGATTTGAGCGCTTTTACGCATCGACATAGTCGTTTTTCCGATAGGGGGAATATTTGAAAGGAAAACGTCTTTTCTAGCGCTGAACGACGTTTTCGGGTCGAAAAGTGCTTTTCCTGACGATTTGAGCGCTTTTACGCATCGACATTGTCGTTTTTCCCATAGGGGAAATATTTGATACGAAAACGTCTTTTCTCGCGCTGAACGACGTTTTCGCGTCGAAATGTGCTTTTCCTGACGATTTGAGCGCTTTTACGCATCGACATTGTCGTTTTTCCGATAGGGGGAATATTTGAAAGGAAAACGTCTTTTCTAGCGCTGAACGACGTTTTCGGGTCGAAAAGTGCTTTTCCTGACGATTTTAGCGCTTTTACGCATCGACATTGTCGTTTTTCCCATAGGGGGAATATTTGATACGAAAACGTCTTTTCTCGCGCTGAACGACGTTTTCGCGTCGAAAAGTGCTTTTCCTGACGATTTGAGCGCTTTTACGCATCGACATTGTCGTTTTTCCCATAAGGGGAATATTTGATACGAAAACGTCTTTTCTAGCGCTGAACGACGTTTTCGGGTTGAAAAGTGCTTTTCCTGACGATTTGAGCGCTTTTACGCATCGACATTGTCGTTTTTCCCATAGGGGGAATATTTGATACGAAAACGTCTTTTCTCGCGCTGAACGACGTTTTCGCGTCGAAAAGTGCTTTTCCTGACGATTTGAGCGCTTTTACGCATCGACATTGTCGTTTTCCGATAGGGGGAATATTTGAAACGAAAACGTCTTTTCTAGCGCTGAACGACGTTTTCGGGTCGAAAAGTGCTTTTCCTGACGATGTGAGCGCTTTTACGCATCGACATTGTCGTTTTTCCCATAGGGGAAATATTTGATACGAAAACGTCTTTTCTCGCGCTGAACGACGTTTTCGCGTCGAAATGTGCTTTTCCTGACGATTTGAGCGCTTTTACGCATCGACATTGTCGTTTTTCCGATAGGGGGAATATTTGAAAGGAAAACGTTTTTTCTAGCGCTGAACGACGTTTTCGCGTCGAAAAGTGCTTTTCCTGACGATTTGAGCGCTTTTACGCATCGACATTGTCGTTTTTCCCATAAGGGGAATATTTGATACGAAAACGTCTTTTCTAGCGCTGAACGACGTTTTCGGGTTGAAAAGTGCTTTTCCTGACGATTTGAGCGCTTTTACGCATCGACATTGTCGTTTTTCCCATAGGGGGAATATTTGATTCGAACACGTCTTTTCTCGCGCTGAACGACGTTTTCGTGTCGAAAAGTGCTTTTCCTGACGATTTAAGCGCTTTTACGCATCGACATTGTCGTTTTTCCCATAGGGGGAATATTTGATACGAAAACGTCTTTTCTCGCGCTGAACGACGTTTTCGCGTCGAAAAGTGCTTTTCCTGACGATTTGAGCGCTTTTACGCATCGACATTGTCGTTTTCCGATAGGGGGAATATTTGAAACGAAAACGTCTTTTCTAGCGCTGAACGACGTTTTCGGGTCGAAAAGTGCTTTTCCTGACGATTTGAGCGCTTTTACGCATCGACATTGTCGTTTTTCCCATAGGGGAAATATTTGATACGAAAACGTCTTTTCTCGCGCTGAACGACGTTTTCGCGTCGAAATGTGCTTTTCCTGACGATTTGAGCGCTTTTACGCATCGACATAGTCGTTTTTCCGATAGGGGGAATATTTGAAAGGAAAACGTCTTTTCTAGCGCTGAACGACGTTTTCGGGTCGAAAAGTGCTTTTCCTGACGATTTGAGCGCTTTTACGCATCGACATTGTCGTTTTTCCCATAGGGGAAATATTTGATACGAAAACGTCTTTTCTCGCGCTGAACGACGTTTTCGCGTCGAAATGTGCTTTTCCTGACGATTTGAGCGCTTTTACGCATCGACATTGTCGTTTTTCCGATAGGGGGAATATTTGAAAGGAAAACGTCTTTTCTAGCGCTGAACGACGTTTTCGGGTCGAAAAGTGCTTTTCCTGACGATTTTAGCGCTTTTACGCATCGACATTGTCGTTTTTCCCATAGGGGGAATATTTGATACGAAAACGTCTTTTCTCGCGCTGAACGACGTTTTCGCGTCGAAAAGTGCTTTTCCTGACGATTTGAGCGCTTTTACGCATCGACATTGTCGTTTTTCCCATAAGGGGAATATTTGATACGAAAACGTCTTTTCTAGCGCTGAACGACGTTTTCGGGTTGAAAAGTGCTTTTCCTGACGATTTGAGCGCTTTTACGCATCGACATTGTCGTTTTTCCCATAGGGGGAATATTTGATTCGAACACGTCTTTCCTCGCGCTGAACGACGTTTTCGTGTCGAAAAGTGCTTTTCCTGACGATTTAAGCGCTTTTACGCATCGACATTGTCGTTTTTCCCATAGGGGGAATATTTGATACGAAAACGTCTTTTCTCGCGCTGAACGACGTTTTCGCGTCGAAAAGTGCTTTTCCTGACGATTTGAGCGCTTTTACGCATCGACATTGTCGTTTTCCGATAGGGGGAATATTTGAAACGAAAACGTCTTTTCTAGCGCTGAACGACGTTTTCGGGTCGAAAAGTGCTTTTCCTGACGATATGAGCGCTTTTACGCATCGACATTGTCGTTTTTCCCATAGGGGAAATATTTGATACGAAAACGTCTTTTCTCGCGCTGAACGACGTTTTCGCGTCGAAATGTGCTTTTCCTGACGATTTGAGCGCTTTTACGCATCGACATTGTCGTTTTTCCGATAGGGGGAATATTTGAAAGGAAAACGTTTTTCTAGCGCTGAACGGACGTTTTCGCGTCGAAAAGTGCTTTTCCTGACGATTTGAGCGCTTTTACGCATCGACATTGTCGTTTTTCCCATAAGGGGAATATTTGATACGAAAACGTCTTTTCTAGCGCTGAACGACGTTTTCGGGTTGAAAAGTGCTTTTCCTGACGATTTGAGCGCTTTTACGCATCGACATTGTCGTTTTTCCCATAGGGGGAATATTTGATTCGAACACGTCTTTTCTCGCGCTGAACGACGTTTTCGTGTCGAAAAGTGCTTTTCCTGACGATTTAAGCGCTTTTACGCATCGACATTGTCGTTTTTCCCATAGGGGGAATATTTGATACGAAAACGTCTTTTCTCGCGCTGAACGACGTTTTCGCGTCGAAAAGTGCTTTTCCTGACGATTTGAGCGCTTTTACGCATCGACATTGTCGTTTTCCGATAGGGGGAATATTTGAAACGAAAACGTCTTTTCTAGCGCTGAACGACGTTTTCGGGTCGAAAAGTGCTTTTCCTGACGATTTGAGCGCTTTTACGCATCGACATTGTCGTTTTTCCCATAGGGGAAATATTTGATACGAAAACGTCTTTTCTCGCGCTGAACGACGTTTTCGCGTCGAAATGTGCTTTTCCTGACGATTTGAGCGCTTTTACGCATCGACATTGTCGTTTTTCCGATAGGGGGAATATTTGAAAGGAAAACGTCTTTTCTAGCGCTGAACGACGTTTTCGGGTCGAAAAGTGCTTTTCATGACGATTTGAGCGCTTTTACGCATCGACATTGTCGTTTTTCCCATAGGGGGAATATTTGATACGAAAACGTCTTTTCTCTCGCTGAACGACGTTTTCGGGTCGAAAAGTGCTTTTCCTGACGATTTGAGCGCTTTTACGCATCGACATTGTCGTTTTTCCCATAGGGGGAATATTTGATACGAAAACGTCTTTTCTCTCGCTAAACGACGTTTTCGGGTCGAAAAGTGCTTTTCCTGACGATTTGAGCGCTTTTACGCATCGACATTGTCGTTTTTCCCATAGGGGGAATATTTGATACGAAAACGTCTTTTCTCGCGCTGAACGACGTTTTCGCGTCGAAAAGTGCTTTTCCTGACGATTTAAGCGCTTTTACGCATCGACATTGTCGTTTTTCCCATAGGGGGAATATTTGATACGAAAACGTCTTTTCTCGCGCTGAACGACGTTTTCGCGTCGAAAAGTGCTTTTCCTGACGATTTGAGCGCTTTTACGCATCGACATTGTCGTTTTCCGATAGGGGGAATATTTGAAACGAAAACGTCTTTTCTAGCGCTGAACGACGTTTTCGGGTCGAAAAGTGCTTTTCCTGACGATTTGAGCGCTTTTACGCATCGACATTGTCGTTTTTCCCATAGGGGAAATATTTGATACGAAAACGTCTTTTCTCGCGCTGAACGACGTTTTCGCGTCGAAATGTGCTTTTCCTGACGATTTGAGCGCTTTTACGCATCGACATTGTCGTTTTTCCGATAGGGGGAATATTTGAAAGGAAAACGTCTTTTCTAGCGCTGAACGACGTTTTCGGGTCGAAAAGTGCTTTTCATGACGATTTGAGCGCTTTTACGCATCGACATTGTCGTTTTTCCCATAGGGGGAATATTTGATACGAAAACGTCTTTTCTCTCGCTGAACGACGTTTTCGGGTCGAAAAGTGCTTTTCCTGACGATTTGAGCGCTTTTACGCATCGACATTGTCGTTTTTCCCATAGGGGGAATATTTGATACGAAAACGTCTTTTCTCTCGCTGAACGACGTTTTCGGGTCGAAAAGTGCTTTTCCTGACGATTTGAGCGCTTTTACGCATCGACATTGTCGTTTTTCCCATAGGGGGAATATTTGATACGAAAACGTCTTTTCTCGCGCTGAACGACGTTTTCGCGTCGAAAAGTGCTTTTCCTGACGATTTGAGCGCTTTTACGCATCGACATTGTCGTTTTTCCGATAGGGGGAATATTTGATACGAAAACGTCTTTTCTCGCGCTGAACGACGTTTTCGCGTCGAAAAGTGCTTTTCCTGACGATTTGAGCGCTTTTATGCATCGACATTGTCGTTTTTCCCATAAGGGGAATATTTGATACGAAAACGTCTTTTCTCTCGCTGAACGACGTTTTCGGGTCGAAAAGTGCTTTTCCTGACGATTTGAGCGCTTTTACGCATCGACATTGTCGTTTTTCCCATAGGGGGAATATTTGATACGAAAACGTCTTTTCTCGCGCTGAACGACGTTTTCGCGTCGAAAAGTGCTTTTCCTGACGATTTGAGCGCTTTTACGCATCGACATTGTCGTTTTTCCCATAAGGGGAATATTTGATACGAAAACGTCTTTTCTAGCGCTGAACGACGTTTTCGCGTCGAAAAGTGCTTTTCCTGACGATTTGAGCGCTTTTACGCATCGACATTGTCGTTTTTCCCATAGGGGGAATATTTGATACGAACACGTCTTTTCTCGCGCTGAACGACGTTTTCGGGTCGAAAAGTGCTTTTCCTGACGATTTAAGCGGTTTACGCATCGACATTGTCGTTTTTCCCATAGGGGGAATATTTGATACGAAAACGACTTTTCTCGCGCTGAACGACGTTTTCGTTTCGAAAAGTGCTTTTCCTGACCATTTAAGCGCTTTTACGCATCGAAATTGTCGTTTTTCCCATAGGGGGAATATTTGATACGAAAACGTCTTTTCTCGCGCTGAACGACGTTTTCGGGTCGAAAAGTGCTTTTCCTGACGATTTGAGCGATTTTACGCATCGACATTGTCGTTTTTCCCATAGGGGAATATTTGATGCGAAAATGTCTTTTCTCTCGCTGAACGACGTTTTCGGGTCGAAAAGTGCTTTTCCTGACGATTTGAGCGCTTTTACGCATCGACATTGTCGTTTTTCCCATAGGGGAAATATTTGATACGAAAACGTCTTTTCTCGCGCTGAACGACGTTTTCGCGTCGAAATGTGCTTTTCCTGACGATTTGAGCGCTTTTACGCATCGACATTGTCGTTTTTCCGATAGGGGGAATATTTGAAAGGAAAACGTCTTTTCTAGCGCTGAACGACGTTTTCGGGTCGAAAAGTGCTTTTCATGACGATTTGAGCGCTTTTACGCATCGACATTGTCGTTTTTCCCATAGGGGGAATATTTGATACGAAAACGTCTTTTCTCTCGCTGAACGACGTTTTCGGGTCGAAAAGTGCTTTTCCTGACGATTTGAGCGCTTTTACGCATCGACATTGTCGTTTTTCCCATAGGGGGAATATTTTTACGAAAACGTCTTTTCTCGCGCTGAACGACGTTTTCACGTCGAAAAATGCTTTTCCTGACGATTTGAGCGCTTTTACGCATCGACATTGTCGTTTTTCCGATAGGGGGAATATTTGAAAGGAAAACGTCTTTTCTCGCGCTGAACGACGTTTTCGCGTCGAAATGTGCTTTTCCTGACGATTTGAGCGCTTTTACGCATCGACATTGTCGTTTTTCCGATAGGGGGAATATTTGAAAGGAAAACGTCTTTTCTAGCGCTGAACGACGTTTTCGGGTCGAAAAGTGCTTTTCATGACGATTTGAGCGCTTTTACGCATCGACATTGTCGTTTTTCCCATAGGGGGAATATTTGATACGAAAACGTCTTTTCTCGCGCTGAACGACGTTTTCGGGTCGAAAAGTGCTTTTCCTGACGATTTAAGCGCTTTTACGCATCGACATTGTCGTTTTCCGATAGGGGGAATATTTGAAACGAAAACGACTTTTCTAGCGCTGAACGACGTTTTCGGGTCGAAAAGTGCTTTTCCTGACGATTTGAGCGCTTTTACGCATCGACATTGTCGTTTTTCCCATAGGGGAAATATTTGATACGAAAACGTCTTTTCTCGCGCTGAACGACGTTTTCGCGTCGAAATGTGCTTTTCCTGACGATTTGAGCGCTTTTACGCATCGACATTGTCGTTTTCCGATAGGGGGATTATTTGAAACGAAAACGTCTTTTCTAGCGCTGAACGACGTTTTCGGGTCGAAAAGTGCTTTTCCTGACGATTTGAGCGCTTTTACGCATCGACATTGTCGTTTTCCGATAGGGGGAATATTTGAAAGGAAAACGTCTTTTCTAGCGCTGAACGACGTTTTCGGGTCGAAAAGTGCTTTTCATGACGATTTGAGCGCTTTTACGCATCCACATTGTCGTTTTTCCGATAGGGGGAATATTTGATACGAAAACGTCTTTTCTCGCGCTGAACGACGTTTTCGCGTCGAAAAGTGCTTTTCCTGACGATTTGAGCGCTTTTACGCATCGACATTGTCGTTTTTCCCATAGGGGAAATATTTGATACGAAAACGTCTTTTCTCTCGCTGAACGACGTTTTCGGGTCGAAAAGTGCTTTTCCAGACGATTTGAGCGCTTTTACGCATCGACATTGTCGTTTTTCCCATAGGGGGAATATTTGATACGAAAACGTCTTTTCTAGCGCTGAACGACGTTTTCGGGTCGAAAAGTGCTTTTCCTGACGATTTGAGCGCTTTTACGCATCGACATTGTCGTTTTTCCCATAGGGGGAATATTTGATACGAAAACGTCTTTTCTCGCGCTGAACGACGTTTTCGTTTCGAAAAGTGCTTTTCCTGACGATTTAAGCGCTTTTACGCATCGACATTGTCGTTTTTCCCATAGGGGGAATATTTGATACGAAAACGTCTTTTCTCGCGCTGAACGACGTTTTCGGGTCGAAAAGTGCTTTTCCTGACGATTTGAGCGATTTTACGCATCGACATTGTCGTTTTTCCCATAGGGGGAATATTTGATACGAAAACGTCTTTTCTCTCGCTGAACGACGTTTTCGGGTCGAAAAGTGCTTTTCCTGACGATTTGAGCGCTTTTACGCATCGACATTGTCGTTTTTCCCATAGGGGGAATATTTGATACGAAAACGTCTTTTCTGGCGCTGAACGACGTTTTCGCGTCGAAAAGTGCTTTACCTGACGATTTGAGCGCTTTTACGCTTCGACATTGTCGTTTTCCGATAGGGGGAATATTTGAAACGAAAACGACTTTTCTAGCGCTGAACGACGTTTTCGGGTCGAAAAGTGCTTTTCATGACGATTTGAGCGCTTTTACGCATCGACATTGTCGTTTTTCCCATAGGGGGAATATTTGATACGAAAACGTCTTTTCTCGCGCTGAACGACGTTTTCGGGTCGAAAAGTGCTTTTCCTGACGATTTAAGCGCTTTTACGCATCGACATTGTCGTTTTCCGATAGGGGGAATATTTGAAACGAAAACGACTTTTCTAGCGCTGAACGACGTTTTCGGGTCGAAAAGTGCTTTTCCTGACGATTTGAGCGCTTTTACGCATCGACATTGTCGTTTTTCCCATAGGGGAAATATTTGATACGAAAACGTCTTTTCTCGCGCTGAACGACGTTTTCGCGTCGAAATGTGCTTTTCCTGACGATTTGAGCGCTTTTACGCATCGACATTGTCGTTTTCCGATAGGGGGATTGTTTGAAACGAAAACGTCTTTTCTAGCGCTGAACGACGTTTTCGGGTCGAAAATTGCTTTTCCTGACGATTTGAGCGCTTTTACGCATCGACATTGTCGTTTTCCGATAGGGGGAATATTTGAAAGGAAAACGTCTTTTCTAGCGCTGAACGACGTTTTCGGGTCGAAAAGTGCTTTTCATGACGATTTGAGCGCTTTTACGCATCCACATTGTCGTTTTTCCGATAGGGGGAATATTTGATACGAAAACGTCTTTTCTCGCGCTGAACGACGTTTTCGCGTCGAAAAGTGCTTTTCCTGACGATTTGAGCGCTTTTACGCATCGACATTGTCGTTTTTCCCATAGGGGAAATATTTGATAAGAAAACGTCTTTTCTCGCGCTGAACGACGTTTTCGCGTCGAAATGTGCTTTTCCTGACGATTTGAGCGCTTTTACGCATCGACATTGTCGTTTTTCCGATAGGGGGAATATTTGAAAGGAAAACGTCTTTTCTAGCGCTGAACGACGTTTTCGGGTCGAAAAGTGCTTTTCATGACGATTTGAGCGCTTTTACGCATCGACATTGTCGTTTTTCCGATAGGGGGAATATTTGATACGAAAACGTCTTTTCTCGCGCTGAACGACGTTTTCGGGTCGAAAAGTGCTTTTCCTGCCGATTTGAGCGCTTTTACGCATCGACATTGTCGTTTTTCCCATAGGGGAAATATTTGATACGAAAACGTCTTTTCTCGCGCTGAACGACGTTTTCGCGTCGAAATGTGCTTTTCCTGACGATTTGAGCGCTTTTACGCATCGACATTGTCGTTTTCCGATAGGGGGAATATTTGAAACGAAAACGTCTTTTCTAGCGCTGAACGACGTTTTCGGGTCGAAAAGTGCTTTTCCTGACGATTTGAACGCTTTTACGCATCGACATTGTCGTTTTCCGATAGGGGGAATATTTGAAACGAAAACGTCTTTTCTAGCGCTGGACGACGTTTTCGGGTCGAAAAGTGCTTTTCATGACGATTTGAGCGCTTTTACGCATCCACATTGTCGTTTTTCCGATAGGGGGAATATTTGATACGAAAACGTCTTTTCTCGCGCTGAACGACGTTTTCGCGTCGAAAAGTGCTTTTCCTGACGATTTGAGCGCTTTTACGCATCGACATTGTCGTTTTTCCCATAGGGGGAATATTTGAAACGAAAACATCTTTTCTCGCGCTGAACGACGTTTTCGGGTCGAAAAGTTCTTTTCCTGACGATTTGAGCCCTTTTACGCATCGACATTGTCGTTTTTCCCATAGGGGGAATATTTGATACGAAAACTTCTTTTCTCGCGCTGAACGACGTTTTCGCGTCGAAAAGTGCTTTTCCTGACGATTTGAGCGCTTTTACGCATCGACATTGTCGTTTTTCCCATAGGGGGAATATTTGATACGAAAACGTCTTTTCTCGCGCTGAACGACGTTTTCGCGTCGAAAAGTGCTTTTCCTGACGATTTGAGCGCTTTTACGCATCGACATTGTCGTTTTTCCGACAAGGGGAATATTTGAAACGAAAACGTCTTTTCTCGCGCTGAACGACGTTTTCGGGTCGAAAAGTGCTTTTTGCTGACGATTTAAGCGCTTTTACACATCGACATTGTCGTTTTTCCCATAAATGGGGAATATTTGATACGAAAACGTCTTTTCTCGCGCTGAACGACGTTTTCGCGTCGAAAAGTGTTTTTCCTGACGATTTGAGCGCTTTTACGTATCGACATTGTCGTTTTCCGATAGGGAGAATATTTGAAACGAAAACGTCTTTTCTAGCGCTGAACGATGTTTTCGGGTCGAAAAGTGCTTTACCTGACGATTTTAGCGCTTTTACGCATCGACATTGTCGTTTTTCCCATAGGGGGAATATTTGATACGAAAACGTCTTTTCTCGCGCAGAACGACGTTTTCGCGTCGAAAAGTGCTTTTCATGACGATTTGAGCGCTTTTACGCATCGACATTGTCGTTTTTCCGATAGGGGGAATATTTGATACGAAAACGTCTTTTCTCGCGCTGAACGACGTTTTCGCGTCGAAAAGTGCTTTTCCTGACGATTTGAGCGATTTTACGCATCAACATTGTCGTTTTTACCATAGGAGGAATATTTGATACGAAAACGTCTTTTCTCGCGCTGAACGACGTTTTCGCGTCGAAAAGTGCTTTTCCTGACGATTTGAGCGATTTTACGCATCGACATTGTCGTTTTTACCATAGGGGGAATATTTGATACGAAAACGTCTTTTCTCGCGCTGAACGACGTTTTCGCGTCGAAAAGTGCTTTTCCTGACAATTTGAGCGCTTTTACGCATCGACATTGTCGTTTTTCCGATAGAGGGAATATTTGATACGAAAACGTCTTTTCTCGAGCTAAACGACGTTTTCGGGCCGAAAAGTGCTTTTCCTGACGATTTGAGCGCTTTTACGCATCGACATTGTCGTTTTTTCCATAGGGGGAATATTTGATACGAAAACGTCTTTTCTCGCGCTGAACGACGTTTTCGGGTCGAAAAGTGCTTTTCCTGACGATTTGAGCGCTTTTACGCATCGACATTGTCGTTTTTCCCATAGGGGGAATATTTGATACGAAAACGTCTTTTCTCGCGCTGAACGACGTTTTCGCGTCGAAAAGTGCTTTTCCTGACGATTTGAGCGCTTTTAGGCATCGACATTGTCGTTTTTCCGAGAGGGGGAATATTTGAAACGAAAACGTCTTTTCTAGCGCTGAACGACGTTTTCGGGTCGAAAAGTGCTTTTCCTGTCGATTTGAGCGCTTTAACGCATCGACATTGTCGTTTTTCCGACAGGGGGAATATTTGAAACGAAAACGTCTTTTCTCGCGCTGAACGACGTTTTCGGGTCGAAAAGTGCTTTTCCTGACGATTTGAGCGCTTTTACGCATCGACATTGTCGTTTTTTCCATAGGGGGAATATTTGATACAAAAACGTCATTTCTCGCGCTGAACGACGTTTTCGCGTCGAAAAGTGCTTTTCCTGACGATTTGAGCGCTTTTACGCATCGACATTGTCGTTTTTCCCATAGAGGAAATATTTGATACGAAATCGTCTTTTCTCGCGCTGAACGACGTTTTCGCGTCGAAAAGTGTTTTTCCTGACGATTTGAGCGCTTTTACGCATCGACATTGTCGTTTTTCCGATAGGGGGAATATTTTATAGGAAAACGTCTTTTCTCGCGCTGAACGACGTTTTCGGGTCGAAAAGTGCTTTTCATGACGATTTGAGCGCTTTAACGCATCGACATTGTCGTTTTTCCTCTAGGGGGAATATTTGATACGAAAACGTCTTTTCTCGCGCTGAACGACGTTTTTGGGTCGAAAAGTGCTTTTCCTGACGATTTGAGCGCTTTTACGCATCGACATTGTCGTTTTTCCTATAGGGGAAATATTTGATACGAAAACGTCTTTTCTCGCGCTGAACGACGTTTTTGGGTCGAAAAGTGCTTTTCCTGACGATTTGAGCGCTTTTACGCATCGACATTGTCGTTTTTCCGACAGGGGGAAAATTTGATAAGAAAACGTCTATTCTCGCGCTGAACGACGTTTTCGGGTCGAAAAGTGCTTTTCCTGATGATTTGAGCGCTTTTACGCATCGACATTGTCGTTTTTCCGATAGGGGAAATATTTGATAGGAAAACGTCTTTTCTCGCGCTGAATGACGTTTTCGGGTCGAAAAGTGCTTTTCCTGACGATTTGAGCGCTTTTACGCATCGACATTGCCGTTTTTCCGACAGGGGGAAAATTTGATAAGAAAACGTCTTTTCTCGCGCTGAACGACGTTGACGGGTCGAAAAGTGCTTTTCCTGATGATTTGAGTGCTTTTACGCATCGACATTATCATTTTTCCGACGGGGGAATATTTGATCCGAAAACGTCTTTTCTAGCGCTGAACGACGTTTTCGCATCGAAAAGTGCTTTTCCTGACGATTTGAGCGATTTTACGCATCGACATTGTCGTTTTTCCGATATGGGGAATTATTTGATACGAAAACTTCTTTTCTCGCGCTGAACGACGTTTTCGCGTCGAAAAGTGCTTTTCCTGACGATTTGAGCGCTTTTACGCATCGACATTGTCGTTTTTCCTATAGGGGGAATATTTGATCCGAAAACGTCTTTTCTCGCGCTGAACGACGTTTTTGGGTCGAAAAGTGCTTTTCCTGACGATTTGAGCGCTTTTACGCATCGACATTGTCGTTTTTCCGACAGGGGGAAAATTTGATAAGAAAACGTCTATTCTCGCGCTGAACGACGTTTTCGGGTCGAAAAGTGCTTTTCCTGATGATTTGAGCGCTTTTACGCATCGACATTGTCGTTTTTCCGATAGGGGAAATATTTGATAGGAAAACGTCTTTTCTCGCGCTGAACGACGTTTTCGGGTCGAAAAGTGCTTTTCCTGACGATTTGAGCGCTTTTACGCATCGACATTGCCGTTTTTCCGACAGGGGGAAAATTTAATAAGAAAACGTCTTTTCTCGCGCTGAACGACGTTGTCGGGTCGAAAAGTGCTTTTCCTGACGATTTGAGCGCTTTTACGCATCGACATTATCATTTTTCCGACGGGGGAATATTTGATCCGAAAACGTCTTTTCTAGCGCTGAACGACGTTTTCGCATCGAAAAGTGCTTTTCCTGACGATTTGAGCGATGTTACGCATCGACATTGTCGTTTTTCCGATATGGGGAATTATTTGATACGAAAACGTCTTTTCTCGCGCTGAACGACGTTTTCGCGTCGAAAAGTGCTTTTCCTGACGATTTGAGCGCTTTTACGCATCAACATTGTCGTTTTTCCTATAGGGGGAATATTTGATACGAAAACGTCTTTTCTCGCGCTGAACGACGTTTTTGGGTCGAAAAGTGCTTTTCCTGACGATTTGAGCGCTTTTACGCATCGACATTGTTGTTTTTCCGATAGGGGGAATATTTGATTCGAAATCGTCTTTTCTAGCGCTGAACGACGTTTTCGCATCGAAAAGTGCTTTTCCTGACGCTCTTTGACGCATCGACATTGTCGTTTTTCCGATAGGGGGAATATTTGATCCCAAAACGTCTTTTCTCGCGCTGATCGACGTTTACGGGTCGAAAAGTGCTTTTCCTGACGATTTCAGCGCTTTTACGCATCGACATTATCATTTTTCCGACGGGGGAAAATTTGATTAGAAAATGTCTTTTCTCGCGCTGAACGACCTTTTCGGGTCGAAAAGTGCTTTACCTGACGATTTAAACGTTTTTACGCATCGAGACTGTCATTTTTCCGACAGGGGGAAAATTTGATAAGAAGACGTCTTTTCTCGCGCTGAACGACGTTTACGGGTCGAAAAGTGCTTTTCCTGACGATTTGAGCGCTTTTACGCATCGACATTATCATTTTTCCGACAGGGGAAAAATTTGATAAGAAAATTTCATTTCTCGCGCTGAACGACGTTCTCGGGTCGGAAAGTGCTTTTCCTGACGATTTGAGCGCTTTTACGCATCGACATTATCATTTTTCCGACAGGGGAAAAATTTGATAAGAAAATGTCTTTTCTCGCGCTGAACGACGTTTTCGCGTCGAAAAGTGCTTTTCCTGAGGATTTGAGCGCTTTTACGCATCGACATTGCCGTTTTTCCGACAGGGGGAAAATTTGATAAGAAAACGTCTTTTCTCGCGCTGAACGACGTTGACGGGTCGAATAGTGCTTTTCCTGATGATTTGAGTGCTTTTACGCATCGATATTATCATTTTTCCGACGGGGGAATATTTGATCCGAAAACGTCTTTTCTAGCGCTGAACGACGTTTTCGCATCGAAAAGTGCTTTTCCTGACGATTTGAGCGATTTTACGCATCGACATTGTCGTTTTTCCGATAGGGGGAATATTTGAAACGAAAACGTCTTTTCTTGCGCTGAACGACGTTTTCGGGTCGAAAAGTTCTTTTCCTGATGATTTTAGCGCTTTTACGCATCGACATTGTCGTTTTTTCCGATAGGGGGAATATTTGATACGAAAACGTCTTTTCTCGCGCTGAACGACGTTTTCGCGTCGAAAAGTGCTCTTCCTGACGATTTGAGCGCTTTTACGCATCGACATTGTCGTTTTTCCGATATGGGGAATATTTGATACGAAAACGTATTTTCTCGCGCTGAACGGCGTTTTCGCGTCGAAAAGTGCTTTTCCTGACGATTTGAGCGCTTTTACGCATCAACATTGTCGTTTTTCCTATAGGGGGAATATTTGATACGAAAACGTCTTTTCTCGCGCTGAACGACGTTTTTGGGTCGAAAAGTGCTTTTCCTGACGATTTGAGCGCTTTTACGCATCGACATTGTCTTTTTCCTATAGGGGGAATATTTGATACGAAAACGTCTTTTCTCGCGCTGAACGACGTTTTTGGGTCGAAAAGTGCTTTTCCTGACGATTTGAGCGCTTTTACGCATCGACATTGTCGTTTTTCAGACAGGGGGAAAATTTGATAAGAAAACGTCTATTCTCGCGCTGAACGACGTTTTCGGGTCGAAAAGTGCTTTTCCTGACGATTTGAGCGCTTTTACGCATCGACATTGTCGTTTTTCCGATAGGGGAAATATTTGATAGGAAAACGTCTTTTCTCGCGCTGAACGACGTTTTCGGGTCGAAAAGTGCTTTTCCTGACGATTTGAGCGCTTTTACGCATCGACATTGCCGTTTTTCCGACAGGGGGAAAATTTGATAAGAAAACGTCTTTTCTCGCGCTGAACGACGTTGTCGGGTCGAAAAGTGCTTCTCCTGACGATTTGAGCGCTTTTACGCATCGACATTATCATTTTTCCGACGGGGGAATACTTGATCCGAAAACGTCTTTTCTAGCGCTGAACGACGTTTTCGCATCGAAAAGTGCTTTTCCTGACGATTTTAGCGATTTTACGCATCGACATTGTCGTTTTTCCGATATGGGGAATTATTTGATACGAAAACTTCTTTTCTCGCGCTGAACGACGTTTTCGCGTCGAAAAGTGCTTTTCCTGACGATTTGAGCGCTTTTACGCATCGACATTGTCGTTTTTCCTATATGGGGAATATTTGATACGAAAACGTCTTTTCTCGCGCTGAACGACGTTTTTGGGTCGAAAAGTGCTTTTCCTGACGATTTGAGCGCTTTTACGCATCGACATTGTCGTTTTTCCCATAGGGGGAATATTTAATACGAAAACTTCTTTTCTCGCGCTGAACGACGTTTTCGGGTCGAAAAGTGCTTTTCCTGACGATTTGAGCGCTTTTACGCATCGACATTGTTGTTTTTCCGATAGGGGGAATATTTGATTCGAAATCGTCTTTTCTAGCGCTGAACGACGTTTTCGCATCGAAAAGTGCTTTTCCTGACGCTCTTTGACGCATCGACATTGTCGTTTTTCCGATAGGGGGAATATTTGATCCCAAAACGTCTTTTCTCGCGCTGATCGACGTTTACGGGTCGAAAAGTGCTTTTCCTGACGATTTCAGCGCTTTTACGCATCGACATTATCATTTTTCCGACGGGGGAAAATTTGATTAGAAAATGTCTTTTCTCGCGCTGAACGACGTTTTCGGGTCGAAAAGTGCTTTACCTGACGATTTGAACGTTTTTACGCATCGACATTGTCATTTTTCCGACAGGGGGAAAATTTGATAAGAAAACGTCTTTTCTCGCGCTGAACGACGTTTACGGGTCGAAAAGTGCTTTTCCTGACGATTTGAGCGCTTTTACGCATCGACATTAGTAATTGGAAAAGTGGGCTTTCATACCAGAGGTCGAGAGGTCGAGACACCACTCATCACCACAAGTAATTTTTTTTCCTAATAAATGGGAGATAGAAAAGCATTCTTAGCAACAATAAATAACAGAATAAAACCAGCAAAAAAACAATTTTAAATAAAAAAGTTAGTTGATGTTACAAAAGAAATTGAACATAAAATATTGAAATTAGAAAAGATAAAAACTAAATATGGAGAGAAAGTATCAGCTAATTTAAGCTACTGTAATGTTAGTACATCACGAGAATTTAAAGTGTTTTTACCCGATAAATGGGTTTCATTGAGTATGGAGGAATTGAAAGACTTAGTAGGATTTAAAATAATATATCATGGGAAAAATGAAGACGGTCATCATGATTTAGAAATTGTTGATTAAATAAGAAATAGAAATAATGAATATCTAGAATCCAAAATGACCTTAGTCGTTTTATAAACAACTACAATCATACAGTACATCTGTTACATATTATTATAAGAGAGTGCTTCATTTGAATATTGATCAATCAAACAGGTGTTGCACAACGTTGTTGTTATAATAAGCACGTAGTACATACAACACACACAAATCAGTTAGCTGGTATTGAATTACTGCGTTTTCATTAGTTGCTGAAAACGAGGTTTATTTAAATTAGCTCGGCCGTGACGACAGGAGGATAGTCATCATTCTCTCGTGATTGAAAGGAATATTTCAATGTTTTTACGGTAAGTTTTAGCAAAATTGCCCTATCCTCGACCTACGAGTTTTCAGGGGAGAAGCATCCCATTATTGAAAGGCGCCACGGGACGCTTATCCCCCGTCATTTCTACTTACACCCCCGGCGACCCACGTCAACCGAGATCTCCTTCAATGATTGGTAGAAATCACATTATATTAAAGGCGCCTAATGTAATTTCTACCAACCTCGAAATTCGAAACCGAAGGAGAAACCCGGAGAGTGGACGAAGGTGCATTTTCAAAATGCCTCTGCTGGCCAGAGCTACTCCAGTGGTTGAATGAATTACCTTATATACTTAGCTAAAACACCTAAGTAAATGTTGTTGGTGCTAAAAAAATATGTGAAATTTGAAATTATAAATTATTCCGAATGAAAAGAATGTAAGAATGAAAACTGATAAATGAATTATGTATTTTTAACTTAATTATGATATAATTTTTAATCAAATTAGTAATCAATTACTATGTTAATTGATTAACAAATTCAAATTCAAATATTCAAATAAAAACAAAATAAATTAATAAAAATAATGAATATCTAGAATCCGAAATGACTTATCTGGACAATTTAATTGCTCCGCATAGATGGTGCCATAAACGGCACCCACACAGTGATAGACAAAAGTAGTGAGATATTCAATTATTTTTTTTGCTTTTTTTCTAAAATATTAATCCATTTTTTTTATTATCAATTTCGGAATTTCAGAAGTACTTTCATTTTTGATAGCAGTTGGTTCAGAATTACTAATATCATGAATTTTATTTGATTTCTTATACCAATCATACCCAATCAAAATGAATACAATTACAAATCCAACTGTAAAATATAAATATTTATCAAATATTCTACTATCAGAAGGAGTAGAAATAACAATATTTTCACCATTTTTATTACTTATTTTTTCTTTTACAGCTTTTTTATATTCTTGTGATTTAATTCCTAATTGTCGAGACCATTCAATTTGTTTCTGAGTTCTCGGTTTTTTCTTCACAGTTAATTCCTTCACTTCTTTCACCTCGCTCATTTATTATAGAAATATTTTTACTTTCAATATTTGAAAATGTTATAACCCCGGTTGATAATAATGTCATAAATCCACCTAATTGAAATGATAAATATCCAATCCATTTATTTAATTCAGTCATAACTAAATAGTCATTTTTTAAATCGGAATATAATCTATTTTCATTTTCAATTGGTAGTATATAATTACATAATTTACTATAACCTTTTACTACATTTTCTGATATCGCGTCATTAATTCTAGCTGTTCTCGCGGCTTCATAAATCTTAAATAATCTAATAATTTCAACTGATTTCATTGTATCTAATTCATTATAAGTTAAATTTTTATCAACAAATTTTTTACATTTTCCAGATGCTATTAATATTTCTAATTGATGTTTACAGTAAAGATAATATTCATAATTATTATTTGTTGTAACATTATTTAAAGCACCATCATCTGGAGTTAATTTTGTTTCTGTTATTCCTAAATCATCTAAAGTTTTTTCAATTGAAACATCACCATTTTTAGATTTTATTTTCTTTTCACCTACCATTTATATAACAAAAAAATTAGTTGTGATGTTGCAACTAGAATTTAACTAGAATGTAACTAGAATTCAACTAGATTAACAAGCTAGTTGAAATATTGTTGTTTTTATTTATTTCTTGTTAAATCTAGTTGATTTTTGTTCCAACTACTAACAACTAGAATTCAACTAGAATGTAACTAGAATTAAAATAGATTAACAAGCTAGTTAAGATATTGTTAAATCTATTTGATTTTTGTTACAACTACCAATAACTAGAATTCAACTAGATTAACAAACTAATTGAATTTAAATAAATTCATATTTAAATTGGTGTTGTAATCTAAATAGTAATTTTGATCTTTTAATATTTTTCAACTTATCCATATATTCATTATGTAAATCATGTGGAATAATATCATTTTCCTCAAGTGCATTTTTCAGCAATTTTCTATCTTTATTGTAAAATAAAACTAGAAATCTAATGTTTTCTCTAAAGTCTTTAACAATTGAATTATATTTTTGATTTAAAACCCAAGTTGTTATCCCAAAATGTCTTCCAGAGAAAGCCAAATAACATAACTCACTTTCTCTAACTTTTGAATCATGTAAATTTGCACAATCATCTATGATAAATAATGTATTTGATCCTTTATAAATATCAATTGCTATTTTAATACAATTATCTAAATTTTCTTTTACTGTTTTAGGATCTAATATAATAAATTTATTATTTCTAGTAATGTTTCTATCATAAGTTTGATTAAATTCATATGTTGGACAAAATAATACTATATTATGAAAAAAGTTTTCATAAACAGTTTATAATAAATTTAATAAAAAATAAGTTTTTCCACAATTTGTTACACCAGAAATTAACATATTATGAGGCTCAAATATAAATAATTCCTTGTTCATTTATATATTTTTAATTTTACTTGATAATATCCATTTATTGAATTTATCTGGCCATCCAACCCATTTTACTAAAGAATATTTTTTTCTTTTAATAGTTTTTGTTTTTAATACTTTTTCAATTTTATATTCTTGTTCTAGATTTTCAGTAGTTAAACTTAATTCTTCTTCGTAAAAGTAGCCATCAACTTCTTCACCATCTAAATCTTCTAATTTATAGACATATGGTTTTGTTGTTATTACCTTTTTTATTTTATATATTTCTCTAGTAAAATTTCGATCGTATCCTTTGTCAAATATCTTTTTATACTTAGAAATTCTAACATTTTGACCAACTTTAAATTTAGGTTCACCAAAATCATCTATAAGAAATGCTCCATATAAATTATTCCAAACAATTTCAGCATTTTCAGGTTTTCTAGCATCAATAGGTTTCATTCCAATAGAAGAATGATAAGAATTATTATATCCTTCTATCAATTTTGGTAAAACATCAATCCATTTAAAAGTATTATTTGCTGTAAAATATTTCCACATTCTTGTTCTTAATGTTCTATTAAATCGTTCAACAACTGCTGCTTTTTTATCTGATTTTGTTGAAAAATATTTAATATTATGATTATCTAAGAGTTCATGAACAAGTGAATTATCAAACTCTTTTCCATCATCAAATTGTATTTTTTCTGGATTTAGTTTATCATCCGAAAGAAATTTTCTTAAAACATTTGATGTTTGTACAGCATCTTTTCTATAAAGTGGGAAGCTCCATACATAACGACTAAAAATATCAATTATATTCAATAACCACCAATAATCATCATTATCTTTCTTAACATTTTTCATATCAATTAAATCTCCTTGCCACTGTTGATCTACATAACTTACCATAGTTTTACGAGTTTTATATTTTCTAACAATTTTTTTATGTGTTGTATATGTTGGTTGTTCTAACATAAATTCATTTATATCTTTATATTTAACTAAATTTTGTGGGATTATCTTATCTAATTTATCTTGTTTTACTTTACGCCATATATTTTTAGTAAAAGAATAAGCAACCGAACTCTCAGGGTTGTAACATAAATTTCTTAAATATTGTTCTTTAGTATTAGGAGTTTTTTTACCACCCATTTATATATCCTTAATTTTAACTTTATATTTCTAATATTGAATACTATCTAATTGTGAATTTACAATATTTAATTGTGCGTCAGATATGATATAAATGTGCATTTTGAAATTTAAACTTCCTTTTTTCTTTTTCATAAATAATTGTATTCCATCTTTAGTGTTCTGTAGTTTTTTCCCAGAACCATGTAATGAATTATCCTCTGTTGTTCTAAAATCTAACCATAATGCATATTTATTGCCGGTATAATAATCAATTTGATTAATATTACAATTTTCAAATGATTTTATTTTTTCATTCATAAAATGTTTTTTAATTTCTACCCATTGATCTATCATTCTCATTCCTTGACAAAATATTTTATTTGCTATTCCTTCGATAGTTATTTCTACTTTTGTTATTTCAGGATTATAATAATTATCTACCTTTATTGCGCCATTAGTATACGTTCCAATGGTAAAAAATATTAATATACCTTTAATAGATCTTCTAGGAAAGTTAATATTCTCATTAATAATTTCATCATTTGCATTAATAGTTACAGTTTTAAATTTATCAATATAATCATATAATAATGAAAATCCTTGATTGTATTGAGTTTGAATTGTGCTAGCAATATTTTCATTAGTTATTGTGTTATATTCTAAACATATATTCGATAATTTATAACTCATATCTTTAACAACGCTAGATAATACAATTTCATTTACAGGAGCAAATGTTATCTCAAATATAATATCTTCTTGAATTGCGTATTTATATAAAGGTGCATTATTATTTATCAATTCAAAATCTAATGGAATTTTATATTTGCTTCCATAAATCTTTTTAATCAAATTATCTACGTCATTATTTACTACTGCGTTATTGGCTTCAGATCTTAATTTATTTTGGTTTTCTGATTGGATTCCTTGAAATATCATATTATTTCTATTTTCTTTAGTTAACCATAAATCTTTATAATGCATAAATAAATTATAATCATCTAATGAGAAAAGTGTTTCTAGACCAATCTTTATAATTAATTTTTTAATCAAATATCTCCCAACATTATCGTCAACATAATTATTATCATGACCAGTTACTTTTATATCAGCTGATAAATAAATACTATTTGGAACATAAAAAGTATTTTGTGTTAATCTCGGAATTCTAACATATAAAGTTTCATCGGGATTAATATTTGAAGGGTTATGAGTAATTATATGATGTGATCTTTCTGCTTTAATAGCATTAGATATTCTAGAAATCTTAGAAGGACTTATATAACTCCCGCTCATTTATTAAACAAAAAAATTAATTATTTATTTTTTATTATTTTTTTTCTTGATATCTTTTTGATATCATATTTACTAACCCAAAAATAATAGCACTTACAACTGTGATTAAAAATAAAATTATATGTTCAGCAGCAAAGTTAAGAATATTACCTGCAGATTTCAATATAAAACCAACAATTGATGCAACAACTCCTGGCAATGCTGCAGCAGATTTTTTAGATAATTCCCATAAATATTTTGCTAATTTCTTTAAACCATCTTTAACTTTATCTTGTATAGAATTATTGCCTGGAGGTTTATCTGGTTTATTGGGAGTAGGAGGAGTATATTTTAAAGCATTTGATATAGCTAAACCAATTGTTGTAAATAACATAGTTACAGCTGTTAGAATTGAAAGAATTGTTATTCCTTCTAATTTAAATAATAACTTCATCCTGTCTTTTAATGATATTTCAGAATCTGGTTTTATCAACAAATCTTTAAAAATAACTTTTAATCTATTAATATTATAATCATATGATTTTAACAATGTATCTCTTTCTTCTTTTTGTAATTCTTTGTTAAATTTTAAATCATCTATTTCTTTTTCTAAACGTAATTCTTTTTGCTTATATTCTATTTCATCAATTACTTGATGATCTAAATCAGACTTTAATTGTTCTATTTCTTTATTTTTATCAGTTAATTCTTTTTCTAAAGTTCTAATTTTAAAATCTCTTATACTTTTATCATGCGCAATTTTATTAGATGCAAGTCTTATACTAATAATTTCTCTAATTGCTTTATCAGAAAATATATTTAAATCTTCTAATTGTTGATCTGTTGCATCAAGTAATCCATTTGGTAAAAGTTTTTCAGTTTGAACTTCGCTTGAATTAGGTTTACTAGTTTTGGAATTAATAACTTCTTTAGGAATTTTTTTTGTCTTAAATTTTCATTAATTATCTTAAAAAAATTAGCATTTCTTTGTTTAAATTCTTTTATATTATAATCTCTTTCTTCTTGTGTAACATCAGTTATAACATCATCAATGATTTTCTTAATTCTATCTGGTTTAAATAAATTAAAAGTTGATTGTGTTATTATTTTATCGCTACTTTTAAGATTTGAAATCTTAAAATAATAGTCGCCTTTCAATTTCCAATAATAATCACCATTTAAATATTTTAAATCTTTTACTAAATAATTCATACCTTTATTTGTTATATTGAAACCAGATCTTTTTAATATTGGTTTAAATTCATGAATAATTTCATTATAATTGAATTCTTTTTCTGTTATTTCTGGTACTTCATTTTCAATACTTATCTTTGAACGTGTTTTATCAATATATTGAGGTGTAGTTAAATTAGAATTATATGCTGATTCATCATCATTATCAATATTAGTTTCTGCATCATTATAATCATCATCAATATATCCTTCATTATTATTTCCCATTTCTCCCATTTCATAATCTTCTCCACCTTCTACATCCATTTACATAATAAAAAAATTAAAATTTAAAATATAATATTCCTCCGATTACAATTCCTATACAAGTTATAGCTAATTTAGTATTTTCATGGGATTTATTATCATCATTTAGTTTAATTATATCATGTTGAATTTTATCAGTTTTTATATTTTCTGATGTATTGTAATCTTTTATTTTAGAATCATTATTTAATTTAATATTCTTAGTTTTAGTTTCTGTTGATTGAATGTGTTTTTTATTTTTTTCACCTTCCATTAATTTTGGAGCAGTGATAATCTTTTTATTTATATCATTTAACCCAAATGATTTATTTATTGTCGCAGTTTTAATTAGATTATTATAACCAATTATATTTCCCATCTTCAATACTAAATCATTAGAAATAATTAATAGATTAGGGCCTATACAATAATTAAGTCTTACATGAGATTTATCTAAATAATTTTGATATCTTATAATGTTTTCTGAAATTGATCTATTTTTATCATTATGTATGGAATCTTCAAATAAAACTTTAAATTGTTTTTGTGTATCGAATGATGTATTCAAATTTCCAATTATCGGTGATCTTGTTTCAACTTGCGCACCTAAAATACATATCAAATAAGTTCTAATAGATTGATTTATTCTTTCTATACCTGATTTTGTAAAACCTTCACTATTTTCTAAAATAAAATATACCCAACCATTATTATTATCTTGTTTTAAATTATCATAAAATTTTGGTAATTTATTGAAATTTAATGTTTCTAAATCCTTTGTTTCTATTTTACCATAACCTAATTTATTATTATAGATATTATAAAAACTATTAGATGGTATGGGAAGTGCACAATATTCTGCAATCTTTCTAGGGCATGGAAGTGATCTTATTGTTCCAATTTTTGTTCTAAAATCAGAATTATTTATATCTATATTAAATTCATTGCAAATCTTATAAAACTTAGATAAATTAATATTATTATCTAATTCTTTGAAATACCTAGATCCTGGTAAAGCGCACTCTAATTCATTTAATATTATTCTGATTTGAAAGTATGTATGAAATCTAAATAAACTTTAAATTAGTTTATATTTAGAATTATTTAAATGATCATTCCAACTAATTCCACATCCTGTTGTTGCACAATAAACAGCAAAATTTAATTGATTCTGCCAATACTTCATATTAGATTTTAATAACCATTGTTTTTCATCTTTCAATTTTTTAAAATTAATTAAATATATATGAAATATATTTTCCATCTTTGCATTAAAATTATTAGTTTCAGTAACATAAATTTCTAAATTAGTTAATGAATCTAAAACTTCATTTCTATATGTAATATCTTTATTAAAATCTATTGCTGGAATATTATATTTAATTGATTTATTATATTGGAAAGCTTTTGGAAAACTATCTACCATTTATATAATTAAAAAAATTAATAATTTATTAATTCTTTTAATAATTTATCTTGTTCTTCAACTGTTATATGACCATTTAAACTTATTATATAATCTAGTGTGTTCTTTAATTTATTAATTTCTTTTATATTAGATTTTATTTTTTCTTTATTACTTTTTATATTTAATTTTGAACTTATACCAGTTAAAACACTTGAACTTAATCCTAATACACCAATTGATATAGCTAAAGGTGTTAATGGACTGAATATTGCTAAAAATGTTATTACAGAACTAATTGTAACCGAACCACTAATAATAAGATAATATATAATTTTACTTTTTAAATATTTTTTCTTTTTTATCTTTAAGACACTTTCAAATTCTAATATTTGTTTTTCTAAATATGTTTTTAATTTAGTTTTATTTATATCATGAGGAATAATATCAATATTATCAACTTTATCTTCCATTTATTTAGCAAAAAAAAATTACTAATTAGTAAACTTATAAGCAACAAATATAACAATAACAGTTCCACCTAAAATCCATATTATTTCATATTTCTGTTGTTCTTTACTTGGGGTATAATAATCTGATAATTTAGGTTTGTATAGATGTAATTTTTCTTTATTTGTTACTGCGTTATATAAACTCATTGCATCATCAACTGATTGAAAATCTCTATGTGAAATCTTCTGATAATATAATTCTTTATTGATGTAATCCATATAGTTTTGTCTCTTTTCTCTATATTCTTCTGCAGCTTTATTGTATTTCTCTAACGCTAAGTTATGTCTTCTTTGTTCTCCTAATGAACTATTTTTATCAATATGTTTAAATAAATAACCACCACCAGTAAATGCTAAAGCGTTAACAATTGCCGATCCTATAATAGTTATAATTGCAGAAGCCATTTATTTAGCAAAAAAAATTATGTATTTATATGGGAGGAATATATTTTTGTTTTTCCAAATAATCAATTGTTAAATTAGATAAAGTAACTGCTAATGTTAACTTTAAAATATCATTTATATCAAATCTATCAACATTAACACTTCCCATTTTGAATACTTTTTTTAATACCATTGAATAACCAACCGTTCCAACTGATAGTAATGCGCCATTATATAATCCAGTTATTATCCACTTATTATCACTCATTTATTTATCAAAAAAATTACTATCATCAAAATATTTAGTTATCTTAGTGATTATTAATTCAACATTTATTTTATTACTAGTTTCATTTGTATATATTTCAATTATTATTTTTTTAATATCATCGATGATAAAATCTTCATCTAATTCATAAAATCTTAAAGACTCGGTAATCTTTTCTACATTAAAAGTTTCTTTATCAATTGTTGTTTCATACTCAAATGTTGTTTCATTAGAAAATGCAATATTTTTGATATGTGTAATTACATCATTCATGTTAAATTTCATTTCTTTCTCACGTTTAAAATCAAATCCAAAACATATACTCGGTCCAACAGTTATATTCATTTATATAGGTGAAAAATTACTCTTTACATCTTATAACTAATTCATAAATTACAGGAAAGTTATTCAAATCAATTAAATAACCATTGTGATTTCTTATTTGTAATTTAAAATTATTGAAATGCGGAATACAAGGTTTGAAATCACATTCAGCTAAATTATAATTTATTTGCGTTCCAAATTGTTTAACATTCTTCAATGGTAAAATGTTTAGTAAACCAGAATTACAAATTGTATCTTTAGTTGCTTCAAATGTTTTTGTTGGGTCAATTAAATTGCAATAAATATAAAAATGTGTAAAAGGTATTAAGTTTGATCTACCTTCTGCGTATGCTGTAACAATATCTGGGTTAATTCCTAACAGTTTAGCTAAAGGTTTTCTTACTGTAAATTTAAATTGTTCGTTATTATCTAACCTAATCTTTATTTTATTAGAACTATCACTTTTTAAAATTCTAATACTAAATCTGGAATCACTTCCTAATTTAGCTCGAGCTTTTCTATTAATTTCTTGTGCTAATGTATCTAAATTATATGACCCCGGTTTTAAAAATATAGAGAACCATTCATTTTTACCTTTATAAAAAATTAAAAAAGCTCTATGTTCAATAGTTTTATCCGATATATTATAAAAAGAATTACATAAACTTATATTAACTAATTTTAAATCTACACAATTCTTAAATTCTCTATCTAATTGTACTAATAAATTATGAGATTTATAATTTATAAGTTTTCTAGAATCTATAAATATTCTGTATTCTTTTAATTCTACCATTATTTATAACATAAAAAAATTACCGCTCATCACTAAAAATTAATTTTAATAAAATTTTTCCTTAATAAATGGATGAGAAGATAGCATGCGAAATTTGTGGTGAACTTCTAAGAAAAAGTAATAAGGCTCGACATATGAAAAAACATGATGAAAATTATAAACCCCCTAAAATAAACTGTCCAAAATGTAATAAATTATTCTCAAGAAATTATGTTAAAAAACATTCAGAGAAGTGTAGAATTAATGGCGCAACGGCTAATGTTGATAGTAATTCTGTTGAAGTTGAACCTGAAATTATTTGGAAAAGACCTTTCTTATTCTATGATAAGGATAATATAAAAGATCATTTCTGTGAGCCTTGTCGAATAAAATATAACCCTGAAAATATAGAAGATTGGGAGAATCATCAATTTCGTAAAGTACATATAGTTTAAATTTCTAATAAATTTGAAACTGAATTCAATGAAAGAAAAAATAATTTATTAGAAAAAATAAAATATGAGAAAACGTTACCAGATAATGAAGAAACAGTTGAAAAGTTAGAAAAACAATATAATGAATTAACAAGAAAAACATATTATTGTAAATATTGTAAATTGGTTATTACAACAAGTAATTCAAATCTACATAATAGAACAATAAAACATAAAGAAAACGTAAGAAAATACCAAGAGCTTAATGAAGATCTATTACCAATAAATTATAAACGAAAATGTCCACAATGTAGTTATGCGACCTTAAGACAAGAAGGTACTGTGTTATTTTGTGTTGATTGTGGATGGCAAAAGAATTTATTAGGTGAAGAAAAAACTAGAGATTTTCTCATAGATCCAAAATTAAATTATCTTGATGAAATTTTTAAAATATTTTCTATGGAAGATCATACACCAGAATATATGAAATGGCTTGAAAAAATGAAAATAATAGAAAATGAAAATGGTGAAATAACTAAAAAAGATATTATAAAAACAATTATTCCACCAACATTTAACACAAAACAAAAGAAAATGTATTTATATTTATTATTTAACGATTATTATGAAAAACCTAAATTAACAGAAGAAGATATGAAAAATATAAAAAAAATATTTAAACAAATATTAATGTATCATTTGGAAAATAGAATAACAGATTCAATAAATTATGAATTCTTTTTAAATAAGATTGTAAATTATTTAAACCTAGATATTATAATTCCATTTGATGAATTAACAAACAAAAAGAAACAAAGAGAGCGAGATGAAATGTGGAACAAGATAGAAATTTATTTAAATGAGAAAAATGGAATGGAAGAAGAACCTGAACAATTAAATGAAAATGAAGAAGCCAATAGTGATTTCGAGTATGATGATATTGATTTTATGTTTTAATGGCCATAAGGTAATGTTTTTATACCATCATCTAAAATATGCCTTTTATCATCAAATGGATTTAAACTAGTTTTTTCAACTTCATTAATGTACATCTCATGATCTTCTGATCTTAAACAATTCATTTTGTGTTTCATTACAATTGATTTATATAAACACTTTATATAATCTTGAAATTCTATATGTTTATCAACCACATGTTTAGTTATTCCTTTTAACTTTTTAGCTTCATGATCTTTTGTTCTGTAACTATACATTTTACTTCTTATCCCAACAAATTCAATCATTTCATCACCTCCTAATTCATCTTTAAATTTACCAGGAATCTTTTTATTATCATTGCTAAATAGTTCATGATCTTTAGGATAATTGCTAAAATCAAAATGATGTTTTAATGTTTTTAAGTCTTTTGTTATGTCATTTGTCTTGATTTTTAGTATGTAGGCGTCAGTATTTTTTTGGATTAATGGGAACCCAGAATTGAATGTTCCATCATCTGTTGATAAATCATAAACATAGTCAGTTGGGTTATATATTTCAAATAAATCTTTAACTTCTTCTGTTAATTCTTTTTCTACATGCCTTAAATTAAAACAATTTGGTTTAGATTTAATCAATCCAATATTCATATTAAAACCTAATGAATTGCATAATATATTTAATCCTGATATAGCAACTTTTCCTTTTTGAGCTAAAGATATTGTTTTGCGGTTTTTGAAACTTTTAGTACCATCGGCTGCGTAGAATCCAATGAAGAACCATTTTCTTAAATTATTTTTTGCATTCAATACATAATCTGGAACTATCTTTTCTTTAGTTGAAGTATTACTTTTCACTATTGCATGAATATAGAATTCGTTATTATATTTTATAGCAAAATCTTTAGGATTATTCACATGTATTCTATAACATTGCGATGATTTCATAACATCTATGATTTTGAATGTTTTATTTGGATAAACTTCTTCACAGAATTTCTTAATTCTTTCTAATAATTTTAAGTCTTGATTGCATAAATACCAACAATATTTAGTTCCACTAACATAATTATACACACCTGCTGAACCATCACCCATGAAAAATCCTTTGATAAAATATTCTTTTTCTTCTAATGTTTCGGGTTCTATATTATAAATATTATCAATTATTTCATCAAATGACATATGATTCATTCTTTGGAAAAATCTTTTATGTAATAATTCATCTCCAATTTTTATATCAGTTGGTTTTATTTCATCACCATTTCGTTTAATTAAACTATGATCTTCTGTAACATCTACGAACCCTAATTTAGTTCTAACTCTATAGATTTTCTTATTTGTTTTATGTCTAATAATATTCTTTAATTTTTTCCATCCATTTCTTGTCCAAACATCCATTAAACCATTTATTTGTATTAATTCTTTTTCTCCATATGAAATATAACATTCATTTTGTTTTGGAATTATTTCTGAAATTCTTCTTACCAATATTTTATTATTACATTTTAGTAATATTGGGGTGTCAGCTGTTACAGAATCAAAATATAATATTTCAATATGCTTTTCCCCAAAAAGTGGTTGTAAAACATTACAATAGAATTCATACATTAATAATTTTGATACTTCTAAAACAGTCGAACCAATAAATATAGGTTTATTAAATTTCATTGATGTTCTTTTTAATTTAACTGCTGTTAAATAATCTTCAAACCTTTTATTTCCTAAATGTCTAGGACTTGATTGTAAATGTCTTAATCTTTCAGAATTATTTACTAATTCAATATCATTTCTATTTCTAATATTTTCACATGTTTTTCCATAAAAACTATTGTTCATCAATTTGAAAAAATCTTTTTCAAAATCTGTTTTTGATATGGTTCTCTGTTGAGTATTGAAATCTATATATTTTTCTAACCACTTTGATTGATTAAATTCAATATATCTATGTACTTTCTTTAATTTCATTCCTTGTTTTAGATAAAATTTTAACATTCTATAATGAACAATATAATTGTATTTATTATTTTGAGTAAGTATTAATTTTTCTGTAAAAACATGATCTTTCGGTTTTATTTTCTTCTGGTATTCACTTAAATAACTATCATCTACAGTTAAATGTTCTGGGCAATAAGGTAAGTTTCTTGTTTTAAACTTTATATTTTCAGGATATTCTAAATCAACTACAAAGAAATAACCAATTGGTGCTTCATCTTTTAAACTCGCAATTGCGTTTTCCCAATCAGTTTTATCACCATTTTCAACTTCTGTTAATATAAAATTTTTATATGGTTGAGGTTGCATCATTGCCCAACCATATAAATTATTGGCGTCAATATATAATAATTTATATTCATCATTTGCTTTAAAATACCTATCTCCCATAACACCACTAATTCCACCTCTAATTGATTTTTCAAATAATAAAACCATATCTGGTTCTTTTAATTAATCTAATTCTACATTTGTATATTTTAAACCACATTGCCAGGTTAATCCTGGGCTAGAATAACAATAACAAGGATCAACATTAAAATGATTCAAATTAACTTCTCTAAATTTTTCAAATATGTCAGCCAATATCATAACATCTGATTTTAAATATAAATCAACTAATTCGCCATGATTTTTCATCTTAAAATGGTTCCAAATATTTAATGTTCTATCAAAAACTTCGTCTTTCACATACTCCTCTTTTAATTGATCATAAAATTGATTTTTTAATAATTCTATTACATTAAAATCATCATGTGTTTTATAAAATGAATAAGGAATTGCACCTTTATATCTCAATAATTTAAAATCTTGGTCATTTGGATAATAATATCGAGTTATAACAAAATCATTATCAACTAAACTTTTTGATAAATTATCTAATGAACTTGCTAGAAATATATAAGAATCTAAAAATCTAATGTAACCAAATTGAAATGAAATATAATTTTCAGATGTTTTAGCTAGTATTTTTAATTTATAAGTTGGTATTTTATCTTTTGATCTATTTGAATTTAATCTTTCTATTTCATTATTAATTTCTTCTATTTTATAGCATAACTGTTTGATAAATAAATGCGCGTCATACCCCGATAAATTGTGAAATATAATGGGGACAAAATTGATTTTCTTTGCTTGCAAATTACAATTCTCATGTGCAGCGCCTCTAAACTTTCCATTCAAATGATTATGATCTCTAACTTTTTTATCAAATGAATAAAAACGTTTTTCACAGTAACAACAATGAGTTGCATAATTAAAATCAATTTCATCTTCTTTTGTCATAACTATTCTTTTATTTTTGTTTAATAATTTTGCAAAATCACTTTCTAATTCAATCATTTTATCACAAAAATCATTAACTACATTTTCACCTCTAAAAGAAATATATTGACTTTCATATAATTCGGGATAATTTGATTTTATATAAATTCCACAAGCAGCAGCTCTTTGATGAACTTTTTTAATTGTGTTTATAATTGGTGGGTCTTGTATTGTGTCTTCATTTAATTCATTTCCTTTATCCATTGATTTTAATAATTGCTTTTTGTTATATATTTCTTTTCTATCTTGATTAGTTAATTCTTTATTCAACGATTCAAAATCCCCATAAATTACAAATGGAACAATATTTTTAAATTTATGATTAGTAAATTTCAATTTATAATCTTTTTCTGTTGGCATTATTAATTTACAAAAATCTTTATTATCACATAATTCTTTATGTTTTAGTAATGTATTCTCAGTCATAAATTTAGATAAACATTTTCTACATAGATAAATTTTATGATGATGATCACTTTCTGTTCTAAAGAATAAATCAATTTGTTTTAACCACATATAATGTTCATTTTCATCTTTTTTGTAATATAACAAATCTATAGCATTTTCATCATCATAATATTCTGTTAAATATAAAGCTTCCAATGTATAATCTTTAATATTTTCACCTTTTGTCTTTGGTAATTGCATTAATTCAAATACATTTATTTTTGAATTATTAACTTTTTCTATTTTAGGAATCATTTTTATAGTTACTGGATATTGATCAATTTTATATAATGTTTCATATTTCCGGTAATTTGTTATTCTAAAACTATGCGTCATATCTTCTGTTTGGTGTAAACAACTAATAATTGACCATAGAAAACATTTATTATCTTCATTTTGAACATTTATTACTGCTTTTGTTGTAAATGGTAATTTAATATAAGATGATGCTTTAATATCCTTTTCTGTTGTAAAGTTTGAATCATTTTTAAACATTTTATTACTTTTTGATGTTTTATTCCTTTTTGTATTATAAACATTTAAATCTAAATATATAATTTCATTCAATGTTAAGCCAGAACCCTCAAAATATCTTTCTTCAATATGACGTTTAAATTCATTTAATATTTTTTCTAACTTCTCTTTTATTTGTGTTTTTGAAATTATTTCTTCAGAGAGTGTTTGAATATTATAACTCATTTTTTCTTCTGACTTTATAAAACTTACTTTCCCAGAGATACTAATTTTTGGATATTCAACATCTGTTATCAAATCTAGTATTTTTTCTATTATTTCATTAAATTTACTATAATCTTCTATTGTTGTACCTTTAAAAAATCTAAATATAATAGCTGCAGGACCAATTTTACTATGTAATGTTTCTAAGATTTCAATTGTATCTTTTATTTCTAGTGAATCAATATAATTTCTAACATTTTCCATGTAAGGTTTATTTGAAATGGATTTAGTTTTTGAAGTTGATTCTTTTACTTGTTGAGGTTTATCGTCAAAATAATCTTTTCCTAAAACATTATTACTCAAATTTTGATGGTGTTTTTGTGATTCGAGATGTCTATTATAATTCCTTTTTACTATAAATTCATTACAAACTTCACATTTTATTTCATCCACATTCATATTTTCTAATCGTTCTTTTCTTTCATTGGAATTTTCTGGAGTTTCAAAATCTATAACATTTTTTATATGATTTGAAGATTTTTCATGTCGTGATTTTTGGGATTTATCGATGTATTTTTTACAATATGTGCAATAATATTGATTTTTATTGACATTATTGTTTTCTAGTTGGTGTTCATTCTCCCCCATTTATAAGGAAAAAAAATTACTTGTGGTGATGAGTGGTGTCTCGACCTCTCGACCTCTGGTATGAAAGCCCACTTTTCCAATTACTGACATTATCATTTTTCCGACAGGGGAAAAATTTGATAAGAAAATTTCATTTCTCGCGCTGAACGACGTTTTCGGGTCGAAAAGTGCTTTTCCTGACGATTTGAGCGCTTTTACGCATCGACATTATCATTTTTCCGACAGGGGAAAAATTTGATAAGAAAATGTCTTTTCTCGCGCTGAACGACGTTTTCGCGTCGAAAAGTGCTTTTCCTGACGATTTGAGCGCTTTTACGCATCGACATTGCCGTTTTTCCGACAGGGGGAAAATTTGATAAGAAAACGTCTTTTCTCGCGCTGAACGACGTTTACGGGTCGAAAAGTGCTTTTCCTGACGATTTGAGCGCTTTTACGCATCGACATTGTCGTTTTTCCCATAGGGGGAATATTTGATACGAAAACGTCTTTTCTCGCGCTGAACGACGTTTACGGGTCGAAAAGTGCTTTTCCTGACGATTTGAGCGCTTTTACGCATCGACATTGTCGTTTTTCCCATAGGGGGAATATTTGATACGAAAACGTCTTTTCTCGCGCTGAACGACGTTTTCGGGTCGAAAAGTGCTTTTCCTGACGATTTGAGCGCTTTTACGCATCGACATTGTCGTTTTTCCGAGAGGGGAATTATTTGAAACGAAAACGTCTTTTCTAGCGCTGAACGACGTTTTCGGGTCGAAAAGTGCTTTTCCTGACGATTTGAGCGCTTTTACGCATCGACATTGTCGTTTTTCCCATAGGGGGAATATTTGAAACGAAAACGTCTTTTCTCGCGCTGAACGACGTTTTCGGGTCGAATAGTGCTTTTCCTGACGATTTGAGCGCTTTACGCATCGACATTGTCGTTTTTCCCATAGGGGGAATATTTGATACGAAATCGTCTTTTCTAGCGCTGAACGACGTTTTCGCGTCGAAAAGTGCTTTTCCTGACGATTTGAGCGCTTTTACGCATCGACATTGTCGTTTTTCCCATAGGGGGAATATTTGATACGAAAACGTCTTTTCTCGCGCTGAACGACGTTTTCGGGTCGAAAAGTGATTTTCCTGACGATTTGAGCGCTTTTACGCATCGAATTTGTCGTTTTTCCGAAATGGGGAATATTTGAAACGAAAACGTCTTTTCTCGCGCTGAACGACGTTTACGGGTCGAAAAGTGCTTTTCCTGACGATTTGAGCGCTTTTACGCATCGACATTATCATTTTTCCGACAGGGGAAAAATTTGATAAGAAAATTTCATTTCTCGCGCTGAACGACGTTTTCGGGTCGAAAAGTGCTTTTCCTGACGATTTGAGCGCTTTTACGCATCGACATTATCATTTTTCCGACAGGGGAAAAATTTGATAAGAAAATGTCTTTTCTCGCGCTGAACGACGTTTTCGCGTCGAAAAGTGCTTTTCCTGACGATTTGAGCGCTTTTACGCATCGACATTGCCGTTTTTCCGACAGGGGGAAAATTTGATAAGAAAACGTCTTTTCTCGCGCTGAACGACGTTTACGGGTCGAAAAGTGCTTTTCCTGACGATTTGAGCGCTTTTAGGCATCGAATTTGTCGTTTTTCCCATAGGGGGAATATTTGATACGAAAACGTCTTTTCTCGCGCTGAACGACGTTTTCGGGTCGAAAAGTGCTTTTCCTGACGATTTGAGCGCTTTTACGCATCGACATTGTCGTTTTTCCCATAGGGGGAATATTTGATACGAAAACGTCTTTTCTCGCGCTGAACGACGTTTTCGCGTCGAAAAGTGCTTTTCCTGACGATTTGAGCGCTTTTACGCATCGACATTGTCGTTTTTCCGAGAGGGGGAATATTTGAAACGAAAACGTCTTTTCTAGCGCTGAACGACGTTTTCGGGTCGAAAAGTGCTTTTCCTGTCGATTTGAGCGCTTTTACGCATCGACATTGTCGTTTTTCCGACAGGGGGAATATTTGAAACGAAAACGTCTTTTCTAGCGCTGAACGAAGTTTTCGGGTCGAAAAGTGCTTTTCCTGACGATTTGAGCGCTTTTACGCATCGACATTGTCGTTTTTCCCATAGGGGGAATATTTGATACGAAAACGTCTTTTCTCGCGATGAACGACGTTTTCGCGTCGAAAAGTGCTTTTCCTGACGATTTGAGCGCTTTTACGCATCGACATTGTCGTTTTTCCGAAAGGGGGAATATTTGAAACGAAAACGTCTTTTCTCGCGCTGAACGACGTTTTCGGGTCGAATAGTGCTTTTCCTGACGATTTGAGCGCTTTACGCATCGACATTGTCGTTTTTCCCATAGGGGGAATATTTGATACGAAATCGTCTTTTCTAGCGCTGAACGACGTTTTCGCGTCGAAAAGTGGTTTTCCTGACGATTTGAGCGCTTTTACGCATCGACATTGTCGTTTTTCCCATAGGGGGAAAATTTGATACGAAAACGTCTTTTCTCGCGCTGAACGACGTTTTCGGGTCGAAAAGTGATTTTCCTGACGATTTGAGCGCTTTTACGCATCGAATTTGTCGTTTTTTCCCATAGGGGGAATATTTGATACGAAAACGTCTTTTCTCGCGCTGAACGACGTTTTCGCGTCGAAAAGTGCTTTTCCTGACGATTCGAGCGCTTTTACGCATCGACATTGTCGTTTTTCCGAAAGGGGGAATATTTGAAACGAAAACGTCTTTTCTCGCGCTAAACGACGTTTTCGGGTCGAATAGTGCTTTTCCTGACGATTTGAGCGCTTTTACGCATCGACATTGTCGTTTTTCCCATAGGGGGAATATTTGATACGAAAACGTCTTTTGTCGCGCTGAACGACGTTTTCGCGTCGAAAAGTGCTTTTCCTGACGATTTGAGCGCTTTTACGCATCGACATTGTCGTTTTTCCCATAGGGGGAATATTTGATACGAAAATGTCTTTTGTCGCACTGAACGACGTTTTCGCGTCGAAAAGTGCTTTTCCTGACGATTTGAGCGCTTTTACGCATCGACATTGTCGTTTTTCCCATAGGGGGCATATTTGATACGAAAACGTCTTTTCTCGCGCTGAACGACGTTTTCGGGTCGAAAAGTGCTTTTCCTGACGATTTGAGCGCTTTTACGCTTCGACATTATCATTTTTCCGACAGGGGAAAAATTTGATAAGAAAACGTCTTTTCTCGCGCTGAACGACGTTGACGGGTCGAAAAGTGCTTTTCCTGACGATTTGAGCGCTTTTACGCATCGACATTGTCGTTTTTCCCATAGGGGGAATATTTGATACGAAAACGTCTTTTGTCGCGCTGAACGACGTTTTCGCGTCGAAAAGTGCTTTTCCTGACGATTTGAGCGATTTTACGCATCGACATTGTCGTTTTTCCCATAGGGGGAATATTTGATACGAAAACGTCTTTTCTCGCGCTGAACGACGTTTTCGGGTCGAAAAGTGATTTTCCTGACGATTTGAGCGCTTTTACGCATCGAATTTGTCGTTTTTTCCCATAGGGGAATATTTGATACGAAAACGTCTTTTCTCGCGCTGAACGACGTTTTCGCGTCGAAAAGTGCTTTTCCTGACGATTTGAGCGCTTTTACGCATCGACATTGTCGTTTTTCCGAAAGGGGGAATATTTGAAACGAAAACGTCTTTTCTCGCGCTGAACGACGTTTTCGGGTCGAATAGTGCTTTTCCTGACGATTTGAGCGCTTTACGCATCGACATTGTCGTTTTTCCCATAGGGGGAATATTTGATACGAAATCGTCTTTTCTAGCGCTGAACGACGTTTTCGCGTCGAAAAGTGCTTTTCCTGACGATTTGAGCGCTTTTACGCATCGACATTGTCGTTTTTCCCATAGGGGGAATATTTGATAAGAAAACGTCTTCTCTCGCGCTGAACGACGTTTTCGGGTCGAAAAGTGATTTTCCTGACGATTTGAGCGCTTTTACGCATCGAATTTGTCGTTTTTTCCCATAGGGGGAATATTTGATACGAAAACGTCTTTTCTCGCGCTGAACGACGTTTTCGCGTCGAAAAGTGCTTTTCCTGACGATTTGAGCGCTTTTACGCATCGACATTGTCGTTTTTCCGAAAGGGGGAATATTTGAAACGAAAACGTCTTTTCTCGCGCTGAACGACGTTTTCGGGTCGAATAGTGCTTTTCCTGACGATTTGAGCGCTTTTACGCATCGACATTGTCGTTTTTCCCATAGGGGGAATATTTGATACGAAAACGTCTTTTGTCGCGCTGAACGACGTTTTCGCGTCGAAAAGTGCTTTTCCTGACGATTTGAGCGCTTTTACGCATCGACATTGTCGTTTTTCCCATAGGGGGAATATTTGATACGAAAATGTCTTTTGTCGCGCTGAACGACGTTTTCGCGTCGAAAAGTGCTTTTCCTGACGATTTGAGCGCTTTTACGCATCGACATTGTCGTTTTTCCCATAGGGGGCATATTTGATACGAAAACGTCTTTTCTCGCGCTGAACGACGTTTTCGGGTCGAAAAGTGCTTTTCCTGACGATTTGAGCGCTTTTACGCATCGACATTATCATTTTTCCGACAGGGGAAAAATTTGATAAGAAAACGTCTTTTCTCGCGCTGAACGACGTTGACGGGTCGAAAAGTGCTTTTCCTGACGATTTGAGCGCTTTACGCATCGACATTGTCGTTTTTCCCATAGGGGGAATATTTGATACGAAATCGTCTTTTCTAGCGCTGAACGACGTTTTCGCGTCGAAAAGTGCTTTTCCTGACGATTTGAGCGCTTTTACGCATCGACATTGTCGTTTTTCCCATAGGGGGAATATTTGATACGAAAACGTCTTTTCTCGCGCTGAACGACGTTTTCGGGTCGAAAAGTGCTTTTCCTGACGATTTGAGCGCTTTTACGCATCGACATTATCATTTTTCCGACAGGGGAAAAATTTGATAAGAAAATTTCATTTCTCGCGCTGAACGACGTTTTCGGGTCGAAAAGTGCTTTTCCTGACGATTTGAGCGCTTTTACGCATCGACATTATCATTTTTCCGACAGGGGAAAAATTTGATAAGAAAATGTCTTTTCTCGCGCTGAACGACGATTTCGCGTCGAAAAGTGCTTTTCCTGACGATTTGAGCGCTTTTACGCATCGACATTGTCGTTTTTCCCATAGGGGGCATATTTGATACGAAAACGTCTTTTCTCGCGCTGAACGACGTTTTCGGGTCGAAAAGTGCTTTTCCTGACGATTTGAGCGCTTTTACTCATCGACATTATCATTTTTCCGACAGGGGAAAAATTTGATAAGAAAACGTCTTTTCTCGCGCTGAACGACGTTGACGGGTCGAAAAGTGCTTTTCCTGACGATTTGAGCGCTTTACGCATCGACATTGTCGTTTTTCCCATAGGGGGAATATTTGATACGAAATCGTCTTTTCTAGCGCTGAACGACGTTTTCGCGTCGAAAAGTGCTTTTCCTGACGATTTGAGCGCTTTTACGCATCGACAATGTCGTTTTTCCCATAGGGGGAATATTTGATACGAAAACGTCTTTTCTCGCGCTGAACGACGTTTTCGGGTCGAAAAGTGATTTTCCTGACGATTTGAGCGCTTTTACGCATCGAATTTGTCGTTTTTTCCCATAGGGGGAATATTTGATACGAAAACGTCTTTTCTCGACATTGTCGTTTTTCCCATAGGGGGAATATTTGATACGAAAACGTCTTTTCTCGCGCTGAACGACGTTTTCGGGTCGAAAAGTGCTTTTCCTGTCGATTTGAGCGCTTTTACGCATCGACATTGTCGTTTTTCCGACAGGGGGAATATTTGAAACGAAAACGTCTTTTCTAGCGCTGAACGAAGTTTTCGGGTCGAAAAGTGCTTTTCCTGACGATTTGAGCGCTTTTACGCATCGACATTGTCGTTTTTCCCATAGGGGGAATATTTGATACGAAAACGTCTTTTCTCGCGATGAACGACGTTTTCGCGTCGAAAAGTGCTTTTCCTGACGATTTGAGCGCTTTTACGCATCGACATTGTCGTTTTTCCGAAAGGGGGAATATTTGAAACGAAAACGTCTTTTCTCGCGCTGAACGACGTTTTCGGGTCGAATAGTGCTTTTCCTGACGATTTGAGCGCTTTACGCATCGACATTGTCGTTTTTCCCATAGGGGGAATATTTGATACGAAATCGTCTTTTCTAGCGCTGAACGACGTTTTCGCGTCGAAAAGTGCTTTTCCTGACGATTTGAGCGCTTTTACGCATCGACATTGTCGTTTTTCCCATAGGGGGAATATTTGATACGAAAATGTCTTTTGTCGCACTGAACGACGTTTTCGCGTCGAAAAGTGCTTTTCCTGACGATTTGAGCGCTTTTACGCATCGACATTGTCGTTTTTCCCATAGGGGGCATATTTGATACGAAAACGTCTTTTCTCGCGCTGAACGACGTTTTCGGGTCGAAAAGTGCTTTTCCTGACGATTTGAGCGCTTTTACGCTTCGACATTATCATTTTTCCGACAGGGGAAAAATTTGATAAGAAAACGTCTTTTCTCGCGCTGAACGACGTTGACGGGTCGAAAAGTGCTTTTCCTGACGATTTGAGCGCTTTTACGCATCGACATTGTCGTTTTTCCCATAGGGGGCATATTTGATACGAAAACGTCTTTTCTCGCGCTGAACGACGTTTTCGGGTCGAAAAGTGCTTTTCCTGACGATTTGAGCGCTTTTACGCTTCGACATTATCATTTTTCCGACAGGGGAAAAATTTGATAAGAAAACGTCTTTTCTCGCGCTGAACGACGTTGACGGGTCGAAAAGTGCTTTTCCTGACGATTTGAGCGCTTTTACGCATCGACATTGTCGTTTTTCCCATAGGGGGAATATTTGATACGAAAACGTCTTTTGTCGCGCTGAACGACGTTTTCGCGTCGAAAAGTGCTTTTCCTGACGATTTGAGCGATTTTACGCATCGACATTGTCGTTTTTCCGATATGGGGAATTATTTGATACGAAAACTTCTTTTCTCGCGCTGAACGACGTTTTCGGGTCGAAAAGTGCTTTTCCTGATGATTTTAGCGCTTTTACGCATCGAAATTGTCGTTTTTCCGATAGGGGGAATATTTGATAGGAAAACGTCTTTTCTCGCGCTGAACGACGTTTTCGGGTCGAAAAGTGCTTTTCCTGACGATTTGAGCGCTTTTACGCATCGACATTGTCGTTTTTCCCATAGGGGGAATATTTAATACGAAAACTTCTTTTCTCGCGCTGAACGACGTTTTCGGTTCGAAAAGTGCTTTTCCTGACGATTTGAGCCCTTTTACGCATCGACATTGTCATTTTTCCGACGGGGGAAAATTTGATTCGAAAACGTCTTTTCTAGCGCTGAACGACGTTTTCGCATCGAAAAGTGCTTTTGCTGACGCTTTGAGCTCTTTGACGCATCGACATTGTCGTTTTTCCGATAGGGGGAATATTTGATCCGAAAACGTCTTTTCTCGCGCTGAACGACGTTTACGGGTCGAAAAGTGCTTTTCCTGACAATTTGAGCGCTTTTACGCATCGACATTATCATTTTTCCGACAGGGGAAAAATTTGATAAGAAAATGTCTTTTCTCTCGCTGAACGACGTTTTCGGGTCGAAAAGTGCTTTTCCTGACAATTTGAGCGCTTTTACGCATCGACATTATCATTTTTCCGAGGGGAACATTTGATAAGAAAACGTCTTTTCTCGCGCTGAACGACGTTTACGGTTTGAAAAGTGCTTTTCCTGACGATTTGAGCGCTTTTACGCATCGAATTTGTCGTTTTTCCCAATGGGGGGAATATTTGATACGAAAACGTCTTTTCTTGCGCTGAACGACGTTTTCGGGTCGAAAAGTGCTTTTCCTGACGATTTGAGCACTTTTACGCATCGACATTGTCGTTTTTCCCATAGGGGGAATATTTGATACGAAAACGTCTTTTCTCGCGCTGAACGACGTTTTCGCGTCGAAAAGTGCTTTTCCTGACGATTTGAGCGCTTTTACGCATCGACATTGTCGTTTTTCCGAGAGGGGGAATATTTGAAACGAAAACGTCTTTTCTAGCGCTGAACGACGTTTTCGGGTCGAAAAGTGCTTTTCCTGTCGATTTGAGCGCTTTTACGCATCGACATTGTCGTTTTTCCGACAGGGGGAATATTTGAAACGAAAACGTCTTTTCTAGCGCTGAACGAAGTTTTCGGGTCGAAAAGTGCTTTTCCTGACGATTTGAGCGCTTTTACGCATCGACATTGTCGTTTTTCCCATAGGGGAATATTTGATACGAAAACGTCTTTTCTCGCGATGAACGACGTTTTCGCGTCGAAAAGTGCTTTTCCTGACGATTTGAGCGCTTTTACGCATCGACATTGTCGTTTTTCCGAAAGGGGGAATATTTGAAACGAAAACGTCTTTTCTCGCGCTGAACGACGTTTTCGGGTCGAATAGTGCTTTTCCTGACGATTTGAGCGCTTTACGCATCGACATTGTCGTTTTTCCCATAGGGGGAATATTTGATACGAAATCGTCTTTTCTAGCGCTGAACGACGTTTTCGCGTCGAAAAGTGCTTTTCCTGACGATTTGAGCCCTTTTACGCATCGACATTGTCATTTTTCCGACGGGGGAAAATTTGATTCGAAAACGTCTTTTCTAGCGCTGAACGACGTTTTCGCATCGAAAAGTGCTTTTGCTGACGCTTTGAGCTCTTTGACGCATCGACATTTTCGTTTTTCTGATAGGGGGAATATTTGATCCGAAAACGTCTTTTCTCGCGCTGAACGACGTTTACGGGTCGAAAAGTGCTTTTCCTGACAATTTGAGCGCTTTTACGCATCGACATTATCATTTTTCCGACAGGGGAAAAATTTGATAAGAAAATGTCTTTTCTCTCGCTGAACGACGTTTTCGGGTCGAAAAGTGCTTTTCCTGACGATTTGAGCACTTTTACGCATCGACATTGTCGTTTTTCCCATAGGGGGAATATTTGATACGAAAACGTCTTTTCTCGCGCTGAACGACGTTTTCGCGTCGAAAAGTGCTTTTCCTGACGATTTGAGCGCTTTTACGCATCGACATTGTCGTTTTTCCGAGAGGGGGAATATTTGATAAGAAAACGTCTTTTCTAGCGCTGAACGACGTTTTCGGGTCGAAAAGTGCTTTTCCTGTCGATTTGAGCGCTTTTACGCATCGACATTGTCGTTTTTCCGACAGGGGGAATATTTGAAACGAAAACGTCTTTTCTAGCGCTGAACGAAGTTTTCGGGTCGAAAAGTGCTTTTCCTGACGATTTGAGCGCTTTTACGCATCGACATTGTCGTTTTTCCCATAGGGGAATATTTGATACGAAAACGTCTTTTCTCGCGATGAACGACGTTTTCGCGTCGAAAAGTGCTTTTCCTGACGATTTGAGCGCTTTTACGCATCGACATTGTCGTTTTTCCGAAAGGGGGAATATTTGAAACGAAAACGTCTTTTCTCGCGCTGAACGACGTTTTCGGGTCGAATAGTGCTTTTCCTGACGATTTGAGCGCTTTACGCATCGACATTGTCGTTTTTCCCATAGGGGGAATATTTGATACGAAATCGTCTTTTCTAGCGCTGAACGACGTTTTCGCGTCGAAAAGTGCTTTTCCTGACGATTTGAGCGCTTTTACGCATCGACATTGTCGTTTTTCCCATAGGGGGAATATTTGATTCGAAAACGTCTTTTCTCGCGCTGAACGACGTTTTCGGGTCGAAAAGTGATTTTCCTGACGATTTGAGCGCTTTTACGCATCGAATTTGTCGTTTTTTCCCATAGGGGGAATATTTGATACGAAAACGTCTTTTCTCGCGCTGAACGACGTTTTCGCGTCGAAAAGTGCTTTTCCTGACGATTTGAGCGCTTTTACGCATCGACATTGTCGTTTTTCCGAAAGGGGGAATATTTGAAACGAAAACGTCTTTTCTCGCGCTGAACGACGTTTTCGGGTCGAATAGTGCTTTTCCTGACGATTTGAGCGCTTTTACGCATCGACATTGTCGTTTTTCCCATAGGGGGAATATTTGATACGAAAACGTCTTTTGTCGCGCTGAACGACGTTTTCGCGTCGAAAAGTGCTTTTCCTGACGATTTGAGCGCTTTTACGCATCGACAATGTCGTTTTTCCCATAGGGGGAATATTTGATACGAAAATGTCTTTTGTCGCACTGAACGACGTTTTCGCGTCGAAAAGTGCTTTTCCTGACGATTTTAGCGCTTTTACGCATCGACATTGTCGTTTTTCCCATAGGGGGCATATTTGATACGAAAACGTCTTTTCTCGCGCTGAACGACGTTTTCGGGTCGAAAAGTGCTTTTCCTGACGATTTGAGCGCTTTTACGCATCGACATTATCATTTTTCCGACAGGGGAAAAATTTGATAAGAAAACGTCTTTTCTCGCGCTGAACGACGTTGACGGGTCGAAAAGTGCTTTTCCTGACGATTTGAGCGCTTTTACGCATCGCGCTGAACGACGTTTTCGCGTCGAAAAGTGCTTTTCCCGACGATTTGAGCGATTTTACGCATCGACATTGTCGTTTTTCCGATATGGGGAATTATTTGATACGAAAACTTCTTTTCTCGCGCTGAACGACGTTTTCGGGTCGAAAAGTGCTTTTCCTGATGATTTTAGCGCTTTTACGCATCGAAATTGTCGTTTTTCCGATAGGGGGGATATTTGATAGGAAAACGTCTTTTCTCGCGCTGAACGACGTTTACGGGTCGAAAAGTGCTTTTCCTGACAATTTGAGCGCTTTTACGCATCGACATTATCATTTTTCCGACAGGGGGAACATTTGATAAGAAAACGTCTTTTCTCGCGCTGAACGACGTTTACGGTTTGAAAAGTGCTTTTCCTGACAATTTGAGCGCTTTTACGCATCGACATTATCATTTTTCCGAAAGGGGAAAAATTTGATAAGAAAATGTCTTTTCTCGCGCTGAACGACGTTTTCGGGTCGAAAAGTGCTTTCCTTACGATTTGAACGCTTTTACGCATCGACATTGTCATTATTCCGACAGGGGGAAAATTTGATAAGAAAACGTCTTTTCTCGCGCTGAACGACGTTTACGGGTCGAAAAGTGCTTTTCCTGATGATTTGAGCGCTTTTACGCATCGACATTATTATTTTCCGACAGGGGAAAAAATTGATAAGAAAACGTCTTTTCTCGCGCTGAACGACGTTTTCGGGTCGAAAAGTGCTTTTCCTGACGATTTGAGCGCTTTTACGCATCGACATTATCATTTTTCCGACGGGGGAATATTTGATACGAAAACGTCTTTTCTCGCGCTGAACGACGTTTTTGGGTCGAAAAGTGCTTTTCTTGACGATTTGAGCGCTTTTACGCATCGACATTGTCGTTTTTCCCATAGGGGGAATATTTAATACGAAAACGTCTTTTCTCGCGCTGAACGACGTTTTCGGGTCGAAAAGTGCTTTTCCTGACGATTTGAGCCCTTTTACGCATCGACATTGTCATTTTTCCGACAGGGGGAACATTTGATAAGAAAACGTCTTTTCTCGCGCTGAACGACGTTTACGGTTTGAAAAGTGCTTTTCCTGACAATTTGAGCGCTTTTACGCATCGACATTATCATTTTTCCGACAGGGGAAAAATTTGATAAGAAAATGTCTTTTCTCGCGCTGAACGACGTTTTCGGGTCGAAAAGTGCTTTCCTTACGATTTGAACGCTTTTACGCATCGACATAGTCGTTTTTCCGATAGGGGGAATATTTGATAGGAAAACGTCTTTTCTCGCGCTGAACGACGTTTTCGGGTCGAAAAGTGCTTTTCCTGACGATTTGAGCGCTTTTACGCATCGACATTATCATTTTTCCGACGGGGGAATATTTGATAAGAAAACGTCTTTTCTAGCGCTGAACGACGTTTTCGCATCGAAAAGTGCTTTTCCTGACGATTTGAGCGCTTTTACACATCGACATTGTCGTTTTTTCCGATAGGGGGAATATTTGATACGAAAACGTCTTTTCTAGCGCTGAACGACGTTTTCGGGTCGAAAAGTGCTTTTCCTGACGATTTGAGCGATTTTACGCATCGACATCGTCGTTTTTCCGATATAGGGAATATTTGATACAAAAACGTCTTTTCTCGCGCTGAACGACGTTTTCGCGTCGAAAAGTGCTTTTCCTGACGATTTGAGCGCTTTTACGCATCAACATTGTCGTTTTTCCGATAGGGGGAATATTTGATCTGAAAACATCTTTTCTCGCGCTGAACGACGTTTTCGGGCCGAAAAGGGCTTTTGCTGACGATTTGAGCGCTTTTACGCATCGACATTGTCGTTTTTCCTATAGGGGGAATATTTGATACGAAAACGTCTTTTCTCGCGCTGAACGACGTTTTTGGGTCGAAAAGTGCTTTTCCTGACGATTTGAGCGCTTTTACGCATCGACATTGTCGTTTTTCCTATAGGGGGAATATTTGATACGAAAACGTCTTTTCTCGCGCTGAACGACGTTTTCGGGTCGAAAAGTGCTTTTCCTGACGATTTGAGCGCTTTTACGCATCGACATTATCATTTTTCCGACAGGGGAAAAATTTGATAAGAAAACGTCTTTTCTCGCGCTGAACGACGTTGACGGGTCGAAAAGTGCTTTTCCTGACGATTTGAGCGCTTTTACGCATCGACATTGTCGTTTTTCCCATAGGGGCAATATTTGATACGAAAACGTCTTTTCTCGCGCTGAACGACGTTTTCGGGTCGAAAAGTGCTTTTCCTGACGATTTGAGCGCTTTTACGCATCGACATTGTCGTTTTTCCTATAGGGGGAATATTTGATACGAAAACGTCTTTTCTCGCGCTGAACGACGTTTTCGGGTCGAAAAGTGCTTTTCCTGACGATTTGAGCGCTTTTACGCATCGATATTGTCATTTTTCCGACAGGGGGAAAATTTGATAAGAAAACGTCTATTCTCGCGCTGAACGACGTTTTCGGGTCGAAAAGTTCTTTTCCTGATGATTTTAGCGCTTTTACGCATCGACATTGTCGTTTTTCCGATAGGGGGAATATTTGATACGAAAACGTCTTTTCTCGCGCTGAACGACGTCGTTTTCGCGTCGAAAAGTGCTTTTCCTGACGATTTGAGCGCTTTTACGCATCGACATTGTCGTTTTTCCGATAGGGGGAATATTTGAAACGAAAACGTCTTTTCTTGCGCTGAACGACGTTTTCGGGTCGAAAAGTTCTTTTCCTGATGATTTTAGCGCTTTTACGCATCGACATTGTCGTTTTTCCGATAGGGGGAATATTTGATACGAAAACGTCTTTTCTCGCGCTGAACGACGTTTTCGCGTCGAAAAGTGCTCTTCCTGACGATTTGAGCGCTTTTACGCATCGACATAGTCGTTTTTCCGATATGGGGAATATTTGATACGAAAACGTATTTTCTCCCGCTGAACGGCGTTTTCGCGTCGAAAAGTGCTTTTCCTGACGATTTGAGCGCTTTTACGCATCAACATTGTCGTTTTTCCTATAGGGGGAATATTTGATACGAAAACGTCTTTTCTCGCGCTGAACGACGTTTTCGGGTCGAAAAGTGCTTTTCCTGACGATTTGAGCGCTTTTACGCATCGACATTTTCGTTTTTCCCATAGGGGGAATATTTGATACGAAAACGTCTTTTCTCGCGTTGAACGACGTTTTCGGGTCGAAAAGTGCTCTTCCTGACGATTTGAGCGCTTTTACGCATCGATATTGTCGTTTTTCCGACAGGGGAAAAATTTGATAAGAAAACGTTTTTTCTCGCGCTGAACGACGTTTTCGGGTCGAAAAGTGCTTTTCCTGACGATTTAAACGCTTTTACGCATCGACATTGTCATTTTTCGACGGGGGAAAATTTGATAAGAAAACGTCTTTTCTCGCGCTGAACGACGTTTACGGGTCGAAAAGTGCTTTTCCTGACGATTTGAGCGCTTTTACGCATCGACATTATCATTTTTCCGACGGGGGAATATTTGATAAGAAAACGTCTTTTCTAGCGCTGAACGACGTTTTCGCATCGAAAAGTGCTTTTCCTGACGATTTGGCGCTTTTACACATCGACATTGTCGTTTTTCCGATAGGGGGAATATTTGATACGAAAACGTCTTTTCTAGCGCTGAACGACGTTTTCGGGTCGATAAGTGCTTTTCCTGACGATTTGAGCGATTTTATGCATCGACATTGTCGTTTTTCCGATATAGGGAATATTTGATACAAAAATGTCTTTTCTCGCGCTGAACGACGTTTTCGCGTCGAAAAGTGCTTTTCCTGACGATTTGAGCGCTTTTACGCATCAACATTGTCGTTTTTCCCATAGGGGGAATATTTGATCCGAAAACATCTTTCTCGCGCTGAACGACGTTTTCGGGCCGAAAAGTGCTTTTGCTGACGATTTGAGCGCTTTTACGCATCGACATTGTCGTTTTTCCTATAGGGGGAATATTTGATACGAAAACGTCTTTTCTCGCGCTGAACGACGTTTTCGGGTCGAAAAGTGCTTTTCCTGACGATTTGAGCGCTTTTACGCATCGATATTGTCATTTTTCCGACAGGGGGAAAATTTGATAAGAAAACGTCTATTCTCGCGCTGAACGACGTTTTCGGGTCGAAAAGTGCTTTCCTTACGATTTGAACGCTTTTACGCATCGACATAGTCGTTTTTCCGATAGGGGGAATATTTGATGGGAAAACGTCTTTTCTCGCGCTGAACGACGTTTTCGGGTCGAAAAGTGCTTTTCCTGACGATTTGAGCGCTTTTACGCATCGACATTATCATTTTTCCGACGGGGGAATATTTGATAAGAAAACGTCTTTTCTAGCGCTGAACGACGTTTTCGCATCGAAAAGTGCTTTTCCTGACGATTTGAGCGGTTTTACACATCGACATTGTCGTTTTTTCCGATAGGGGGAATATTTGATACGAAAACGTCTTTACTAGCGCTGAACGACGTTTTCGGGTCGAAAAGTGCTTTTCCTGACGATTTGAGCGATTTTACGCATCGACATCGTCGTTTTTCCGATATAGGGAATATTTGATACAAAAACGTCTTTTCTCGCGCTGAACGACGTTTTCGCGTCGAAAAGTGCTTTTCCTGACGATTTGAGCGCTTTTAACGCATCAACATTGTCGTTTTTCCGATAGGGGGAATATTTGATCTGAAAACATCTTTTCTCGCGCTGAACGACGTTTTCGGGCCGAAAAGGGCTTTTGCTGACGATTTGAGCGCTTTTACGCATCGACATTGTCGTTTTTCCTATAGGGGGAATATTTGATACGAAAACGTCTTTTCTCGCGCTGAACGACGTTTTCGGGTCGAAAAGTGCTTTTCCTGACGATTTGAGCGCTTTTACGCATCGATATTGTCATTTTTCCGACAGGGGGAAAATTTGATAAGAAAACGTCTATTCTCGCTCTGAACGACGTTTTCGGGTCGAAAAGTTCTTTTCCTGATGATTTTAGCGCTTTTACGCATCGACATTGTCGTTTTTCCGATAGGGGGAATATTTGATACGAAAACGTCTTTTCTCGCGCTGAACGACGTCGTTTTTGCGTCGAAAAGTGCTTTTCCTGACGATTTGAGCGCTTTTACGCATCGACATTGTCGTTTTTCCGATAGGGGGAATATTTGAAACGAAAACGTCTTTTCTTGCGCTGAACGACGTTTTCGGGTCGAAAAGTTCTTTTCCTGATGATTTTAGCGCTTTTACGCATCGACATTGTCGTTTTTTCCGATAGGGGGAATATTTGATACGAAAACGTCTTTTCTCGCGCTGAACGACGTTTTCGCGTCGAAAAGTGCTCTTCCTGACGATTTGAGCGCTTTTACGCATCGACATTGTCGTTTTTCCGATATGGGGAATATTTGATACGAAAACGTATTTTCTCGCGCTGAACGGCGTTTTCGCGTCGAAAAGTGCTTTTCCTGACGATTTGAGCGCTTTTACGCATCAACATTGTCGTTTTTCCTATAGGGGGAATATTTGATACGAAAACGTCTTTTCTCGCGCTGAACGACGTTTTTGGGTCGAAAAGTGCTTTTCCTGACGATTTGAGCGCTTTTACGCATCGACATTGTCGTTTTTCCTATAGGGGGAATATTTGATACGAAAACGTCTTTTCTCGCGCTGAACGACGTTTTCGGGTCGAAAAGTGCTTTTCCTGACGATTTGAGCGCTTTTACGCATCGACATTATCATTTTTCCGACAGGGGAAAAATTTGATAAGAAAACGTCTTTTCTCGCGCTGAACGACGTTGACGGGTCGAAAAGTGCTTTTCCTGACGATTTGAGCGCTTTTACGCATCGACATTGTCGTTTTTCCCATAGGGGCAATATTTGATACGAAAACGTCTTTTCTCGCGCTGAACGACGTTTTCGGGTCGAAAAGTGCTTTTCCTGACGATTTGAGCGCTTTTACGCATCGACATTGTCGTTTTTCCTATAGGGGGAATATTTGATACGAAAACGTCTTTTCTCGCGCTGAACGACGTTTTCGGGTCGAAAAGTGCTTTTCCTGACGATTTGAGCGCTTTTACGCATCGATATTGTCATTTTTCCGACAGGGGGAAAATTTGATAAGAAAACGTCTATTCTCGCGCTGAACGACGTTTTCGGGTCGAAAAGTTCTTTTCCTGATGATTTTAGCGCTTTTACGCATCGACATTGTCGTTTTTCCGATAGGGGGAATATTTGATACGAAAACGTCTTTTCTCGCGCTGAACGACGTCGTTTTCGCGTCGAAAAGTACTTTTCCTGACGATTTGAGCGCTTTTACGCATCGACATTGTCGTTTTTCCGATAGGGGATATATTTGAAACGAAAACGTCTTTTCTTGCGCTGAACGACGTTTTCGGGTCGAAAAGTTCTTTTCCTGATGATTTTAGCGCTTTTACGCATCGACATTGTCGTTTTTCCGATATGGGGAATATTTGATACGAAAACGTATTTTCTCCCGCTGAACGGCGTTTTCGCGTCGAAAAGTGCTTTTCCTGACGATTTGAGCGCTTTTACGCATCAACATTGTCGTTTTTCCTATGGGGGGAATATTTGATACGAAAACGTCTTTTCTCGCGCTGAACGACGTTTTCGGGTCGAAAAGTGCTTTTCCTGACGATTTGAGCGCTTTTACGCATCGACATTTTCGTTTTTCCCATAGGGGGAATATTTGATACGAAAACGTCTTTTCTCGCGTTGAACGACGTTTTCGGGTCGAAAAGTGCTCTTCCTGACGATTTGAGCGCTTTTACGCATCGATATTGTCGTTTTTCCGACAGGGGAAAAATTTGATAAGAAAACGTCTTTTCTCGCGCTGAACGACGTTTTCGGGTCGAAAAGTGCTTTTCCTGACGATTTAAACGCTTTTACGCATCGACATTGTCATTTTTCGACGGGGGAAAATTTGATAAGAAAACGTCTTTTCTCGCGCTGAACGACGTTTACGGGTCGAAAAGTGCTTTTCCTGACGATTTGAGCGCTTTTACGCATCGACATTATCATTTTTCCGACGGGGGAATATTTGATAAGAAAACGTCTTTTCTAGCGCTGAACGACGTTTTCGCATCGAAAAGTGCTTTTCCTGACGATTTGGCGCTTTTACACATCGACATTGTCGTTTTTCCGATAGGGGGAATATTTGATACGAAAACGTCTTTTCTAGCGCTGAACGACGTTTTCGGGTCGATAAGTGCTTTTCCTGACGATTTGAGCGATTTTACGCATCGACATTGTCGTTTTTCCGATATAGGGAATATTTGATACAAAAACGTCTTTTCTCGCGCTGAACGACGTTTTCGCGTCGAAAAGTGCTTTTCCTGACGATTTGAGCGCTTTTACGCATCAACATTGTCGTTTTTCCCATAGGGGGAATATTTGATCCGAAAACATCTTTCTCGCGCTGAACGACGTTTTCGGGCCGAAAAGTGCTTTTGCTGACGATTTGAGCGCTTTTACGCATCGACATTGTCGTTTTTCCTATAGGGGGAATATTTGATACGAAAACGTCTTTTCTCGCGCTGAACGACGTTTTCGGGTCGAAAAGTGCTTTTCCTGACGATTTGAGCGCTTTTACGCTTCGACATTATCATTTTTCCGACAGGGGAAAAATTTGATAAGAAAACGTCTTTTCTCGCGCTGAACGACGTTGACGGGTCGAAAAGTGCTTTTCCTGACGATTTGAGCGCTTTTACGCATCGACATTGTCGTTTTTCCGATAGGGGGAATATTTGATAGGAAAACGTCTTTTCTCGCGCTGAACGACGTTTTCGGGTCGAAAAGTGCTTTTCCTGACGATTTGAGCGCTTTTACGCATCGACATTGTCGTTTTTCCCATAGGGGGAATATTTAATACGAAAACTTCTTTTCTCGCGCTGAACGACGTTTTCGGTTCGAAAAGTGCTTTTCCTGACGATTTGAGCCCTTTTACGCATCGACATTGTCATTTTTCCGACGGGGGAAAATTTGATTCGAAAACGTCTTTTCTAGCGCTGAACGACGTTTTCGCATCGAAAAGTGCTTTTGCTGACGCTTTGAGCTCTTTGACGCATCGACATTGTCGTTTTTCCGATAGGGGGAATATTTGATCCGAAAACGTCTTTTCTCGCGCTGAACGACGTTTACGGGTCGAAAAGTGCTTTTCCTGACAATTTGAGCGCTTTTACGCATCGACATTATCATTTTTCCGACAGGGGAAAAATTTGATAAGAAAATGTCTTTTCTCTCGCTGAACGACGTTTTCGGGTCGAAAAGTGCTTTTCCTGACAATTTGAGCGCTTTTACGCATCGACATTATCATTTTTCCGAGGGGAACATTTGATAAGAAAACGTCTTTTCTCGCGCTGAACGACGTTTACGGTTTGAAAAGTGCTTTTCCTGACGATTTGAGCGCTTTTACGCATCGAATTTGTCGTTTTTCCCAATGGGGGGAATATTTGATACGAAAACGTCTTTTCTTGCGCTGAACGACGTTTTCGGGTCGAAAAGTGCTTTTCCTGACGATTTGAGCACTTTTACGCATCGACATTGTCGTTTTTCCCATAGGGGGAATATTTGATACGAAAACGTCTTTTCTCGCGCTGAACGACGTTTTCGCGTCGAAAAGTGCTTTTCCTGACGATTTGAGCGCTTTTACGCATCGACATTGTCGTTTTTCCGAGAGGGGGAATATTTGAAACGAAAACGTCTTTTCTAGCGCTGAACGACGTTTTCGGGTCGAAAAGTGCTTTTCCTGTCGATTTGAGCGCTTTTACGCATCGACATTGTCGTTTTTCCGACAGGGGGAATATTTGAAACGAAAACGTCTTTTCTAGCGCTGAACGAAGTTTTCGGGTCGAAAAGTGCTTTTCCTGACGATTTGAGCGCTTTTACGCATCGACATTGTCGTTTTTCCCATAGGGGAATATTTGATACGAAAACGTCTTTTCTCGCGATGAACGACGTTTTCGCGTCGAAAAGTGCTTTTCCTGACGATTTGAGCGCTTTTACGCATCGACATTGTCGTTTTTCCGAAAGGGGGAATATTTGAAACGAAAACGTCTTTTCTCGCGCTGAACGACGTTTTCGGGTCGAATAGTGCTTTTCCTGACGATTTGAGCGCTTTACGCATCGACATTGTCGTTTTTCCCATAGGGGGAATATTTGATACGAAATCGTCTTTTCTAGCGCTGAACGACGTTTTCGCGTCGAAAAGTGCTTTTCCTGACGATTTGAGCCCTTTTACGCATCGACATTGTCATTTTTCCGACGGGGGAAAATTTGATTCGAAAACGTCTTTTCTAGCGCTGAACGACGTTTTCGCATCGAAAAGTGCTTTTGCTGACGCTTTGAGCTCTTTGACGCATCGACATTGTCGTTTTTCTGATAGGGGGAATATTTGATACGAAAACGTCTTTTCTCGCGCTGAACGACGTTTTCGGGTCGAAAAGTGCTTTTCCTGACGATTTGAGCGCTTTTACGCATCGATATTGTCATTTTTCCGACAGGGGGAAAATTTGATAAGAAAACGTCTATTCTCGCGCTGAACGACGTTTTCGGGTCGAAAAGTTCTTTTCCTGATGATTTTAGCGCTTTTACGCATCGACATTGTCGTTTTTCCGATAGGGGGAATATTTGATACGAAAACGTCTTTTCTCGCGCTGAACGACGTCGTTTTTGCGTCGAAAAGTGCTTTTCCTGACGATTTGAGCGCTTTTACGCATCGACATTGTCGTTTTTCCGATAGGGGGAATATTTGAAACGAAAACGTCTTTTCTTGCGCTGAACGACGTTTTCGGGTCGAAAAGTTCTTTTCCTGATGATTTTAGCGCTTTTACGCATCGACATTGTCGTTTTTTCCGATAGGGGGAATATTTGATACGAAAACGTCTTTTCTCGCGCTGAACGACGTTTTCGCGTCGAAAAGTGCTCTTCCTGACGATTTGAGCGCTTTTACGCATCGACATTGTCGTTTTTCCGATATGGGGAATATTTGATACGAAAACGTATTTTCTCGCGCTGAACGGCGTTTTCGCGTCGAAAAGTGCTTTTCCTGACGATTTGAGCGCTTTTACGCATCAACATTGTCGTTTTTCCTATAGGGGGAATATTTGATACGAAAACGTCTTTTCTCGCGCTGAACGATGTTTTTGGGTCGAAAAGTGCTTTTCCTGACGATTTGAGCGCTTTTACGCATCGACATTGTCGTTTTTCCTATAGGGGGAATATTTGATACGAAAACGTCTTTTCTCGCGCTGAACGACGTTTTCGGGTCGAAAAGTGCTTTTCCTGACGATTTGAGCGCTTTTACGCATCGACATTATCATTTTTCCGACAGGGGAAAAATTTGATAAGAAAACGTCTTTTCTCGCGCTGAACGACGTTGACGGGTCGAAAAGTGCTTTTCCTGACGATTTGAGCGCTTTTACGCATCGACATTGTCGTTTTTCCCATAGGGGCAATATTTGATACGAAAACGTCTTTTCTCGCGCTGAACGACGTTTTCGGGTCGAAAAGTGCTTTTCCTGACGATTTGAGCGCTTTTACGCATCGACATTGTCGTTTTTCCTATAGGGGGAATATTTGATACGAAAACGTCTTTTCTCGCGCTGAACGACGTTTTCGGGTCGAAAAGTGCTTTTCCTGACGATTTGAGCGCTTTTACGCATCGATATTGTCATTTTTCCGACAGGGGGAAAATTTGATAAGAAAACGTCTATTCTCGCGCTGAACGACGTTTTCGGGTCGAAAAGTTCTTTTCCTGATGATTTTAGCGCTTTTACGCATCGACATTGTCGTTTTTCCGATAGGGGGAATATTTGATACGAAAACGTCTTTTCTCGCGCTGAACGACGTCGTTTTCGCGTCGAAAAGTGCTTTTCCTGACGATTTGAGCGCTTTTACGCATCGACATTGTCGTTTTTCCGATAGGGGGAATATTTGAAACGAAAACGTCTTTTCTTGCGCTGAACGACGTTTTCGGGTCGAAAAGTTCTTTTCCTGATGATTTTAGCGCTTTTACGCATCGACATTGTCGTTTTTCCGATAGGGGGAATATTTGATACGAAAACGTCTTTTCTCGCGCTGAACGACGTTTTCGCGTCGAAAAGTGCTCTTCCTGACGATTTGAGCGCTTTTACGCATCGACATTGTCGTTTTTCCGATATGGGGAATATTTGATACGAAAACGTATTTTCTCCCGCTGAACGGCGTTTTCGCGTCGAAAAGTGCTTTTCCTGACGATTTGAGCGCTTTTACGCATCAACATTGTCGTTTTTCCTATAGGGGGAATATTTGATACGAAAACGTCTTTTCTCGCGCTGAACGACGTTTTCGGGTCGAAAAGTGCTTTTCCTGACGATTTGAGCGCTTTTACGCATCGACATTTTCGTTTTTCCCATAGGGGGAATATTTGATACGAAAACGTCTTTTCTCGCGTTGAACGACGTTTTCGGGTCGAAAAGTGCTCTTCCTGACGATTTGAGCGCTTTTACGCATCGATATTGTCGTTTTTCCGACAGGGGAAAAATTTGATAAGAAAACGTCTTTTCTCGCGCTGAACGACGTTTTCGGGTCGAAAAGTGCTTTTCCTGACGATTTAAACGCTTTTACGCATCGACATTGTCATTTTTCGACGGGGGAAAATTTGATAAGAAAACGTCTTTTCTCGCGCTGAACGACGTTTACGGGTCGAAAAGTGCTTTTCCTGACGATTTGAGCGCTTTTACGCATCGACATTATCATTTTTCCGACGGTGGAATATTTGATAAGAAAACGTCTTTTCTAGCGCTGAACGACGTTTTCGCATCGAAAAGTGCTTTTCCTGACGATTTGGCGCTTTTACACATCGACATTGTCGTTTTTCCGATAGGGGGAATATTTGATACGAAAACGTCTTTTCTAGCGCTGAACGACGTTTTCGGGTCGATAAGTGCTTTTCCTGACGATTTGAGCGATTTTACGCATCGACATTGTCGTTTTTCCGATATAGGGAATATTTGATACAAAAACGTCTTTTCTCGCGCTGAACGACGTTTTCGCGTCGAAAAGTGCTTTTGCTGACGATTTGAGCGCTTTTACGCATCAACATTGTCGTTTTTCCCATAGGGGGAATATTTGATCCGAAAACATCTTTCTCGCGCTGAACGACGTTTTCGGGCCGAAAAGTGCTTTTGCTGACGATTTGAGCGCTTTTACGCATCGACATTGTCGTTTTTCCTATAGGGGGAATATTTGATACGAAAACGTCTTTTCTCGCGCTGAACGACGTTTTCGGGTCGAAAAGTGCTTTTCCTGACGATTTGACCGCTTTTACGCATCGATATTGTCATTTTTCCGACAGGGGGAAAATTTGATAAGAAAACGTCTATTCTCGCGCTGAACGACGTTTTCGGGTCGAAAAGTGCTTTCCTTACGATTTGAACGCTTTTACGCATCGACATAGTCGTTTTTCCGATAGGGGGAATATTTGATAGGAAAACGTCTTTTCTCGCGCTGAACGACGTTTTCGGGTCGAAAAGTGCTTTTCCTGACGATTTGAGCGCTTTTACGCATCGACATTATCATTTTTCCGACGGGGGAATATTTGATAAGAAAACGTCTTTTCTAGCGCTGAACGACGTTTTCGCATCGAAAAGTGCTTTTCCTGACGATTTGAGCGGTTTTACACATCGACATTGTCGTTTTTTCCGATAGGGGGAATATTTGATACGAAAACGTCTTTACTAGCGCTGAACGACGTTTTCGGGTCGAAAAGTGCTTTTCCTGACGATTTGAGCGATTTTACGCATCGACATCGTCGTTTTTCCGATATAGGGAATATTTGATACAAAAACGTCTTTTCTCGCGCTGAACGACGTTTTCGCGTCGAAAAGTGCTTTTCCTGACGATTTGAGCGCTTTTAACGCATCAACATTGTCGTTTTTCCGATAGGGGGAATATTTGATCTGAAAACATCTTTTCTCGCGCTGAACGACGTTTTCGGGCCGAAAAGGGCTTTTGCTGACGATTTGAGCGCTTTTACGCATCGACATTGTCGTTTTTCCTATAGGGGGAATATTTGATACGAAAACGTCTTTTCTCGCGCTGAACGACGTTTTCGGGTCGAAAAGTGCTTTTCCTGACGATTTGAGCGCTTTTACGCATCGATATTGTCATTTTTCCGACAGGGGGAAAATTTGATAAGAAAACGTCTATTCTCGCGCTGAACGACGTTTTCGGGTCGAAAAGTTCTTTTCCTGATGATTTTAGCGCTTTTACGCATCGACATTGTCGTTTTTCCGATAGGGGGAATATTTGATACGAAAACGTCTTTTCTCGCGCTGAACGACGTTTTCGGGTCGAAAAGTGCTTTTCCTGACGATTTGAGCGCTTTTACGCATCGACATTGTCGTTTTTCCCATAGGGGGGAATATTTGATACGAAAACGTCTTTTCTAGCGCTGAACGACGTTTTCGGGTCGAAAAGTGCTTTTCCTGACGATTTGAGCGATTTTACGCATCGACATTGTCGTTTTTCCCATAGGGGGAATATTTGATACGAAAACGTCTTTTCTCGCGCTGAACGACGTTTTCGGGTCGAAAAGTGCTTTTCCTGACGATTTGAGCGCTTTTACGCATCGATATTGTCATTTTTCCGACAGGGGGAAAATTTGATAAGAAAACGTCTATTCTCGCGCTGAACGACGTTTTCGGGTCGAAAAGTTCTTTTCCTGATGATTTTAGCGCTTTTACGCATCGACATTGTCGTTTTTCCGATAGGGGAAATATTTGATAGGAAAACGTCTTTTCTCGCGCTGAACGACGTTTTCGGGTCGAAAAGTGCTTTTCCTGACGATTTGAGCGCTTTTACGCATCGACATTGTCGTTTTTCCCATAGGGGGGAATATTTGATACGAAAACGTCTTTTCTAGCGCTGAACGACGTTTTCGGGTCGAAAAGTGCTTTTCCTGACGATTTGAGCGATTTTACGCATCGACATTGTCGTTTTTCGATAGATGCATATAATCTATATGGTTGGGCAATGGTGGAACCTCAGCCTTATGGAGTATTTGAAATAACTGAAGTATGAAAATAATGATAAATTTGATTGGAAGCAAATAATTCTAGATATTGCGGATGATTCAGTTACTGGATACTTCTTTGTTGTAGATTTAGAATACCCTGAAGATAAAAAGATTTAAATCTAGAAATCTAGCATACTGTCCCGAACATAAAACTGTAACACATGAAGAGTTATCAAATTATCAAAAAAGAATTAAACCCGCAAATCATATTGATACTGAAAAGTCAATGGTAACTCAGGAAAATAGATATAATTATGTAGTACATTATAGAATGTTGAAGTTTTATTTGAATCAAGGAATGTTTCTAAAAAAGTACACAGATATATTTCATTCAGACAATCTAAATGGTTAGAAAAATATATAGATTTTAACACCAAACAGAGAACTAAAGCTAAAACTGATTTCGAAAAAGATTTCTTCAAGTTAATGAACAATGCATTTTATGGTAAGACTTGTGAGAATATTAGAAATAGAAATGATATAATTAGTTAGTTAGTAATGGTAAAAGAATTAGACATTTACAAACATATCCCAAGTTTAAAGGTAACAGAATATTTGATGAAAATTTAGCTGCAGTTAAAATGAGAAGAACTTCTATGAAGTTTAATAAACCAATCTATGTTGGAGCTGCAGTTTTAGAAATATCAAAATTATTGATGTATGAATTTTACTATAACGTATTACAAACTCATTTTGGAGAAAAGCATATAGAAATCTTATATTTTGATACTGACAGTTACATATTAAAGATAAAAACTAATAACATAACAGATGATTTAAAAACATTAAAACATCATTTTGATTTCAGTAATTATCCTAAAACTCATGAATTTTTTAGCAACGATAATGAAAAGGTGCCCGGTAAATTCAAAGATGAATTAGGAGGTGAAGAAATGATAGAGTTCATTGGAATTCGATCTAAAATGTATAGTTATAAAACCAAAACTCATGAATCAAAGAAATTGAAAGGAATTACTAAAAGTGTAGTAGAAAAGAATATCCATTTCAAAGATTACATCAATTGTATATTCAATGAAGAAGTTAGAAAACATAAGATGAAATTTTTAAGTTCTGAAGATCATGAAATGTTTATTGAAGAGATAGAAAAGGTTAGTTTGAACCCATTTGACGAGAAAAGATATATTTTAGATGACGGAATTCATACAGTCGCGTATGGTTGCAATTTAGATGAATACTTAAGATTTAAAAGAAAAAAAAGAGAATGGCATTTTAAAAAGGATTCTAGCGTGTTAATCAAATTTTAGTAAAAATATGAGTATATAATTTAGTAAAGATATGTATAATAAATGGAGCCAGAACAATCACAAACTATCAATATTAGAAATAACACTGGTGTTATAAATATATACTACAAGAAATGTTCTAAATGTGAATTAGATAAATTAGCTATAACAGAATTTAGTAAGCGTAAGATTACAATATTGCTGCAAAACTTGTATTAAACTATATACCAAGCAATATCTAAACGTAAGATGAAATGTTTCAGATCTGAAGATCACGAGATGTTTATTGAAGAGATAGAGAAGATAAGTCTAAACCCATTTGACGATAAAAGATATATTTTAGATGATGGAATTCATAGAGTCGCTTATGGTTGAAATTTAGATGAATACTTAAAATTTAAAAGAGAAGAAACAAAAGAGAATGAGATTATGAAAAGGATTCTAACATGTTAATCGGCTTTGATTCAATTTTAATAAAAATATGTATAATAAATGGAGAGTAAACAAGCAAACAGTGAGAACAACAAATCATTTCTAGATAGAATTAAAGATATCACAAATGCTAAATCAGTAGATTATAAATTTAAAAAATTAAATGAACTAACAATTCATAAGAAATATCTAATTACAAATATTGATACAGTTCCTAACAAATATGGAGATAAATTAGTTATCCACTTAGAATATGAAGGATTAAAAGGAAATAGATTTAAATTCAGAACATATTTACCAGATAGATTTAGAAGAATTATGTTCATGTGATTTCTATTTCATATGTAAAGGTAAGAATGGAAAAGGGCACCACGAAATAGATTTTGAATAAAATATGTAAAATAAATGGTAGAATTAAAAGAATATAGAATATTTGTTGATTCAAGAAGACTTACATATTATAAATCTCATAATTAACTAGTACAATTAGATAGAGAATTTAAAAATTGTGTAGATTTAAAATTAGTAAATGTAAGTTTATGTAATTCTTTTTATATTGTATCGGATAAAAGTCTTGATCATGATTCTTTTATGATTCATGTAAGGAGATTATATAATTTAGAGACTTTAGCGCAAGAAATTGATAGAAAAGCTAAAACAAAAATGAGCGCAGCTGCTGGATTTGGAATTGAATTTTTTTAAAGTGATAATAATAATAAATTAAGAATAAAGTTAGCTAATGAAGAACAGCATAAATTTATAGTGAGAAAACCAGTAGCTAAAATTCAGGAATTACACCAAATAAACTTTATTCAAATGTTGATAGTATAGCTAATATAATACCTTTTACACATTTTTATATTTATTGCAATTTAATTGAACCTACAAAAACATTCGAAGCAACTAAAGATACAACTTGTAATTCTAGTATATCAAATATTTTACCATTAAAAAATGTTAAACAATTTGGAACACAAATAAATAATAATTTAGCTGAGTGTGATTTCAAACCTTGTATTCCAAAATTTAATAATTTTAAGTTAGAAATAAGAAATCATAATGGGTACTTAATTGATTTAAATAATTTTCCTGTAATTTATGAATTAGTTATAAGATGTAAAGAATATTTGTTTTCATTATATAAATGAATATAACTGTTGGACCGAGTATATGTTTTGGATTTGATTTTAAACGTGAGAAAGAAATGAAATTAACATTAATCATGTAATAATTAGATATTTATGTTACTGAAACTAATAATTTTAATGCAAAGATGGAAAATATATTTCATGTATATTTAATTAGTTTTTAAAAATTGAAAGATGAAAAACAATGGTTATTAAAATCTAATATTAAGTATTGGCAGAACCAATTAAATTTTGCAGTTTATTGTGCAACAGCAGAATGTGGAATTAGTTGGAATGATCATTTGAATAATTCAAAATATAAGTTAATTCAAAGTTTATTTAGATTTCATACTTATTTTCAAATAAGATTAATATTAAATGAATTAAATACCCCTTTACCAGGATCTAGGTATTTTAAAAAATTAGATAATAATATTAATTTATCAGAGTTTTATAAAATTTGTAATGAATTTAATATAGATATAAATAATTTTGATTTTAGAACAAAACTTGGAACAATACGATCACTTCCTTGTCCTGAAATTATTTTACAATATTGCACACTTCCCATACCATCTAATAGTTTTTACAATATCTATAATGATAAATTAGGTTATGGTAAAATAGAAACTAAGGATTTAGAAACATTAAATTTTAATAAATTACCGAAATTCTATGATAATTTAAAACAAGAAAACAATAATGGTTGGGTTTATTTTATTTTAGAAAATAGTGAAGGTTTTACAAAAGCTGGTATACAAAGAATAAATCAATAAATTAGAACTTATTTGATTTGCATACTAGGCGCTCAAGTTGAAACAAGATCTCCAATAATTGGACATTTAAATACATCATTTGATACACAAAAACAATTTAAATTTTTATTTGAAGATCTATTCATAATGATAAAAATAGATCGATTCCAGAAAACATTGTAAGGTATCAAAATTATTTAGATAAACCACATGTGAGATTAAATTATTGTATAGGCCCTAATTTGTTAATTATTTCAAATGATTTAATATTAAAAATGGGAAATATAGTTGGTTATAATATTATAATTAAAATTGCAACAATAAATAATAAGTTTGGATTAAATGATATAAATAAAAAGACTATCACCGCTCCAAAATTAATCGAAGGTGAAAAACTTAAAAAACATATTCAATCAACAGAAACTAAAACTATTAAATATAGACTATTAAACTAAGAATATTAAATTGGATAATGATTCTAAAATAAATGATTGCAATACTACAGAAAATATAAAAACTGATATTATTCAACATGATATAATTAAAAGTAATAATGATAATAAGTCACATGGAAATACTAAATTAGCTATAACTTGTATAGGAATTGTAATAGTAGGAATATTATATTTTAAATTTTAATTTTTATAAGATATAAATGGATGTAGAAGGTGGAGAAGCTTATGAAATGGGAGAAATGGGAAATTGTCTCTGAGTATGGTTATTTCATAAGAATACGCGGCAGACTGAACAGATTTCACCCATAATTTTTCCGCATATCGAATGTCGCTAGCTTGAATCTCATTGTTCGTTGTAATGTTTTTCTTTGACGTAATCCGTTCAATGAATCGTAATACAAATACAGTAATCCTGAGCAGTTTCGCCAATGACGGATATTTATTTATATCCAATACGCTAGCAATTCCTAGTTTCTGAGTCGAATCTGAGTCGCAAGGTTCATTAGTTTGAGCATGGACGTATAAACTAGAAGGACGACGCACCAGCCTAGTTCCAAGGAATCCACTGTATTTCCGACACTCGTTATCTGCGCTGAGTTAACACACATCTTGCCTATTTATAATTTCAAACATATATTTGAAAGATCTGGATATAATATAAATGGTAGAGGTGCCAGATATTTAGTAAGATAATTAAAATTTTTAGATGGTGAATATTATTATCATTTGAAAGATGATTATTAAATTAATATCACTTATAAAAATCAAAACAAAATATTAGCAGAATCTAGAATTAAAAGAATAAGTAATAGTAATGAAATAGAAAATGTTACCGACACAGAAATAAATCAAAATAAAAGAGTTTTTAGACAAGGAATTAATGAATTATTTGAAATAATCAATAATAATTTAGAAACAGAAACAACCTCTGAACAGAATATAACTTCCAAAACTAGTAAACTTAAATCAAATAAAGTTCCAATTGAAAAACTTTTACCAAATGGGTTACTTGATGCAACAGATCAAGAATTAGAAGATTTAAATATATTTTCTGATAAAGCAATTAGAGAAATTATTAGTATAAGACTTGCATCTGACCAGTGGAGATCACCGTACAGTCACGTACGGGTAACAGCTTCGTACTTAAAATGGTATTGGCTACTAGGAACTCACATACGGCGTTAGTAGGGAACTCACGTACGGTTAACCTGTGGAGATCACCTTGTACAGTCACGTACGGGTAACAACTACGTACTTAAAATGGTATTGGCTACTATATAATAGGCCTTATAGACAAATAAATACCGGTAGGCTTTCTTAGCTTCCACACTTCACAACCGAACCAACTGACCAACCAGTATATTTAGTCCCAGCACGCACCAACCGGCACAGGCCTAACACTATTTGTCAACTGTGTGTACCGTAGTAGGCTATCGATAATCACCTGATACTTTTCTGTCGTTTGTTTTCTCTCTGAGACGAACGTAATTCTAGTAGCCATCCGCGACTCAACGACCTTGATTTAAACTTGATCAATTCAAAATCTGTTTATTGACACTTTTGGTTACATGAACTGATCAGCAATATACTTAAATGAAATAACCGGAATAACAAGAAATCAAAAATATTAAAGAGGTTCCAAACAAATGCCCGTAAACCTGTCAGACACGCGAACGCCGGACGCGTAAACCCGCTGAGCAATAAATTCATAAAATTGAATTTGAAATTGATTGTGGGGAAGATAGGGAATGATTCGATAGCTCTTCCTAAAAAATCTGGGAGAAATGTCGGAAAGAAAACACAACATGGCTACTAATTTAACGGAGCCATATTTCCGATGTTGGATTTATCAAAATTCCCATGCAGTATCTGGAGATTGAAGTGAGCAGAAGGATATCATACGTTTGTATGATACGATTGTATCGGCGACAGCGGTAAGGTAAGGAAGCCTTTACACTTTTAACAAAAAACTGTGTGGAAAAGGGAAAAATAAAAATAAATATAGCTGCAAAGCAGCGATAACGGGTTTCTGCCTTGCTGGATAAGGAGCGCCACCTAGGGGTCAGCTGATTACATGGCTATGTTGATCCACATGGGATACTACGGGATGATTTCGGCACCTTCATATCCTAAAAATACCGAGAATTCGACGATTGAATCGACTGAACTATTGACCCTTGCGGTAAATGAGCGGTTATTTGGTCGATTAAATGTCGGTAATTAGATGGTAATTAAGTGTTTAATTGTCTGTTTGATATCGTCGGTTGTATAGGGGTTATTTACCGACTAATTACCGACGGATAGGATTAACGACGATTTTCCGACGAACTTCCGACAGAAATGAGATAGCGGAAAATCGTCAGATTTTATTACCATAGTAGCAACAATACACGTAGTTTTAAAACGACGTTCAAATTCCATTTCTGATCACGATTTTCAACCATCAGTCCAACAAATACCTCTGACCCTTAGCCGAAAGAATTATTATTATTTTTTTTTTTTTTTTTTTTACATATAAACTTTATTTTACAAAAGGAAAGCTCCATAACAACTACATCACACCCTATGGAGTCAGGTGGGGGACTGGAGGTATTTACATCATATTCCAAGCAATCATAAATGTATATTTAATTCTTTTCAATTCGATTTAAACGTTATTCATTAACACTGGTTAGTAACAGTCGTATATGTATAATAAGACTATTCAAACTGCATTAACTGGAACATTTCACTACACATCATACATACATCGTTTAACTCTTTCCAATATTTACACATTATCCGAAATGACACAAATTATTCTTTATATTTACAAAATAGGAATACTTTTGTCTAGTATAGAAATATCAAGTCATCATTCACAGTCTCATGTATAGTATGTATAAAACGATTTAATTGCTATTTACAGAAACCTAAACGCTCTTTTCTGGCCTTACAAAATATCATTAATCGTACTGAGTGCTATTTCATTTATAAAGTAATTATTTCCGTTGCATCTGATCAGTGTTTCATTTTGAGTCCAAACATTAATATTTTTCCTAGCCGTAATCTCCTGTTTCAATCGTTTGGCTATAAAATTTCGAGCATAATTTTTCATATCTAGTTCAGTTTCTCCTGCGCATGTCTTGCGATGATTCTTATACAGTGTCCATTTCAAGACAGTTATCAAATAGTTACATATACGCCTACTGTGTGGATTTATGATTGCTTGTTTAGAAAAACCAAAACAAATTGTACGTTTAGTTAAGAGGGCTGGTTGTTCTGCTACCTGAGCTATTATCGTTTGAAATCTAGTAAAAAGTCTTACGGCTGCCGGACATTCAATTATGACATCCGTATTAGTGGCTGCACGGCCGCATATTTTACAGGTAGGGTCGTTAGAAACTTGCCATGTCACGAGTTTAGTTGTTGTAGCTAGGGTATCGTGTAGAAACCTCCATTGCATATCCCCTAATTTATTCTCAGTTATTGGATGATAAATGTCTCCCCATATTTGAGCCCAATTTATGTTATGTTCGTTTAGAATTGTTTGGATTTTATTTTGACTAATTGGTTTTATGTGGCCGAATTTTGCATGGACTATGGCATTATATATTTCGCGCATCGAAGTATCAGCTAATGGTTTTCTATAGTTCTGTATTTTAATTGTGTAAGCTGACTTTTTATTGTCATCAATAGTTTCGTCACCCTGGGTGACCCGCCATTCGCGAGGTATAGCAGCGTAAATTCGGCTGTGTTTTCCTCCGTTTACTAATATCGGCGTAAAATTATCAATATCTTTGAAATTACCGTATTCATCGAAGAAATGCTTGATATTTGTTAAACCTATGTCAGTATATTCTGGATAATTCAAGGTCCTACCATTGACAGTTATTGAGGGGTTATTAAACACTAAGTTATTCTTAATATCGTGCTTCGACCATTTCGGTTCAATGAGAGCCATAACATACTTCCACGCGGTTAAAAGGCTTTTGTAGTATGAATTCCGAGTTTCTCTATTTATGAAATTTTCATTTATAAGGGAATCTATCCAGCCCTGTCCTAGCACTTGATTAAGATAATAATTCAGTAATGTTCTCCATTTAGATCTTCGATTCATTTCTACTAGGATAGTTCGTGCCCTTTGGGCCATTACTCTACAACTAATGTTATTAATTGCTAATCCACCACTGCTTAAGGGTTGATAGATTATCTCCGCTCTTACATAATGTTTACCATAAGACCAAAGAAAACCGTTAATTTTTTTCTGAATACGTTCGACGTAAATATTGGGTAAAGGATAAATTTCTGAGACATACCATAAGACAGGTAAAATGAACGAATTAATAACTACCCGTTTGCCTTTGTACGACAGTTTAGTCTGTCGCCATTGATTTATTATGTTTGCAATTGTGTTAATCTTTCGTTCCCAATTTTGTTTATCGATGTCACCAAGACCAAAATACATGCCATATATTTTTATGTGTCTGTTTGACCAATTTAGGTTTAGGGGTTTATCCGTTCTATTCTTGGAGGCACCAATCCATAAACCTTCCGTCTTTTCTTTATTTGTTTTGGCTCCAGAAGATTGCTCAAATTCCGTTAGAACATGGAAAAGTTTCTTGATTGATTCAATACTTGTTAAGGTTAGGGTTGTATCGTCAGCATATTGTTTCATTTTACACACTTCCCCGTTTGGCAAGGTGATACCCTCAATTTCTGGATCGCGCCTTATTCTAATTGCTAAGGTTTCAGCTACAATAATATAGAGAAGCGCACTCATTGGGCACCCTTGTCTTACTCCTCGTTCAAGAGAGAATGGATTTGTAAGGAAACCATTACTTTTAATCAAAGACTTGGGATCAGAATAACACATTTCAATGTATTTGATTATATTTTCGCCGAAGCCAAACGATTTCAGGGATTTGAACATATATGACCAATCTACTCGATCAAATGCCTTCATCTGATCGATCGCTAATAGAAAGGCCTCAATATTTTCATCGTTGGTATACTGGATTAGGTCACGGATTATGTGACAATTGTCATGGATCCGTCTACCTTTAACATTACATGTTTGATCAGGATTAATAATATCTGTCAAAACAGTAATTAACCTATTTGAAATAGTTTTAGTTATAATCTTATAGTCTGTACAAAGTAAAGTTATCGGTCTCCAATTTCCTAAGCGTGTTCTTTCCCCTCTTTTGTGTATGAGAGTGATTACGCCAATTTTCATAGATTCTGTAATTGTATTTAAACGAATACATTCACACACGACTTCGTGGACATCGTATTTCAGAATTGGCCAAAATTGAACATAAAAATTGCTAGACAATCCATCAATACCCGGCGACTTGTCTAGCTTAAACGATTTAACCGAATTTGTTAATTCTTCAAGCGTGATCGGTCCATCGATTATCTCTGGGTTATGGACTTGCGGTAAATTGTGTAGGAATCGTTCTTGAGTAACGGGATTGGTTACTTCTCTAGTGTATAGTTTTTTATATTAAAAGCTAACCTCAATATCCATTATATCATTTTGGTCAGTTTTAAGTTCCTCGAAATCGTTATAAAGGCCGTTTATACGATTAATTTTTCCTCTTTGTTTTTCTAAATTTGCAAAAAATTTGGATGTTTTTTAACCTTCCTCTCTCCATTCTTTTGGCTCTTATCATGTTACCTTTCGTTTTATTATCATCAATTTGTTTGATTATTGTTATGATATCTTTTAGTCTATTACGATTATAATTCAGACCTTCACTTGCTCGGCCCTCCAAAACATAAAGTTCGAGTCTGCGTTTCAGTTCGTTTCTAGATTTGGCAAGTTTTTTAGAGAATTGGGTAGACTTGGATTTGATTAACTTTTTACCGTCATCCCACCACTGAAGGATGTTATCATACAAAACTTTGTGTTTTTGCCACTTGCTCCAAGTGTTGGTTATTAACTCGATGTATTCTTCGTTATTCAAAAGGTCATTGTTTAGATGCCAAAATCCTTTGCCTTTTGGTAGTTGGTTTGTGCGTATAGTCATTGACACTAGTTTGTGATCTGAATGGATTGAATTTAAGTGCGCTATTGTTTCTATATCGCTAGTGACACATTGAGAGACATAGAATCTATCGATTCTAGTCATAGTAATTGTATTATTGACATTAGTTAATCTAGTAAAAGCCTTCTTTGCAGGGTTTAAGGCCCTCAATGGGTCCTCTAAACGATATGAACTACACAATTGGGCTAATTGTTCAGCACCATATGTTGCCTTAGGGTTGGAATGAGCTGATTGTCTATCTAAGGAATAATTTTCTATACAGTTAAAGTCTCCATCGATAATTACCTTCGTGTTTTCAGCGTTACCAATAAGATCTGGAATTGATTGAAAATACTCTTTCTTTTGCCTGTCTTTACTTGGAGCGTATATATTGATTATTTTATATCTCTTATTACCGATCAATAATTTTAAGCATATTCCGCGACCTTGTGTATCTCTGGTACAATGTCCCAGGTCGAAATGAGATTTTCTACTTATCCCGATTGCTACCCCATTAATACGATTAATATTATTATTGGTGAAAATTTCGTATTCTTTACTTATACTTTTAAAAAGGGTTTTTGCCTCGTCCTCATTCCTTATATGCGTCTCCTGGAGGAGAAATATATCAGAATGCTTTAGCCGATCAAAAATATTGAGTCTTTTGATTTTTGAGGCTACGAGTCCATTGCAATTGAGACTCGCTATTTTCATACCATCAGTAGCCATCTTACAGAGGTTTACAAGAATTAATCATTTCATACTTTGTTACAATTTTCCTAATTTCACAAACCGAGAGAGTTTTCGAAGCCTGTTCAATTAATCTGTTTAGCATTTCAGTTTCCCAAATATACCTAAAAGGTCTAATATTCATGAATTAAATGGCAAAATCAGTGCGCTTTGGTAGAATTCTCTTACCGCTTAGTCATTTCTTCTTGTTGATATTGGCTTTACGGCGTGTTATTTCCTCTTCTCTCGCTGAGATACGATGTTTCAGCGTTTTAATGTCTTCAGACGAGGGGTTCGACGTTAATTTTCCCCTTACTTTGTACATTTCCTTTAACCGTTTATTGTCAGTGTCTTGTTCTCTGTTGAGTTGGTAGGTCGTTAGCCCTTCAAAACTCGCGCTGCGGAGAAAGTCACTTTCGCGGTCTGTTCCATTAAGAGAAGTGTTAGTAATAGGGGTAATGGGCTTTCAAGCCAAAGGTCGAACGGTCGAGCTCATTAAAAAACAAAACATTAAAAGTAATTTAAAACTGTAATATATTTTCATAACCGTGTGTATTTTATATCATAACTAAATATTTATTCTAGGATATTAATGATTTAAATTTTAAAAGCATATTGTATTAAATCAATTGGTCGCTCCACTTCGCTACCGCTCCGCTCCGTGACCAATTGATTTATTTACAATACACAAATTCATATAATCAAATATATTCAAATAATAATAATTATTCTATTATTCAACTGAAATACACACGGTTATGAAAATATATTATAGTTTTAAATTACTTTTAATATTTGTTTTTAATGAACTCGACCATTCAACCTTTAACCTGAAAGCCCAATTCCCCTATTACTCTTAAAATATTCATGTAAATGAATAACATTTAAATTGACAGATTATTCAATATAAAAGTATATATTTACAACATTATTTCAATATTCATATTTGTGTGAGTTAGATTTTTAAACATTAAAAGTGTTAGTAAAGTGTGATTGAAATAATACATGATATAAATCATTGAACTTCTATCAATTTTAATAAAAAATTTAGTATTAAAATGGAAGCAAATAAGTACTACTGTCCAACATGTAATATCAATATAGATAAATCCCAAAAAGCAAGACACAATAAAACTAAAACACATTTAGAGAATAAATTGAAACTAGAATATGAAGATGATATATTAGAAACTAAATTAGATGAATTAAAGAATGAAAGAGAAATATACAAATGTGATACATGTAATCAATCATTCAGTGATAAAAGATATTATAAAGAACATTTAAAATCTAAAAGTCATATTAGAAATAAGAATAATGATATTTTAGGTGAAGATTATTTTGATAAAGATAATGATAAGAAACAGAAGACAATTTAAAACATAAAAAATAAATTAAACAATAAAAGACCATACATGGAAGATGTAAGAAATTATATTAATTCATTAGATAATAAAAAAGAAGAAAATTAGAAGGAAATAAAAAACATTTAGAAAATATGAATGAAATAATAAAAATAATAACTGATGTTGAATATCCTAAAATAAGTATTTCATCAAAAGTTAAATTCATAAAATCTGAAGATAAACCAATATATAATATAAATTCTCATTCACAACATATTATATCTAAACAATATATAGATGATAAATTAGATAAATGTTATAATGAAGTAAAAACTAAAATAGAAGAGAAATATTTTGAAGGATCTGGTTTAATATTTGATGAAATAATATTTATGACTTTACATGTTTATAACACAAAATATAATAAGTTAACTAAATCAAAACCAATTGATGAAAATAATGTATCATATTATAAAGAACCAGATATTGAAGCATCAAGTTATATTAAACTACCATTTAAAACTAATGCTGTAATAAACGTACAAAATGAAGGTGATAAATGTTTTCTATGGGCTATAATGAGTTGTTTACACCCAGTTGAAGATTATAAACAACATAGTTTTAGAATAACTCATTATAAACAATTGAAAATAATTATAAGATAGATAAGTATCCTGTTATAATTAAAAACATCCCAAAAATAGAAAGAGATAATAATATAAAGATAAATGTATTTTATTTAACCAAATTACTAAATACAAAAGGTAACAACATAAAACATTATACATTAGAACCTTTATACCTATCAAAAGATTATGATTCAAACGACGTTATAGATATACTATATTATGAGAATCATTATATGTGGATTAAACAAATAGATTTATTTTTTAAATCAGAAAATGATCTCCATAAAATATATCTTTGTAGAAAATGTTTACATAGATTCAGTAATGAAAGTGCATTATTAAATCATAAACAATTATGTGAAAATCATGATTATTGTATATTAGTTTTACCAAATGAAAAAGATAAAATATTAGAATTCAAAAAATATGATTACAAAAATAAAGTACCATTTGTAATATATGGAGATTTTGAATCATTAAATAAAGAACTAACTGATCAAGATAGAAAAGAAATATATTATAAAAGAAAGAAATTAAATTCTAATGAAAATGATTTTTCAGATGAACCACCAAAAACAAATACTATTAAAAAGATTCATCAATCAGCCGCAGCTTTCGGGTTATATATAAAATCTGATTATCCAGAACTAATTGAAAGTGAATATTATGATTATAGAAATGAAAATGTTATCAATCATTTTTGTGACTTATTAATTGAATATGAAATAAGATTTAGTAAATTATTGAATACAAATATAGAAATTATAATGACAGAAGAAGATAAAGAAGCATTTGCGTTTGCAGATAAATGTTATTATTGTGAAAAGATATTTAATTATAAAGATAAAAAAGTAAGAGACCATGATCATTTGAATGGAAAGTTTAGAGGCGCTGCACATAAGAATTGTAACTTACAAGCTAAGAAAATTAACTTTGTACCAGTTATATTTCATAATCTATCAGGATATGATGCACATTTATTCATCAAACAGTTATGTAATAAAATAGAAGAAATTAATAATGAAATAGAAAGATTAAATTCAAATAGATCAAAAGATAAAATTCCAACTTATAAATTTAGAATGTTAGCTAAAACATCAGAGAATTATATATCATTCCAATTTGGGTGTTTAAGATTTATAGATTCATATAGATTTTTAAATAGTTCATTAGATAACTAGTGTAATAATAAGTTATTAGTAGTGTAATAACTAGTTAATAGTTCATAAATCATTAGTTGATGATGAATTAAAAATATTAAAACAACACTATCCAAATAATGATGATTACCAATTAATGAGATATAAAGGCGCAATTCCATATGCTTTCTATAAAAATTATAATGATTTCAATATAACTGAATTATTGAAAGAACAATTCTATGATGAATTAAAAAATGAATATGTTAAAGATGAAGTATATAATAGAACATTGAATATTTGGAATCATTTCAAAATAGAAAATCATGGGCAATTAGTAGATTTATATTTAAAATCAGATGTATTATTATTAACCGATATATTCGAAAGGTTTAGAGATGTAAACCTAAAATATTTTAACATTGATCCTTGTCATTGTTATTCATCACCAGGTTTAACATGGGATTGTGGATTAAAATTTACAGATATAAAAATGGATTTGTTAACAAATATAGATCAATTACTATTATTTGAAAAATCTATAAGAGGAGGAGTATCAGGTGTATTAGGTGATAGATATTTCAATGTAAATGATAACCCTGGATATAAGTTATTATATATAGATGCAAATAATTTGTATCGTTGTGCAATGATGGAACCACAACCTTATGGAGTATTTGAATTAACTGAAGTTTTACAGAATGAAAATAATGATAAATTTGATTGGAAGAAAAGAATTCTAGATATTGCAGATGATTCAGATACTGGTTACTTCTTTGTTGTAGATTTAGAATATCCTGAACATATTAAATTTAAATCTAGAAATCTAGCTTACTGTCCCGAACATAAAACTGTAACTCATGAAGAATTATCAAATTATCAAAAAAGAATTAAACCCGAAAATCATATTCATACAGAAAAGTTAATGGTAACTCAAGAAGATCAATATAATTATGTAGTACATTACAGAATGTCAAAGTTTTATCTAAAACAAGGAATGATTCTAAAAAAAAGTACATAGTTATATTTCATTTAGTCAATCTAAGTGGTTAGAAAAATATATAGATTTTAACACCAAACAGAGAACTAAAGCTAAAACTGATTTCGAGAAAGATTTCTTCAAACTAATGAATAATGCATTCTATGGTAAGACTTGTGAATATATTAGAAATAGAAATGATATTGAGTTAGTTAGTAATGGCAAAAGGATAAGGCATTTACAAACATATCCTAAATTTATAGGTAACAGAATATTTGATGAAAATTTAGCTGCAGTTAAGATGAGAAGAACATCTATGAAATTTAATAAACCAATTTATGTTGGAGCATCAGTTTTAGAATTATCAAAATTACTAATGTATGAATTCTATTATAATATATTACAACCACTTTTTGGAGAAAAACATATAGAAATATTATGTTTTGATACAGATTCTTACATATTAAAGATAAAAACTGATAACATAACTGATGATTTAAAAACATTAAAACATCATTTTGATTTCAGTAATTATCCTAAAGATCATGAATTGTTTAGCAATGATAATACAAAAGTTCCCGGTAAATTCAAAGATGAATTAGGTGGTGAAGAAATGATAGAGTTCATAGGTATTAGATCTAAAATGTATTCATATAAAACTAAAGAACATGAAGCTAAAAAGTTAAAAGGAATAACCAAAAGTGTAGTAGAAAAGAATATTCATTTCAAAGATTACATCAATTGTATATTCAATGAAGAAGTTAGAAAACATAAAATGAGATGTTTAAGATGTGAAGATCATGAAATGTTTATTGAAGAAATTGAAAAGATTAGTCTAAACCCATTTGATGATAAAAGATATATTTTAGATGATGGAATTCATACAGTTGCTTATGGTTGCAATTTAGATGAATACTTAAAATCTAAAAGAGAAGAAACAAAAGAGAACGGAATAATGAAAAGAATTCTAACGTGTTAATCAAATTTTAATAAAAATATGTATTATAAATGGAGAGTAAACAAACACACAGTGAGAACAACAAATTATTTCTAGATAGAATTAAAGATATAACAAATGTAAAATCTGTAGATTATAAATTCAAAAAGTTAACAATTAACAATTCATGAGAAATATCTAATTACAAATATTTATACAGTTACTAATAACTATGGAGATAAATTAGTTATACACTTAGAATATGAAGGATTAAAAGGAAATACGTATAAATTCAGAACATATTTACCAGATAGATTTCATAGATTATCAAGTGAAGATTTAGAAGAATTATGTTCTGGAGATTTCTATTTCGAATACAAAGGTAAGAATGAAAAAGGGCATTATGAAATAGATTTCGAATAAAATATGTAAAATAAATGGTAGAATTAAAAGAATACAGAATATTTGTTGATTCTAGAAGGCTTACAAATTATAAATCTCATAATTTACTAGTACAATTAGATAGAGAATTCAAGAATTGTGTAGATTTAAAATTAGTTAATATAAGTTTATGTAATTCTTTTTATAATTTAACGGATAAAACTATTGAAGATAATACTTTTTTAATTCATATTGGAAATATAGATAAATGGTTTCATATAATTTTAAAACCAGGATTATATAATTTAGAATCATTAGCTCAAGAAATTAATCGAAGAGCACGGTTGAAAATTAGAAGAGATGATAAATTTTTAATTAGATTTATAAAAAGTGATAGCACAAATAAAATTAAAATAAAGGTATTTGATGAAAGTCAACATGCATTTATGGTAAAAAAAACCATTAGCTAAATTGCTAGGAATTGCACCAGATACTGTTACAGGAAACATAGATGGTAATTCAAATATAATACCTTTTACACACTTTAATATTTATTGCAATTTAATCGAGCCTACAAAAACTTTCGAAGCAACTAAAGAAACAATTTGTAGTTCTAGTATACTAAATATTTTACCGCTAAAAAATTTTAAACAATTTGGAACTCAAATAAATTATAATTTAACGGAATGTGATTTTAAACCTTGCATTCCTAAATTTAATAATTTTAAATTAGAAATAAGAAATCATAATGGTTATTTAATTGATTTGAATAACTTTCCTGTGATATATGAATTAGTTATAAGATGTAAAGAGTAATTTTTTCACTATATAAATGAATATAACTGTTGGGCCGAGTATATGTTTTGGGTTTGATTTTAAACATGAGAAAGAAATGAAATTTAACATTACTGATGTAATTACACATATCAAAAATATTACATTTTCTAATGAAACAATATTTGAGTATGAAACAACAATAAATAAAGAAACTTTAAATGTAGAAAAGATTACTAATTTAATAAGAGAATCTTTAAGATTTTATGAATTAGATGAAGATTTTATCATCGATGATATTAAAAAAATAATAATTGAAATATATACAAATGAAACTAGTAATGAAATAAATGTTGAATTAATCATAAATAAGATAACTAAATATTTTGATGATAGTAATTTTTTTGATAAATAAATGAGTGATAATAAGTGGATAATAACTGGATTATATAATGGCGCATTACTATCAGTTGGAACTGTTGGTTATTCAATGGTATTAAAAAAAGTATTTAAAATGGGAAGTGTTATTGTTGATAGATTTGATATAAATGATATTTTAAAATTAAAATTAGCAGTTACTTTATCTAATTTAACTATTGATTATTTAGAAAAACAAAAATATATTCCTCCCATATAAATGCATAATTATTTTACTAAATAAATGGCTTCTGCAGTTATAACTATTATAGGATCAGCAATTGTTAACGATTTAGCATTTACTGGTGGTGGTTATTTATTCAAGCATATTGATAAAAATGGTTCATTAACCGAACAAAAAAGACATAACTTAGCATTAGAGAAATATAATAAAGCAGCGGAAGAATATAGAGAAAAGAGACTAAACTATATGGATTACATCAATAAAGAATTATATGATCAGAAGATTTCACATAGAGATTTTCAATCAGTTGATGATGCAATGAGTTTATATAACGCAGTAACCAATAAAGAAAAATTACATCTATACAAACGTACAATATCAGATTATTATACCCCAAGTAATGAACAGAAGAAATATGAAATAATTTGGATTTTAGGGGGAACAGTTATTGTTATATTTGTTGCTTATAAATTTACTGATTAGTAATTTTTTGCTAAATAAATGGATGATAAAGTTGATGGTGTTAATATTATTCCTCATGATATAAATAAAACTAAATTAAAAATATATTTAGAAAAACAAATATTAGAATTTGAAAGTGACTTAAAGATAAAAAAGAAAAAATATTTAAAAAGTAAAATTATATATTATCTTATTATCAGTGGTTCGGTTACAATTAGTTCTGTAATAACATTTCTAGCAATATTCAGTCCATTAACACCTTTAGCTATATCAATTGGTGTATTAGGATTAAGTTCAAGTGTTTTAACTGGTATAAGTTCAAAATTAAATATAAAAAGTAATAAAGAAAAAATTAAAACTAATATAAAAGAAATTAATAAATTAAAGAATACACTAGATTATATTTAAGTTTAAATGGTCATATAACAGTTGAAGAACAAGATAAATTATTAAAAGAATTAATAAATAATTAATTTTTTAATTATATAAATGGCAAATAGTTTTCCAAAAGCTTTCCAATATAATAAATCAATTAAATATAATATTCCAGCAATAGATTTTAATAAAGATATTACATATAGAAATGAAGTTTTAAATTCATTAATTGATTTATATATTTATGTAACTGAAAGTAATAATTTTCATGTAAAGATGGAAAATATATTTCATGTGTATACAATTAATTTCAAAAATTTAAATGAGGCAAAACAATGGTTATTAAAATCTAATATGAAGTATTGGCAGAACCAATTAAATTTTGCTGTTTATTGCGCAACAACAGGATGTGGAATTAGTTGGAATGATCATTTAAACAAACCAAGTTTACCATTGATATTATCACTTTTTAGATTTCATAAATATTTTCAAATGAAATTAATATTAGATGAATTAGAATGTCCTTTACCAGGTTCAAAATATTTTAAAGAATTGAATAATAATATTAATTTTTCTAAGTTTTATAAAATATGTAATGAATTTAATATTAATTCAAATAAAGATTTTAGAGCAAAAATTGGAACAATGGGTGGATTAGGAATATTGTATACTAAAGAATTTGGAAAAATAATGACAAATTCAGATATAAGAACACTAAATTGGAATGAATTACCAAAATATTATAATAATATACAACAACAAAATAATAATGGTTGGGTTAATTTCATTTTAGAAAATAGAGAAGGTTTTACTAAAGCTGGAATACAAAGAATAAATCAATCTATTAGAACTTATTTGATATGTATTTTAGGTGCTCAAGTTGAAACAAGATCACCAATAGTTGGAAATGATAACACTTCATTCGATGCGCAGAAACAATTTAAAGTATTATTTGAAGATTCAATTCATAATGATAAAAAAAGATCTATTCCAGAAAACATTGTAAGATATCAAAATTATTTAGATAAATCACATATTAGATTAAATTATTGTATAGGCCCTAATCTATTTATTATTTCTAATGATTTAGTATTAAAGATGGGAAACATAATTGGTTATAATAATCTAATTAAAACTGCAACAATAAATAATTCATTTGGATTAAATGATATAAATAAAAAGATAATTACTGCTCCAAAATTAATGGAAGGTGAAAAAAATAAAAAACATATTCAATCAACTGAAACTAAAACTAAGAATATTAAATTAAATAATGATTCTAAAATAAAAGATTACAATACATCAGAAAATATAAAAACTGATAATATTCAACATGATATAATTAAACTAAATGATGATAATAAATCCCATGAAAATGCTAAATTAGCTTTAACTTGTTTAGGAATTGTAATCGGAGGAATATTATATTTTAAATTTTAATTTTTTTATTATGTAAATGAATGTAAAAGGTGGAGAAGATTATGAAATGGAAGGCATGGGAAATAATGATGATGCCAATACTAACAATGATGATTATATGACTGCTGATACTAATATTGATAATGATAATGATACAACATATAATTCTAATTTAGCTGATAGTGGTTCTAAAGCCCCATCAACAGATGAATTTGATAGAAGAACTAGATCGAGAATACCTACTGAAAATTTAGACCCAGGTTTATCAAAGGAAGATATTGAAAATATTGATTTTATGTATGATTTTCAACGTGTATTTAAAGAATCTGGATATAATATAAATGATAGAGGCGCCAGACTTTTAATATTAGCGGAATCAACTTTGAGAAAATTAGGTCCAGATAAAATTAAGAGAATACGTATTAGTAATGAAATAACCAATGTTACACAAGAAGAAAGAGATGATAATATAAGAGTATTTAGTCAAAGAATTGATGACTTATTTAAAATAATCGATGATAATCCAGAAACAGAAACAACTTCTGAACAGAATAAAACTTCCAAAACTAGTAAACCTAAATCAAACGAAGTTCAAACTGAAAAACTTTTACCGAAGGGATTACTTGATTTAACTGATGATGAATTAGAATTATATCCTGAACAAACACGTAGAGAAATTAAAGGTATGCAAGAATCGGCTGATAAAATTGCGAATGAAAAAAGTATAAGAGATATTAAAATTAACAATTTAGAAAAAGAATTAACTGATAAAAATAAAGAAATAGAAAAATTAAAGTCTGATTTAGACCATCAAGCAATTGATGAAATAGAATATAGGCAAAAAGAATTAGGTTTAGAAAAAGAAATTAATAATTTAAAAGATAATTTAGAAGTACTGAAAGGTGAAAGAGATATATTATTAAAAGAATTTGGTAATAATTTTAAAAGATTAAAAGATGTTTTTAAAGATTTGTTGATAAAACCAAATTCTAAAATATCATTGAAAGATAGAATAAAATTATTATTTAAATTAGAAGGAATAACAATTCTTTCAATTCTAACAGCTGTAACTATGGTATTTACAACAATTGGTTTAGCTATATCAAATGCTTTAAAATATACTCCTACTGTCAATAAACCAGATAAACCCCCGAATGATAATAATTCTATACAAGATAAAGTTAAAGATGGTTTAAAGAAATTAGCAAAATATTTATGGGAACTATCAAAGAAATCTGCTGCAGCATTGCCAGGAGTTATTGCATCAATTGTTGGTTTTATATTGAAATCTGCAGGAAACATTATTAACTTTGCTGCTGAACATATTATTTTATTTTTAATTACAGTTGTAAGTGCAATTATTTTTGGGTTAGTAAACATGATCAAAAATAAGTAATTAATTTTTTTGTTAAATAAATGAGTGGGAGTTATATCAATCCTTCTAAGAATCATAGAATATCTAATGCTATTAAAGCAGAAAGATCACATCATATAATTACTCATAACCCTTCTAATATTAATCCTGATGAAACTTTATATGTTAGAATTCCGAGATTAACACAAAATACTTTTTATGTTCCAAATAATATTTATTTATCAGCCGATATAAAAGTAATCGGTAATAATAATAATTATGTTGTTGATAATGTTGGGAGATATTTGATTAAAAAATTAACTATAAAGATTGGTCCAGAAAAAGTTTTCTCATTAGATGATTATAATTTATTTATGCATTATAAAGATTTATGGTTAACTAAAGAAAATAGAAATAATATGATATTTCAAGGAATCCAATCAGAAAACCAAAATAAATTAAGATCAGAAGCACATAATGCAATATTAACTAATTCTATAGATAAATTGATAAAAAGTATATATGGAAACAAATATAAAATTCCATTAGACTTTGAATTGATAAATAATAATGCGCCTTTATATAAATACGCAATTCAAGAAGACGTTATATTCGAAATAACATTTACTCCTGTAAATGAAATTGTATTATCTAGCGTTGTTAAAGATATGAGTTATAAATTATCGAATATATGTTTAGAATATGATACAGTAACTGATGAAAATATTTCAAGTATAATTCAAACTAAATACAATCAAGGATTTTCATTATTATATGATTATATTGTTAAATTTAAAACTGTAACTATTAATGCAAATGATGAAATAATTAATGAGAATATTAACTTCCCAAGAAGATCTATTAAAGGTATATTGATATTTATTACCATTGCAACATATACTAATGGTGCAATACAGGTTGATAAGTATTATAATCCTGAAATAACAAAAGTAGAAATAACTATCGAAGGAATAGCAAATAAAATATTTTGTCAAGGAATGAGAATGATAGATCAATGGCCAGAAATTAGAAAACATTTTATGAATGAAAAAGTAAAATCATCTGAAAATTGTAACATTAATCAAATTGATTAATATACCGGTAATAAATACGCATTATGGTTAGATTTTAGAACAACAGAGGATAATTCATTACATGGTTCTGGAAAAAAATTACAGAACACTAAAGATGGAATACAATTATTCATGACAAAGAATAAAGGAATCAAAAATTTCAAAATGCACATTTATATTATATCTGACGCGCAATTAAATATTGTAAATACACAATTAGATAGTGTTATGTATTAAAATTTTAACTTAAAATATAAAAATATATATAATAAATGGAAGGAGGTAAAGTATATAAACATATTCCATACATCGATACACATGAAAATAATGATGGTTTATATTATGTAATACCTTGTAATATAGCTTTGATATTTGATCCTATTTTCAAAATTTATAAAACTAAACTAATAGAAATCAATAATAATAAAGGTGGTGTTGTTGATAATTTAAGTAATGTAATTGATAATAATGTAATACCTACTACATCTAATAATGTAATACCTACTACATCTAATAATGTAATACCTTCTACATCTAATAATGTAATACCTACTACATCTAATAATGTAATACCTACTACATATAATAATGCAATAATATTAAATGTAAGTAAAAATAGAAATTATTGTGATTATTGTAAAGGTGAATTTTCAAACGCTCCATCAAATTGGAATAAACATATGAATACAAATTCACATATTACTAATGTTATAGAACGTGTTGGTTTAAGAGAATTTATAGAACACCCATTTAGATATGTTACAAAATTTGTTTCAAATAAAGAAGTAAATGGTAAAGAATTATATGAAGATTTTTTATTAGCAACACCTAATAAAGATGAATTAGATATAACTTATGCTAATGAAATATTAGGATCAAACACTGTAAATGAAATATTAGGAGCAAACACTAATAAAGATAATAATGAAAATACAGGAAAGCGCATTGATAATAAAGATTCTATGAAACTTAAATCAGAAAATAAAGATATAGTTGAGATGCCTAATAAGTATATCAATAAACCAATTATTTATGAAGACACGGTAGAGCATTTGAATAAATTGTTAGGGCCTGATAATGAATTGGAGAGTGATGATGAAAGTGATTCAGAAATTAATTATCTAACAATCAAATAATAATAAAGGTTGAAAATTGTATAAAATAATAGTAAATAAAAAAGGGGGTTTTAAGTATTTAAGGTATTTAAGGTATCTAATACATATCTAATACAATCTAATACAATCTAATACATAAAAATATCTTATTTTATAAACTGATATTCATATGGAAATTGAAACCTCAGTAATAATAAATAACCTTTATTATTTTCAAACTTATTCATATATTTGTTGAAAAAATAAAAATAAATTGGTTGAAAATTGTATAAATAATATTTATTTTAAAAAAGGGGGTTTTAAGTATTTAAGGTATCTAATAGGGTATCAGGTATTAGGGTATCTAATGGGGTATCAGGTATTAGGGTATCTAATAGGGTATCTAATACATAGATATATAAATAGTTATTTTATAAACTTATATTCATAGGGAAATTGTAGTCTCAGTAATAATTTTGAACCTTTATTATTCTTTAATTTATTCATATATTCATCATGTAATTCAGTAGGTATAATTTGATTTTCTTCCAATGATTGTTGCATAGATTTTCTATCTTTGTTATAAAATAAAACTAAAAATCTTATATTCTCCCTAAAGTCTTTAACAATTGAATTATATTTTTGATTTAAAACCCATGTTGTTATCCCGAAATGTCTCCCAGAGAAAGCTAGATAACATAACTCACTTTCTCTCACTTTTGAATCATGTAGATTAGCACAATCATCTATAATGAATAATGTATTTGATCCTTTATAGATATCAATTGCTATTTTAATACAATTATCTAAATTTTCTTTTACTGTTTTAGGATCTAATATAATAAACTTTTTTATCTTAACTATATCTCTATTATATGTTTTATTCATTTCATAAGTAGGACAAAATAATATTATGTTATCTAAATGATTCTTATAAATAGTTTCTAACAAATCTAATATGAAATGTGTTTTACCACAATTGGTTACACCAGTAACTAACATATTATGCGGTTCAAATATAAATAAATCTTTATTCATTTATTCTTTTAATTTTACTAGATAAAATCCATTCATTAAATTTATCATCGTATCCTTTATATTTCACCAAAGAATACTTTTTTCCTTTAAGAGTTTTTGATTTCAATAATTTTTCTATTTTGTATTCTATTTCATCTGGATTTGGTACAAATGATAATTCTTGTTCATAGAAATAACCTAATATTTCTTCATCTTTTAGATCTTCTAATTTATAAACAAAAGGTTTAGTTAATGTTATCTTTTTAATCTTGAATATTTCGTCTGTAAAATTAGGGGTATAACCTTTATAAAATGTTTTTCTATATTTAGATATTCTAACGTGTTGTCCTATTTTAAATTTAGGTTCACCGAAATCATGTGTAACAAATGCTCCATATAAATTATTCCAAACTATTTCTGAATTATCTTCTTTTCTAGCTTGCATAGGTTACATACCAATACTTGAATGTTTAGAATTATTATAACCTTTCACTAAATCATCTAATACATCGATATATTTATATGTTTCATTAGCAGTAAAACATTTCCACATTCTAGTTTTCAATGTTTTATTAAATCTTTCTATAATAGATGCTTTTTTATCTGAGTGTGTTGAAAATATTTTACATCGTTATCAGATAATAGTTTTTTGAAATGTTTGTTATAAAATTCCTTACCTTCATCAAATTGTATCTTATCTGGAATATCTTCTTTGAATATAGATTTAAAAGCATTTGTAACTTCTATTCCAGTTTTAATTTTGATTGGAATTGACCATGCGTATCGACTGAATATGTCTATAACATTCAATATCCAGAAATATCCTTTGTTGTATTCTTCTAAGTTCTTCATGTCAATTAAATCTGCTTGCCATTGTTGATCGATATATGAAACCATAACTTTTCTTGTTAAATAAGTTTTATTCATTTTCTTGTGAATTTGATATGTTGGTTGATTTTGTAACCATGATTTTAACTCATTATATTTTATATCACCGTGTGGGTGCCATACGGCACCATTACCATTTTCATTATCGGATTTAATTTTATTCCATAATTCTGTAACGTTAGAATATGATACTTCACTTTCTGGGTTATAATATAAATCTCTTAAATATTGTTCTTTTTTCATCTTATTTTAATCCATTAATAATAATTTAGATTTAGTTTCAATGACTTTATGATTTGACTTATTTTCTGGTATGATAGGTTTATTGTCATTGGAATCATCTTTATCATCAGATTTGAATTTTGATTTATATATTACACCGGATAATATAATAACTGTTACTAATCCAATTGTAATATATAAGTAATTATTTCTTCCAGCATTAGAAGAATCAGATGGATTGTTATTTGAATTAATATCAGATAAAGTCTGTGATTCATTTATATCAGTTAATTTCTTTTTCTTAGCTTTTTTTAATTCTGAAGATCTTTTACCTAATTCTCTTGCCCATTTAATTTGTTTTTCAGATCTAGCATTTTTCTTAACGCTATCACTCATTTATCTTAGTTAATTTTTGTTCTGATTCATTTTCTGTTTCGACGTTTGGTTGTAGTACATGTGTTTCGTTCTTACCTGATTTATATTCCATAGGCTTGATGTTCGAAAATGTTATGACGCCAGTAGAAATTAATGTCATAACAGATCCTAATTGGAATGAAGCATAACCGACCCATTTTCGTAATTCAGTCATAACTAAGTAGTCATTTTTCAAATCACTATATAATTTATTTTCATCATCAATTGGTATTAACTGGTTACATAACTTAGAGTAACATTTGACAATACCATCTGAAATAGAATCATTTATTCTAGCTAATCTTGCTTCTTCATAAATCTTAAAATATTTTATTACTTTATCTGGTTTCATAGCATCTAGTTCTTGAAAAGTAATGATTCTATTTAAAAACTCATTAGTTTTTCCACCGGCAATCAATAGTTCTATATGATGCTTACAATATAAATAGTATTCATAATCTATATTGTTATTAACTTGAATAGAATAAGAAACAACTGTATCTTTATTATCACTTATACCCAAATCATCTAATGTTTTTTCAATATCAGTATTATTCTTACTCGATTTCTTTGACATTTATATTAGAGAAATTTAATAAGAAAAATATTATAAGTATTATAAAATGATACTAGCTAGTTAAAGCTAAAGAATTCTAGTATTGACTACTGATACTAGCTATTTGAACTTAAAAGAATTTCTATTTGAATCTATTCAAAATATAAAGTATTCTCTTTTGAAAAGAAAGTATTAAAAACATAATAGAATTCACTAGCTAGTTGAAGTTATTGTTTTATTATTATATATTATTTAAATTAGGATTTAGATTATCTCACTACTTTTGTTTATCTATTAGGAGCAGTAATTATAACTGTCCAGATAAGTCATTTCGGATTCTCGATAAATAAATCCTAAAACTGAAAATAAATTCAAAGAACTGACTGTTGGAAATACTATTTCATAAATACATATATATTTTATTCTACAATCATTATCGATTTCCACATTCCAAGCCGCTCCAGAGAGGAGCGGTAAGTTATGCGTGGAATGCAGGAATCAATAAAGTACAATACAACATCTGTCACTGTGTGTCATTAACAATAGCTTAATGACGCAATTGAAATTCCCGGCAAACGTAATGCATTGAAAGCCTATACAGTATGGCTAAACTGCTACAGTCTCATGAGTTGAAATATCCATTATTTCTGATTCCACATCCATCTATCTTCACTTTCTAGATTCAATGGTCTTCATTTTGTTATCTAAAAGATAAATATCTCACGTAGAATAAAACTAACTTGAAGTTGTAGTTGTAAAATATTAATTACAACACTTAAACATGACCATTTTGTGGCGCATCTTACCAGGATAAGTTTTACAAGTTTAACGTTTCCCAACGCCTTAATAACAACAAAAACAGTACTTACATTTATAACTGTAAACTCCTAAAATTGTGTTTATAGAGAGAATATCCTATACGTTCCTATGCTTATGTGCTGCGCGTTTATAACTGCCAGTTATTCACTAGCTAAACACCGTCTGGTGCAACAGATGTTCCTTCTTTTGTAATATAATTGATTAATCCTTTTCAACTGAAATAGCACATTCGATCAATATTCAAATGAGGTGCGCCCTATTCAACTGAATATAACGTGCGACAGATGCTTTTGTAAACAACCTAATACAATTACATACAGGCGGTTTGACATAGATCGAGAGTAACCGGTTTTCTAAGCGTTTAACATTCAACGTATTTTTCATTATGTGTTGAATTCCATAATTCAACAAATGTCTTTGCTTTATCCAGTTGATCTAAATATAACTGTATATCTAGTTTGTTAGATTTAATTATGTTTTCCTTCTTTTCTAAAGGTCTTAAATTTCTCCAGTTCCAGATTAGCTTCTTTTTATAATCATCATTCATGTCAAATTTAGAAATCGGCAACACATGATCAATATGAAAGTATTCACCATAATTATCTATATTCATTTTATCATCGAATTGAAATATAATCCATGATTTGAAAAATTCATCTGAACAACCCAACAAATTAGATAATGTTTCTGAATGTGTTTCTTTGTTGAATAATTGTGTTAATCTAGACCGTAAACATTGTTTTAATCTAAAATTAAGATCTGTTTGATATCTTTCTCTCATATATTCTGTCATATAATCATTATAGGCTTCTCTATTATCTTCTCGATATTGTTTGGTATATAGTTTAAAACAAGTTTTACAGCAATATTGAAAACCATCTTTGCTAATCTTACACTTATTAAATTCTGTTAATGATTTATCTAATTCACACTTAGAACACTTCTTGTAATATGTATTTATAAAACCAGCAGTGTTATTTGTAATATTGATAATTTGTGGTTGTTCTGGTTCCATTTATTATATGTATTTTTTACTAAATTGGTTAATATTTTAGAATCCTCTTCCATTTCTTCGACCAATGTCATCCTTTTTCATTCCTCGCTGCTTTTGATAAGTTGTTTCGATTCCTTGATATCAAATTCCTCAACGTATTGTTCATTATTTGGATCATTGTTCCATTGATCAATAAATTTCTTTGCCTTTGTTAACTGTTCTAAATATAACTGTAAATATTCTAGTTTCAATTTATACTCTAAATGTGTTTTAGTTTTATTGTGTCTTGCTTTTTGGGATTTATCTATATTGATATTACATGTTGAACAGTAGTACTTATTTGCTTCCATTTTAATACTATAATTTTTATTAAAATTGATTTTAGAAGTTATTCATTTATATTTTATTCATATATATGAATATTTTAAGAGTAATAGGGAATATCTTGTTTCATATCAAAGGTCGAAAGGGCTAGTGAGTAAAAAATGAAAAATATGAAAATAATAATAATTTCTATTTGAATTAGGAGTGAAACTCATATAAAATGAAAAATAAATTCGAGTGTGCGAGAATTATTTTTCATTTTATATGAGTTTCGCTACTAATTCAAATAGAAATTGTTATTATTTTCATATTTTTCATTTTTTATGAGCTCGACCTTTCGACCTTTGGTATGAAACAAGATATTCCCTATTACTCTCATCGTCAAGTTACATTTTTTTAATATATTGGTGGTCCAAGGGAGTCACAATATTCATTTAAAGCGCGGGCTAAAATTTGGTTAAAAAAGATGTGTTAGCCATCTAACACATGCTCCCTTTGCAGCAGGGATTCGAACCTGATGGCATCGCTACACTCAGCCTCGGCACGAACCGTGGCAATCTCGATGCCATCGGGTTCGAATCCTTGCCGGGGGGATGCATCTAACAGTAAAGTATACACAGCCTAATAAGATAAAATCCCACTATTTACAGATTAAATAGTGGGATTTTATCTTATTATCCGTTCACCACGTTTGAGTGTGGTCATCGTTCTATACACAGCCTCTCAGAATGGCACTGGGGGCTGGTGCATAGTTAAGTCATAGTAATCATTTGAACGTTCAAACATACGCTCGTCAGAAATAAAGAGTAAGACAAGTCAACCGAGAGTTTCATGTGTATGTGTACATTCAATTTAGAACTTTATTTTTGACGTGGAAATATTATACATCAGTACATATCAATACATGTGAGTTATTTTATTTACACAAACTCGAGAAATCGTAGAATATGATCAATAGTAGACCATTTTGGTCTAAATCCGGCTTGTGCTTCACTAGTTATATTGTTTGCAGATTTGGGAATTAACACAGTTGGCGGACGGACGTATTTTCGGCACGCTCCGGTACAACGCGATTAACGATATCGATGTTAGAAACTTTTGTAAGATGATATAGTTTGTAGAGCGCTCTGTTGGTGCTGCCATCTATAATTTAGTTTCGAAATTATTGTATCCGAAATTTCGCTTATCTTAACAAAAGATCTGTATAAGTAATAAATCAGCGTCGGGAGTTTGTCGTCGTAATTTTGTTAATCGTTTGGCGATTATAAAATTTGCTCTTCGTATCGCGCTTTTGTTTTAGGCATATCGCATCCACCACTTTCGGCGCCGTTTTCACTCTCGCACACCGATCAGTTTGGTCGTGGTGCTGAAGCGGAATACCGGGATTCGGGGTAGCGTGCTCTGGCAAGTGACTACAAAAATCTACTTCCATTTCCGTTAAAATTCATAATGTCAAGTCTAAGGTCTCAACTCTCGGAATTTCCTCGACCAAGAGGGAATACAGGTAACTCTCTCTCTCTCTTTCTATAATCCTATACATTTAAGAAAAAAGTTGCATATAGGCGTCGCTTCTAGGGTTCGCTCACGTCACTAGCATCTGGGAGGTAGAGAAGCTAGAAGGGGAAAATTCTCTTGTTTTCCTCCATGAGATTTAACGCGGAAAAATAAGGTCAAGTCTTCCTCTGGTGAGTGAGAATACTTAAAGGAGTCCTAATTCTCAGTGATAAGTCATAATTGTAACACGGGTGACTGCATGTCCTCACAAATCACCCATGAAAAAGGCGTGTGCATGTATGAAAAACTGTGACCAAAAGAATTAATAGAAGAATCATGAATGAGTCAAATAAAATAAAAATCCCCTAGCTTTCTCTCCGACTGAGGAGGAAATACAGGACTGCGTCCAGCGCTACAAGTATTTCCAGCCTCCACAGCCGACCTGATCAGGCGTTTAGCTTCAAAAAGAATAATAGATACCAACTAAATAAAACGAGGAGCATTCACCAATATTTGGCCTCTCCCACTAGAGGGTGCCCTCAATGCTTCCCCTTTTTGAAGACTTACATGATGCCCTAAACTCTCCAACCCACAAGATTCTTCAAGAATATTTTGAAGTGAAGTCACAGAATCCCAAAAATGCACAAGAAAATCCTTTCCTCAATTGATAGTAAATCCGACACCACAAAAATAGTTTAGGGAAAAAGGCAAAGATTTAGAATTTTATGTATATGATAATATTCTCTTGAATACTATTTATTATTTCTTGGAAATATTCGAACAATGAACAATATATACACAACCTCGAGGTTATCTCTTATTTACAACATTTAAGGTAGATAAGATGGCCAACCGGCCACCAAAGGAGGAGATTAACAAGGGCATATTGCCCTTAATACAAGTGCACGACTCGCACCAGAATTCAATAGTATTAGGAATAAAGATTTCAGATATTCTAACATTACGACTCAACAATAGTTACTTAAACCCTGCGCTCGTTTTACGCTAAAGAAGATGTAACTCTAAGTGCTCTTAATAAAGATAAGAATTTTCGCTATATTTAATCATAGTTCCAGTTAAGTATTTATTTAATCATTCTTCCTATTATGTTTATGTAAGAGATGGTCACTACTCCGAAAACTCAAAAGTTGAGGGAAAAACCAAGAGAGGAAATCGGAAAGAAGAATACTTTCGGGAATAATTCGAAGGAGAAAACCTCCTTGAACCCTGAAAGATTGTTTTCCGAAAACATCTTGGAAGAAAAACAACTTTGAGAATAAGGACCAAGAAATACTTAAAGAGAATCAGTGCTAAGTATGACTTACTAAGAAAATTAGATTAATCCCTCCCCCCATAGTTCAAAATCTTAGTAATACACACCTAAGAATGTGCACCGAGACTAATTAATAAATCACATTTTTGCCTTTTATAGAGCCCAGATTATGACGTAACCCCATCTAATTGGTTAAAACAAAGCACCCCGAGCACACAATATAATTAAGAACCGTATAGTGGCGCCATCTCGGGCACAGAGCACAGCATAAAAATATCGATTTAAGCACGGGAACATCGATTTAGGCACATTAACTCGAAAAATACAAACCGGGAGTGACCCGAACACATAGAAAAGGTCTTTAGGTACAGTTTTTGAATTTAGATTAAATCATACAATATTTCATTAAGATAGAAATAAAAATAGTTTCTAATCCACCAGACCGAAGTCCAAAGCATTAAACATTCTTGTCTCAGAGTTACAAATACATTATAAGGTTTTATTTTACATCATACAAACTTTTAATAGGAATTTAATATGAATTTTAGACTGAGCTGGGGAGGACTCTGCAGCTGGAAAATAAAAAGAACAGAACGAATTGAAACGAATTTCCGCTACAGTGCTGTAAATAAATCATGTAAATCAGAGGTATTTGTTGGACTGATGGTTGTAAATCGTGATCAGAAATGGAATTTGAACGTCGTTTTAAAACTACGTGTATTGTTGCTACTATGGTAATAAAATCTGACGATTTTCCGCCATCTCATTTCTGTCGGAAGTTCGTCGGAAAATCGTCGTTAATCCTATCCGTCGGTAATTAGTCGGTAAATAACCCCTAAACAACCGACGATATCAAACAGACAATTAAACACTTAATTACCATCTAATTACCGACATTTAATCGACCAAATAACCGCTCATTTACCGCAAGGGTCAATTAGTTCAGTCGATTCAATCGTCGAATTCTCGGTATTTTTAGGATATGAAGGTGCCGAAATCATCTACTGGATTTGTAATATTGAGGACTATATAAGGGCGTTAACTTCGTGACTAGAAATTAAGGTGATAACTTATAATGATAGCCGAAAGACGTCGGTGTAGAAACTTAAACTCTCCCGCTAGTCGAGCGGGCCATGTGCTCGTACCGGAAGTAAACAAACCGGCGAAATCGCCTCAACTAATAAACTACAGCTCGTGTCGCCTAAAAACGATGAAATTCGGAGATACTTGCACCGAGTCAAGACTTTATAATCCTCTTTCAAACGGTATCGTACATGATAGCTTTCGACAATTATTTCGTGTGTAAAAGGCGAGATAAATACAGCGGCGGTAGTATTTACCACCGGGAACAATTTCGGGATTAAGGAGTCGCGGGTTATCGTCGGCGCCGGAGTAAGGGGAAGGTATCTTCTGCAAGGACGCTTATAAAAAAGGGGCAGGAGGTATCTGTCTTGAGAAATGAAATTTTGTTACAGATGTACGGAACGCAGGTACCTTGAGGTAAGTCGAAGGGATCTTTGATTGGGGACCCCGTTTACCCACCAGGGGGTGTTTTACATTTAAAAATTGTGACATCGAAAAGTTATTGTGTGAGAAAATGTTTTGTCTTTGACTTTTCAGCTTCGGGCGAGCACGAAAGTTGTTCATAACAGCCCGGAGGTTAAAAAAGTCAATGGCACGCCCTATCTGCGATTAACCGTTTGGGCTCTACGGGCTCGAAAATGGGCCCCCAAATTTTTTAATGAGATTTTTGCTCCTAGCTCCTAAACCGTTGGAGATAGAATCGTGGTTGCAACGAGTGACCAGTAGCCATTGCGAAGACGCTTGTATTGATGTATGGTATAACTATGTAACTCATATGGTTCTCCAGTAGCGCCACCTATAAGACGCCGGAAAACGCATTTTCATCTATATCGACTAAGCGTGTGAATGGATTTCTATAAAAAATGATACACATGTACCTACCACCAGGGGACTGTGAAAACAATGATTTCTGCTCCTAGGTTCTTAACCGTTGCCAATAGAATCGTTGTTGGAATGTGTGGTTAGTAGCCCTTTACAAAACACTTGTAGTGATGTATGGTTTAAGTAGGTAACTCATATGGTTCTCTGGGAGCGCCACCTACAAGTTGCTGGAAATGCATTTTCATTGATAGCTACTAAGCGGATAAAGGGATTTCTATGAAAATTGATATACATGTACCTGGATATAAAATACAACGAATCCCTAACATAATTAGTTCCTATTCTAACCACTAGGGAGCGTTTATGTTGAAAACTCATTCTAGCATCAGTTTTTTTCGATTGTTTAATTCAGTAGTATGCTAACCGGCAAATTACCGGCCACTTGGGCATGGTAAAAGTACCGTATCTTCGTTATTCTCGGTGTCATTTCCCCTAACCTTGGTACATTTGAACTTTTCGCGTAGTATCCCATGTGGATCAACATAGCCATGTAATCAGCTGACCCCTAGGTGGCGCTCCTTATCCAGCAAGGCAGAAACCCGTTATCGCTGCTTTGCAGCTATATTTATTTTTATTTTTCCCTTTTCCACACAGTTTTTGCTAAAAGTGTAAAGGCTTCCTTACCTTACCGCTGTCGCCGATACAATCGTATCATACAAACGTATGATATCCTTCTGCTCACTTCAATCTCCAGATACTGCATGGGAATTTTGATAAATCCACGTTATAAAGGCACTGTCGAGCCGTAAACATCGGAAATATGGCTCCGTTCAATTAGTAGCCGTGTTGTGTTTTCTTTCCGACATTTCTCCCAGATTTTTTAGGAAGAGCTATCGAATCATTCCCTCTCTTCCCCACAATCAATTTCAAATTCAATTTTATGAATTTATTGCTCAGCGGGTCCGAGTCCAAGAGTTTACGAGTCCGGCGTTCGCGTGTCTGACAGGTTTACGGGCATTTGTTTGGAACCTCTTTAATATTTTTGATTTTTTGTTATTCCGGTTATTTCATTTAAGTATATTGCTGATCAGTTCATGTAACCAAAAGCGTCAATAAACAGATTTTGAATTGATCAAGTTTAAATCAAGGTCGTTGAGTCGCGGATGGCTACTAGAATTACGTTCGTCTCAGAGAGAAAACAAACGACAGAAAAGTATCAGGTGATTATCGATAGCCTACTACGGTACACACAGTTGACAAATAGTGTTAGGCCTGTGCCGGTTGGTGCGTGCTGGGACTAAATATACTGGTTGGTCAGTTGGTTCGGTTGTGAAGTGTGGAAGCTAAGAAAGCCTACCGGTATTTATTTGTCTATAAGGCCTATTATGTAGTAGCCAATACCATTTTAAGTACGTAGTTGTTACCCGTACGTGACTGTACACGGTGATCTCCACAGGTTAACCGTACGTGAGTTCCCTACTAACGCCGTATGTGAGTTCCTAGTAGCCAATACCATTTTAAGTACGAAGTTGTTACCCGTACGTGACTGTACGGTGATCTCCACTGGTCAGATGCAAGTCTTATACTAATAATTTCTCTAATTGCTTTATCAGAAAATATATTTAAATCTTCTAATTCTTGATCTGTTGCATCAAGTAACCCATTTGGTAAAAGTTTTTCAATTGGAACTTTATTTGATTTAAGTTTACTAGTTTTGGAAGTTATATTCTGTTCAGAGGTTGTTTCTGTTTCTAAATTATTATTGATTATTTCAAATAATTCATTAATTCCTTGTCTAAAAACTCTTTTATTTTGATTTATTTCTGTGTCGGTAACATTTTCTATTTCATTACTATTACTTATTCTTTTAATTCTAGATTCTGCTAATATTTTGTTTTGAATTTTATAAGTGATATTAATTTAATAATCATCTTTCAAATGATAATAATATTCACCATCTAAAAATTTTAATTCTCTTACTAAATATCTGGCACCTCTACCATTTATATTATATCCAGATCTTTCAAATATATGTTTAAAATTATAAATAGGCAAGATGTGTGAAGTGTTAACTCAGCGCTGATAACGAGTGTCGGAAATACAGTGGATTCCTTTGAACTAGGCTGGTGCGTCGTCCTTCTAGTTTATACGTCCATGCTCAAACTAATGAACCTTGCGACTCAGATTCGACTCAGAAACTAGGAATTGCTAGCGTATTGGATATAAATAAATATCCGTCATTGGCGAAACTGCTCAGGATTACTGTATTTGTATTACGATTCATTGAACGGATTACGTCAAAGAAAAACATTACCGCGAACAATGAGATTCAAGCTAGCGATATTCGATATGCGGAAAAATTGTGGGTGAAATCTGTTCAGTCTGCCGCGTATTCTTATGAAATAACCGTACTCAGAGACAATAAACCGAAGTCTAAAGCTCCGTTAGTTAGACAGCTGCGTCTATTTATCTGTGACGAAGGATTACTAAAGGCTGGCTTTTGTCGACAAGCAACGCGACGCCTACCGACTCCTACCGACGCAACTGAGTGCAACCGCGATCGCAACCCAGCTTATGTCGACTGCGCTCCGATTCGCAGCAACTGAGGCCGACTAGCGGGATATGAGATCCTCTCAGTTGCTTCCCTGCTTATGTCGGTTGCGATTACTAGCAACTACAACGGCTCAAATGGTCCCGTGATAAGCTGAGAATTAATTTGAATTATTAGGAAATATATTTCTATTAGAAAGCTATTTCTTTAAGACTTTGATCTTTCTGATTATGTTTTGTGTTATAGTTGACTTTTAGAAACGATGTGTTTTGAGAGTAGCTGTTATGGTAGGAGTTACTATGACAAAGTCACTGTTGACAGACGGGTGGTTTTACAGTCACCTCTACTGCTAGTGTGCACTATCGAAACCAGATGTTTTAAAATTTTCATTTTCAGCATTTATTCTCGATTTAGTTTTATTATCAAACTCGTCTGTTGAAGGGGCTTTAGAACCACTATCTGCTAAATTAGATTTATATGCTGATCCATCATCATTATCAAGATTAGTTTCATTAAAATCAGGTTGTGGTTCATCAGGTATAAATCCTTCATTATTATTTCCCATTTCTCCCATTTCATAAGCTTCTCCACCTTCTACATCCATTTATATCTTATAAAAATTAAAATTTAAAATATAATATTCCTACTATTACAATTCCTATACAAGTTATAGCTAATTTAGTATTTCCATGTGACTTATTATCATTATTACTTTTAATTATATCATGTTGAATAATATCAGTTTTTATATTTTCTGTAGTATTGCAATCATTTATTTTAGAATCATTATCCAATTTAATATTCTTAGTTTAATAGTCTATATTTAATAGTTTTAGTTTCTGTTGATTGAATATGTTTTTTAAGTTTTTCACCTTCGATTAATTTTGGAGCGGTGATAGTCTTTTTATTTATATCATTTAATCCAAACTTATCATTTATTGTTGCAATTTTAATTATAATATTATAACCAACTATATTTCCCATTTTTAATATTAAATCATTTGAAATAATTAACAAATTAGGGCCTATACAATAATTTAATCTCACATGTGGTTTATCTAAATAATTTTGATACCTTACAATGTTTTCTGGAATCGATCTATTTTTATCATTATGAATAGAATCTTCAAATAAAAATTTAAATTGTTTTTGTGTATCAAATGATGTATTTAAATTTCCAATTATTGGAGATCTTGTTTCAACTTGAGCGCCTAGTATGCAAATCAAATAAGTTCTAATTTATTGATTTATTCTTTGTATACCAGCTTTTGTAAAACCTTCACTATTTTCTAAAATAAAATAAACCCAACCATTATTGTTTTCTTGTTTTAAATTATCATAGAATTTCGGTAATTTATTAAAATTTAATGTTTCTAAATCCTTAGTTTCTATTTTACCATAACCTAATTTATTATTATAGATATTGTAAAAACTATTAGATGGTATGGGAAGTATGCAATATTGTAAAATATTTTCAGGACAAGGAAGTGATCGTATTGTTCCAAGTTTTGTTCTAAAATCAAAATTATTTATATCTATATTAAATTCATTACAAATTTTATAAAACTCTGATAAATTAATATTATTATCTAATTTTTTAAAATACCTAGATCCTGGTAAAGGGGTATTTAATTAATTTAATATTAATCTTATTTGAAAATAAGTATGAAATCTAAATAAACTTTGAATTAACTTATATTTTGAATTATTCAAATGATCATTCCAACTAATTCCACATTCTGCTGTTGCACAATAAACTGCAAAATTTAATTGGTTCTGCCAATACTTAATATTAGATTTTAATAACCATTGTTTTTCATCTTTCAATTTTTAAAAACTAATTAAATATACATGAAATATATTTTCCATCTTTGCATTAAAATTATTAGTTTCAGTAACATAAATATCTAATTATTACATCATTAATGTTAATTTCATTTCTTTCTCACGTTTAGAATCAAATCCAAAACATATACTCGGTCCAACAGTTATATTCATTTATATAATGAAAAAAATTATTCTTTACATCTTATAACTAATTCATAAATTACAGGAAAATTATTTAAATCAATTAAGTACCCATTATGATTTCTTATTTCTAACTTAAAATTATCAAATTTTGGAATACAAGGTTTGAAATCACACTCAGCTAAATTATTATTTATTTGTGTTCCAAATTGTTTAACATTTTTTAATGGTAAAATATTTAATATACTAGAATTACAAGTTGTATCTTTAGTTGCTTCGAATGTTTTTGTAGGGTCAATTAAATTGCAATAAATATAAAAATGTGTAAAAGGTATTATATTAGCTAAACTATCAACATTTGAATAAAGTTTATTTGATGTAATTCCTAAATTTTAGCTACTGGTTTTCTCACTATAAATTTATGCTGTTCTTCATTAGCTAACTCTATTCTTAATTTATTATTATTATCACTTTAAAAAAATTCAATTCCAAATCCAGCAGCTGCGCTCATTTTTGTTTTAGCTTTTCTATCAATTTCTTGCGCTAAAGTCTCTAAATTATATAATCTCCTTACATGAATCATAAAAGAATCATGATCAAGACTTTTATCCGATACAATATAAAAAGAATTACATAAACTTACATTTACTAATTTTAAATCTACACAATTTTTAAATTCTCTATCTAATTGTACTAGTTAATTATGAGATTTATAATATGTAAGTCTTCTTGAATCAACGAATATTCTATATTCTTTTAATTCTACCATTTATTTTACATATTTTATTCAAAATCTATTTCGTGGTGCCCTTTTTAATTCTTACCTTTATATATGAAATAGAAATCACCTGAACATAATTCTTCTAAATCTATCTGGTAAATATGTTCTGAATTTAAATTTATTTCCTTCTAATCCTTCATATTCTAAGTGGATAACTAATTTATCTCCATATTTGTTAGAAACTGTATCAATATTTGTAATTAGATATTTCTTATGAATTGTTAGTTCATTTAATTTTTTAAATTTATAATCTACTGATTTAGCATTTGTGATATCTTTTATTCTATCTAGAAATGATTTGTTGTTCTCACTGTTTGCTTGTTTACTCTCCATTTATTATACATATTTTTATTAAAATTGAATCAAAGCCGATTAACATGTTAGAATCCTTTTCATAATCTCATTCTCTTTTGTTTCTTCTCTTTTAAATTTTAAGTATTCATCTAAATTTCAACCATAAGCGACTCTATGAATTCCATCATCTAAAATATATCTTTTATCGTCAAATGGGTTTAGACTTATCTTCTCTATCTCTTCAATAAACATCTCGTGATCTTCAGATCTGAAACATTTCATCTTACGTTTTGATATTGCTTGGTATATAGTTTTATACAAGTTTTGCAGCAATATTGTAATCTTACGCTTACTAAATTCTGTTATAGCTAATTTATCTAATTCACATTTAGAACATTTCTTGTAGTATATATTTATAACACCAGTGTTATTTCTAATATTGATAGTTTGTGATTGTTCTGGCTCCATTTATTATACATATTTTTACTAAATTATATACTCATATTTTTACTAAAATTTGATTAACACGCTAGAATCCTTTTTAAAATGTCATTCTCTTTTGTTTCTTTTAAATCTTAAGTATTCATCTAAATTGCAACCATACGCGACTGTATGAATTCCGTCATCTAAAATATATCTTTTCTCATCAAATGGGTTCAAACTAACCTTTTCTATCTCTTCAATAAACATTTCATGATCTTCAGAACTTAAAAATTTCATCTTATGTTTTCTAACTTCTTCATTGAATATACAATTGATGTAATCTTTGAAATGGATATTCTTTTCTACTACACTTTTAGTAATTCCTTTCAATTTCTTTGATTCATGAGTATTGGTTTTATAACTATACATTTTAGATCGAATTCCAATGAACTCTATCATTTCTTCACCTCCTAATTCATCTTTGAATTTACCGGGCAACTTTTCATTATCGTTGCTAAACAATTCATGAGTTTTAGGATAATTACTGAAATCAAAATGATGTTTTAATGTTTTTAAATCATCTGTTATGTTATTAGTTTTTATCTTTAATATGTAACTGTCAGTATCAAAATATAAGATTTCTATATGCTTTTCTCCAAAATGAGTTTGTAATACGTTATAGTAAAATTCATACATCAATAATTTTGATATTTCTAAAACTGTAGCTCCAACATAGATTGGTTTATTAAACTTCATAGAAGTTCTTCTCATTTTAACTGCAGCTAAATTTTCATCAAATATTCTGTTACCTATAAACTTGGGATATGTTTGTAAATGTCTAATTCTTTTACCATTACTAACTAACTAATTATATCATTTCTATTTCTAATATTCTCACAAGTCTTACCATAAAATGCATTGTTCATTAACTTGAAGAAATCTTTTTCGAAATCAGTTTTAGCTTTAGTTCTCTGTTTGGTGTTAAAATCTATATATTTTTCTAACCATTTAGATTGTCTGAATGAAATATATCTGTGTACTTTTTTAGAAACATTCCTTGATTCAAATAAAACTTCAACATTCTATAATGTACTACATAATTATATCTATTTTCCTGAGTTACCATTGACTTTTCAGTATCAATATGATTTGCGGGTTTAATTCTTTTTTGATAATTTGATAACTCTTCATGTGTTACAGTTTTATGTTCGGGACAGTATGCTAGATTTCTAGATTTAAATCTTTTTATCTTCAGGGTATTCTAAATCTACAACAAAGAAGTATCCAGTAACTGAATCATCCGCAATATCTAGAATTATTTGCTTCCAATCAAATTTATCATTATTTTCATACTTCAGTTATTTCAAATACTCCATAAGGCTGAGGTTCCACCATTGCCCAACCATATAGATTATTTACATCTATATATAATAACTTATATCCAGGGTTATCATTTACATTGAAATATCTATCGCCTAATACACCTGAAACTCTTATAGATTTTTCAAATAATAATGATTGATCTATATTTGTTAACAAATCCATTTTTATATCTGTAAATTTTAATCCACAATCCCAAGTAAAACCTGGACTATAATAACAATGGCATGGATCAATATTAAAATATTCTAGATTTACATCTCTAAACCTTTCAAATGTATCAGTTAATAATAATACATCTGATTGTAAATATAAATCTACCAATTGTCCATGATTTTTCATTCCAAAATGATTCCAAATATTCAATGTTCTATTATATACTTCATCTTTAACATATTCATTTTTTAATTCATCATAGAATTGTTCTTTTAATAATTCAGTTATATTGAAATCATTATGCGATTTATAAAATGAATATGGAATTGCGCCTTTATATCTCATTAATTGAAAATCATCATTATTTGGATTTGTTGTTTTAATATTTTTAATTCATCATCAACCAATGATTTTGATAAATTATCTAATGAACTGCTTAAAAATCTATATTAATCTATAAATCATAGACACCCAAATTGGAAAGATATATAATTCTCAGATGTCTTAGCTAACATTTTAAATTTATAAGTTGGTATTTTATCTATTGATCTTTTTGAATTTAATCTTTCTATTTCATTATTGATTTCTTCCATTTTATGACATAGCTGTTTGATGAATAAATGTGCACCATACCCTGATAAATTATGGAATATTACTGGAACAAAGTTAATTTTCTTAGCTTGTAAGTTACAATTCTCATGTGCTGCACCTCTAAACTTTCCATTCAAATGATCATGATCTCTTACTTTTTTATCCTTAAAATTACATAGTTTTTCACAATAATAACATTTATCTGCAAAATCAAATTCTTCTCTATCTTCTTCTGTCATTATAATTTCTTTATTTGTATCTAATACTTTACTAAATTTGATTTCATACTCAATTAATAGGTCACAAAAATGATTGATAACATTTTCATTTCTATAATTATAATATTCACTTTTAATTAGTTCTGAATAGTCAGATTTATATATAATCCAAAAGCTGCAGCTGATTGATGAATCTTTTAAATAGTATTTGTTATTAGAGGATCTGAATAATCAATAACATCATTTTCAGAATTTAATTTCCTTCTTTTATAATATATTTCTTTTCTATCTTGATCAGTTAATTCCGTATTTAGTGATTCAAAATCTCCATATATTACAAATGGAACTTTACTTTTGTAATCATATTTTTTGAATTCTAATATCTTATCTTTTTCATTTGGTAAAATCATTTTACAATAATCATGATTATCACATAATTGTTTATGATTTAATAATGCACTTTCATTACTGAATTTATGTAAACATTTTCTACATAGATATATTTTACGAGTGTAATCATTTTCTGATTTTAAAAATAAATCAATTTGTTTAATCTACATATAATGATTTTCATAATATAATATATCTATAACACCATTTGAATCATAATATTTTGATAGGTATAAAGGTTCTAATGTATAATCTTTTATATTATTACCTTTTGTTTTTGGTAATTTGATTAAATCAAACACATTTATTTTTAGATTATTATCCCTTTCTATTTTTGGGATATTTTTAATTCTATCAGGATAACTGTCTATCTTATAATTATTTTCAAATTGTTTATAATTTGATACTCTAAAACCATGTTGTTTATAATCTTCAACTGGATGTAAGCAACTTATAATTGACCATAGAAAACATTTATCATCTTCATTTTATACATTTATAACAGCATTAGTTTTAAACGGTAATTTGATATAACTTAATTCATTTATATTATCATCTTTATAATAAGATAAATTATTTTCATCAATTGGTTTTGATTTAGTTAACTTATTATATTTTGTGTTATAAACATGTAAAGTCATAAATATTATTTCATCAAATATTAAACCTGATCCTTATCATTTATCATCTATATGCTGTTTTGAAATAATATGTTGTGAATGAGAATTTATATCATATATTGGTTTATCTTCAGATTTGATAAATTTAACTTAGATATACTAATTTTAGGGTATTCAACATCAGAAATTATTTTTTATAATATTTTTCATATTTTCTAAATGTTTTTTATTTTCCAATTGGAAAGTGGTAGCTCATAACGTGTTCTATGATATTGGTGAGTTTTCAGGCCATTGCTTTTTGTATATGGCCACCAGGGGGCGTTGAATAATACAATAACCTAGTATTTCTATATTGTATTTGTACCTATGCATATTTTTTTACCCACAATTAATTGCAAAGTTGTAGCTCATGACATGTTCTATGAATGTGGTGGGTTTTAAGGACATTAGTTATTCTTTATGGACACCAGGGGGCGTTGAATAGTAGAATAACTCAGTATTTCCATATTATATTGGTACCTAGGCATATTTTGTTAACATGATCAATTGCAAAGTTGTAGCTCATGACACGTTCTATGATTGTGGTGAGTCATGATTCAAGGTCATTGGGTTTTGCATATAGTCACCAGGGGGCATTGAATAGGATAATAACTTAGTATTTTCATATTTAATTGGTAATGAGGCATATTTTGTTATCACAATCAATTATAAAATCGTAGCTGCTGACATGTTCTATGATTGTAGTGAGTTTCAAAGTCATTGTTTTTGTATATGGTCACCAGGGGGCGTTGAATATTGAAATTGTTAGATTGTTGAGCAGTTGAAACCACTTCCCAAGTGGGCATTACGTCCCTGTACCCCTAGTTCAACAGCTGCTCACTTTTCTGACGACGCTAACATTTTGTGATTGAAAGTAGCAGGTCAAATCAATTCATCCCTATGTTATTTATCTGCAAATGTAACAGCGACGCAAATAAATGTAAGTAAAGTTGACTTGAGAAGAACGCAAATGAATCTGACAATTTTTTCCCACCAGCCTGGAGTAACAGGAGCCCCAAGGGGCACTATGGCCAGCCTGTCAGCTTTTCATAAAATGGCAAATGATGATGCATTCTGTGGGTTAAATTTGTCAGAGTACACTTCCAGCTTAGAGTCAATAACTAATAATTTACACAATACAATCGTAGAATACATAAGTAGCACAGACAGCGACTGGATCTGGCAGGAAAAAATACCTCAGATAAATCTTTTCCCTAGGTCTTATTGATTTTAATGCGGAATAGAATAGAATTTTTTGAAATTTGCTCGACAAAACAAAATTGAATTGGATTTGATGTCTTTATTTGTTCAATAAAGTAAAATTGAATTGGATTTGATATTTTTTTGCGGAATAAAATTTGAGTGAATTTGTAGTTTGATCGCATGGCTAAACAGCATATCAAGGTCATCTATCCGATTTAAGAAAAAGCTATTTTTCCCGGACTTTGCACAATGGTCAATGATATTTTCTGTAGTGCTAATAAAGATATTCCTCCCAAAAACCTAATCAACTAAAGCTTTCACAGAAATCGACCTTGAAATACAATTTTAGATCTTAAAATGAAAACCCGGAAGTGAAACGATAGACGATACCGAGGGTTCACGTGAACACCTGCTGGTTTCTGTGGAAGTCTTTGCTTTCTGATTGGCTTTTCAAAACCAATATTTTTGCGATCAGATATTCGCGATAAAGCTCATAGAGATTTTAACGAGGCCCTCCTTCAAAATTCAGCTACGTAGAGTTTGGAGAATGGATAATGCTTTAATGAATGATTTGTATGAATATATGCTCAGTTGCACAGTAAAAGAGCCTTTGCTCTGGAAACCATGTCATTCAAATTCGCTCCATATGTTAGTAATAGGCTCAGCCTACGGCTGGCCTAAAACGGTAGCAACTTCATTTGAATGGCAGGTGTTTTCATTTCATTAGGTTTTTCTATTCCTTTTTACTCAATAGTATTTATTTGCATTTGCAACAGGTAACAACACACTACGTGATCGCTTATTCTTCGCTCCAGATTGAGTTCGTTGTAAACCTGAAACGGTAAGGGAATTATGATTGGGCGTCCTGGAACCACGTTAGAACAGATTCAATCGCGAATGCAATATATATATATATATATATATATATATATATATATATATATATATATATATATATATATATATATATATAAATAAGGCCATCCCAAAATAATTGTCTGTTTGCCGTAACACCGACTCAACTTTTCAGGATGAGCCGGTAGGTAATTTTTTTTTGGCAAAATTTTTGGGCAAAAAAAACAAATTTATCACCTTTTTTACATGGAAACAATATCGCAAAAATCATCTACGTTGTGCACGGGAAATTTGTCTAATAGCGTAGATTTCGAGAATTATTCTAAAATCATAACTTCGTCCAGAGCGTCATCTCTGTGTTGAAAACGAAACAGTACATTGAATATGTGCGCGCTTTAACGTTACCAGCTTTAATATAGTCACTATGAGAATAAATGGCAGCTTATTTGAACACTGCCAGTTTCCTGGAAAACTTAAATTAGGCCACATGTCAAGGCATGTTTTCACACGATGCACACTTGAATTCGAACATACGTAGCTCATACGTCGGCAGTGGGTCGGTCGGTCGGCCATTTTTATCTAAATTAAAATTTATTTCAATGAATCCCAGAAAAAAAGTTTTCACTCGGTACCTTTGAAGTCGGGTCGGTCGGGTTACGACAAACAGACCATTAATATGGGATGGCCTAAAATTCATATGATGTCACATATCAGAGGGTGGCTGAATATTGGGTCTTGGAAACCTCTTCCAATGTTGGCCGCGGAAGTTAAAATACCGGTACAGAAGAAATCGGCTATTAGATCGTTTTAAATCCTGGAATTTACGACTACAATATTCAGACCTCGACCTATACTTGTAGTTTGCTGCTTAATATTTTCAGGTCACAAGAAATTACAATTTATTACAAATTCTATAAAACAGAAAACACAGCGCTCATCTTCTGCTACGATTATTCAGCCTATTTTCATGTCAAACATGCACGCGTTACAGCATCACCTTTAGTAGTTTACTGTACGAGCTCGTGTGTTTGTCGTGTAGCACTCCGCGCGCACGTGGGGGCCTCGTGTAAGTAAATGTTCCCTTACACTTCAATGTCAATCAAAACAATCACCGGGTATTAAAATGAAACAATACCTATGGCGGATGTGTGAAATGATTACATCCTCACCAGCAATGAGCATTTGAAATTCGCACGTATACGGCACCTAGTCCAATGAAACGTACGCCATTCTATGGCTTTCCCATTATTATTTTAGTGAAGCGCCGGAATTCCCCGTATATCCCAAAACAGCCAATCCCATTCGCTCGTAGAGGCGACGCCCCCGATCATTGCAATTTCATACGCGAGAGCAAAGAACAAAAACAGTTTTTCGTAGAATTTTAACTCAGTAGAGCATGTCATCGACGGAGGTTCGCCATGTCTTCAATCACATCGATTATACGTCGTTTAAGCCGAGAACCAATGAAACAAATGCTCACATGAAAAACGTACCGCTATTTTACACGAATTGGCTCAATGCCATCATATCGCTGACAAAGGTAAACCAAAAACACGGAATCTCTTCACTTTTGCTATAAATAGTTCTCCCGCGGGGATATCCTGTGTTGGACAAGGCACCGGACCAATCCATGCGCTTAGCATCGAATCACACTAGAACGGCACCAGGGCATTGGTACTTAAGTTTATCGACGTTTTGCGATCTTAGATTTGAGCACGGTCGCTCTAGGTGGCTGCAAACGTGAAATGTGCTACGACTAAACACGTAACACGGTTCCTTGTAAGTCTATTTTGATAGAAACCGCCGTCTATAATACATTTTTTAGACCCAAGGAATCAAGATGGAGAAGTGTCACCAACGGGATCTTTGAATTTCGCTTGAGTGAGTGAAAATACCACAAAACGTCCGAGAATAAACGAGTCACAACACGCATAGTTCCTGTTCCAGAATAACCCATCTCATTAGCGAACGACATTACCAAAACCCACTAATTTCTCGTTAGTGCAACAGCAAATATTTACGAAAAGACGGGATACATTACTTTGGATAATGTTCTCCATCAGCGGTTGTTGCTTGCAGAAGCTAATATTTACGAGCAACTGACGCGCATTAGTCGTAAGGTTCAATCTCAGTACAAACAAAAAGTTATATGGAAGCTGACGCTGGAATTATTATCGTCAAAGTTTGAAAGTTTTATCACGAAATAGTTTATGATATCGTTAGAAGATGGCAGCACTGTCTGTGAATTGATACTGCTGTTGAAACTCAATAATACCGTTGTCACAGAAGCAACTAAGTAACAGCTTTCTCATCACAAATTAACTGAGTTAAAAAAGATACCATTTTATATATAATCTTTAATATCGTTCAACTTTTATCAACTATTCTAGATACACCACACTCGCATAAATCGCAATTTAGATGCACGAGACGCATTTAAAATCGAAAGCCAGAATATGCATGTGTATCTGTTTTCGTCTGATATCGTGCATTTTGGGATATTTCTCTTGACTGTATAAAAACATACCTCAGTTTGGTCTTACGACCAGTGAAACAGTGCAGTCTAAATAAACCATCGTTTTTATATCCATTTTACAATGCAGCATTTATCAAATTAGTTAAAGGTTTATTAGTGGTATACACAGAACTCATAGATGCAGTCTCATCCGACGCACTGCCTTGGGCGACAGGCCCAATGCATAATTTAAGCCGCGGACACACTGGGCGATTTCGTCGGCCGACGAAATCGGCGAACAGCGCCGCTTATTTTGAAACGACCAGCTGCTAGCGCCACCTTTAATAAATCAAGAGCCGCGATTGGCTGGTTAATACGGCGCTCGGGGCGACTGATCGCCGTACCCGGACACACTGGGCGATCCTGTCGCCGGCGACGAAATCGCCGGCGACAGAATCCAACATGTTGGATTCGGGCGATTTGGTCGGCCGACTAAATCGCCACAGGCGATTGCCCGGACACACTGGGCGATTTCGTCTCTAACCCTGTTGAATTTCATCGGAATCCGTAGCTTATTTATTAATTTAGTTATTTATTTGTTGTTGGAACTACATTTCGTATCGGAAGAACACATGTCCTTTTATGTATATTCATGCTTCACACACGTGCATAACACAAATTGTCGTGCGACCGGGAGGGGGAAGCTCGAAATAGCTGTAGGAGAGCGCCGCTGTTCTTGTTCGGGGCGTATGCACTTCCCCTCCTGTCGAGCACGGCGATGTAGAAACCAGAGACCAAAAATAAACCAACGACTCAACTCAGCTTGATAAATGATTCAAGGATTCTATTGCATGAACTTAAACAAATGACAACTGAAAATATCAAATTACCCTTACCCGCGCTGCCTCTGCTCTGGCACCGTCCGATGTTGCCACCAAGGTTGCTCTCCCTGTTTTTTTCCCCAGAGTACGGTTTATACACTGTATTCATTCTATAAATTTATCGTTATCTAATTCCGGGTTTTATTAGAAAGCTTTTAATTATTCCATAATACTAGACAGCAGGAATTTTCCCACGAGCGTAATAGTAGAAAGTTATACGTAGTTAAATTGATTAAAATCCCTATGTCACAACAATATACTCGCTGCAATGCAATATATTGATCTATGCATGTATATGAAAAGCGCACCTCGCGTGTGGCCTAGTTAAAGTTTTCTTGGACACTGCAAATGATTTAACTGCCAGGGTTCGAATTGGTTCGTCGCGGGCGGTCGTGAAAAGCGGTGAATTTTATAGAAGGGCAGTAAAATTGGGAAAGGGTAAGTGAATCTTAGAAATTGTTCTATTTACGAAAATCGATTGCCTGACAAACTTCGTACACTGTGTATGAAATCGTCACGCCATGAACGGGGTGTCGATTTGAGTCAGTGGGGAAAACCCACTACCATGCATATTGATCCACAGCTAGATTTTCGTAGTATTTGAAAATGTTTCGTAGTATTTAGAAATGTTCTTAATGTTGTTTCCGTATGCGTGGGGGTTACGTTAAAGCCGTCAGACAAGAACGTACTAGTAGTAAGAATTACGAAAGTTCTTGTTTGATGCTTTCATCTACTAACGCAAACCATAAATCAGTCTATAAACAACAATTCTTTCTCGGTTCTTCTGCTGTGAGATCTGGCAAACATTCAGAAAATCTTTATATAAAACTTTTAAATAGTTGGAACCATATTTGGTTGGGTCGGAACAATGGAGTGTATTTATAATGAGGCTCGTGAAGGGATCACGCTGATACTTCATGATATTCCCGGCTACTTTCCGTAAAAGGAAAAACCGGAAGTTTAGGAAGATGTGGTTGTTTTGCTTATCCTGTATTAAAATAGAACTAGTTAAATTGTAGATAAAATAATTAGTATAAGTATTTCAAATAATTTAAGAATTGATAATCAATCACAATGTATTCCGAATCGTAGTTAATTATAATAATTAAAAAAGAAACAATGAATTTGTACTGTAATTAGAAAAGTTTTGAAAAGATATTTAATTTGAGTAATCTAGATGTTGTTTAAGAACAAATTGTTAATAATCGCTAATGTTTTAGAAAAATTAATTTGTGTTAAATGTTAAAACTAGCTGTCTGAAGTTTCTGTTGTCTGTATGCGCTCGTTGGTAATTCACAAACAATAGCTGCTCTCTCACAACGAGTAAATCACAACGCGTCATGACAGGAGGGTTGGAAGAAAAAATTTATATCAGCAAATCAGTTTCTAAAAAACCTTTAGATCAGCAAATCAGTAGGGCTAAATTTTCCGTAACTAAAAACGGTCATGACAGTTGGGTAGCTGCTCCTTGCCAAAAAGCGGAAGGCCCTGCGTGGGAGAATCGGAATTCTGAGAATGCCGGTTCTTTCTACAAAAGGGGGCAGCTATCGAGAGAGAGGAGAGAATAAGTAGGCTACCTTAGTAAGACGAGTGTCGACAGCAGGTCAGGAGAAGCTTCGGAACGATAGGGATTCATATACAATAGGGATTAGGAAAATCATTCTTTGTTCAAGGTAAATAAAATATATTATCTTCAAGATTATCATCCGGTATTTCAATTTATTCATTCGGATTTGTGCACGGACACGTTCTCTCGTCAGGGCCTTACTCAAGTATTTTATAGATAACGATTAAAGAGAGGATTGTCACCGGTGTATCAATATTTATGATGAATCATCATGCAGTCGTGTGTGATGGAGATCGTAAAAAGACAGATTTTCATAAAAACCTCTTGATTCAACCAAGGAGGGACATCTTAGGCTTTTTTGATTACATGGAGCACAGATTCGTTTCCATTCATGACGTGAAAAAAGGCATTTTTACCTGATATTTTCCGTCCTTATTTTCGATCTAATTGTCTGTAAAAAGTCAGTTTTCTCCCATCATTTGAATTAAATCCAATAGTTTTCACTCTTTTTCGTTTGTTCTGCTTAAATCTCTAGAGTACCAATGTTTAATTTTGATGCTGATTAAACATACACTCATGTAAATTTAGGAAAGTCCATATTAAGAATTTCGTTTCTTGTCTCTTTTTGGAATATCGTTAATGTGTTGAGTGACGATAGTAATATATTATCACATTAGGCCTACCAGGTACCGGTAATGATAACATGCGTCCGCTGCCTTGCCCAACAACACGGTTACTATGTATAGTGAAAATGAAGACATTTCGTGTTTTAGAAAAATTCCGCGATTCCGCGATACGACAACACCGAGTGTTTCCCACTGCATTTCAAGTCATATTACGATTACCAGAACTGTGAGTTGACTTCAAATCTGATTAAGTGTTCTATGATATTCTATCAATCTAAACCCACAAAGAAAAGCAGCAGAAAAGGTTGAGCTCTACAGGGGCATAACATCAAATGCAGTTTAAACCCAACGCCAATAATAAATGACAACTTTTCAAAATATTATATTGATTCACTCCAATCTATGTTAACACAGTCAACAAAGAATCAGATTAGAATGCATTTTGTATGTTGTGCAATCATTCCTTTAAACTTTTGATTTTGGTTGACGAGCTTCCTTCAGACCTTCATCCAAAGCTTTGATCACCCTATCGATGTTATCGGGAGTTGCGTTGTATCCCATTAGTCCAATGCGCCCAATTTTGCCAGCTGTTGGTCCTAATCCACCAGCAATTTCGACAAAGTACCTATGTAGAAAAATATAGAAATATATGCAATCAATCATATGAAGATGCTTCTATACTAGTAGACCAGGGTTCAGGCTAGTTTTCGACCACACTAGCACATTAAAACAGATTTTATTGATTACGCACGTTTCCGGAAACACCCCCTCCCCATCAGGTAAAAACAAGTGACTATAGACTTTAGAGAATCAAAATTTGAATCATGTTTTATTGAAATGATAAGTAATAGTAAACAGAAAAACATAATACTAGGTGAAATATACAGAGTACCCAGCACCAATGAAAATTTAGACTTTTTAGATGATTATAAAAATGGTTTGTTAAAATTAAAAAAATGAACGTAAGCACATAATTATAGGAACAGACCAAAACTTGGACTACCCCGGTATCTAAAATTGAACCATCACAAAAATACATCAAAATTTCTTAACATGAACTTAACCCTTGACCTCCTACCAACAATACTAAGACCAACTCGAATTACACATGCGATTGCAACCTTGATTGATTATATATATATATATATATATATATATATATATATATATATATATATATATATATATATTAATTGGGAGATAAGTGACTTGACAAACAGTGCCATCCTGACAACACATATGTTCGACCATGTAGCATGCTTCCTAACTTTCAAATATAGAAACTTCACTAAAAATAGAAATGACACTGAAATGATAACCAAAAGAGATTCAAACCCCTACACAACATTGATCTCATAAATCAACACATTATTGATGTGTTGATTTATGAGATTAAACTGGGAACATTGGATTATTAGGGTTTTCTGTTTCTTCACAGAAAACCCTATTGAGATTCGCGTGATTATTATTAAGGTTTCTGCTACCTCGGCAGAAAACCTATTGGATTCCTGCTGATTATTATTTTAACATATTTTCCACTGAGTTTCGTCACGTAAAAATCATCTTCTATTAGATTTGACTACTAACATCTTTGAAACGAAATGTTGAACTCTGATAATGATATAACAGTCTCTTTCTGCGCGTAGTTTCTATGGATGTACTGTGCTTCCTATTTTAAACTTGAAGTTACTTAAAGATAACACCAGTGGAAATAGCAATCATCAATACATAACACTAGTAATAGGGGTAATGGGCTTTCAGATCAAAGGTCGAAAGGTCGAGCCCATAAAAAAAGAAAAAAATATGAAAATAATAATAATTTTTATTTGAATTAGTAGCGAAACTCATAAAAAATGAAAAATAATTCTTGCACGCTCGAATTTATTTTTCATTTTTTATGAGTTTCACTCCTAATTCAAATAGAAATTATTATTATTTTCATATTCTTTCATTTTTTACTCACTCACCCTTTCAACCTTTAACCTGAAAGCCCATTACCCCTATTACTCTTAAAATATTTATATACATGAATAAAATATATATGAATAACATACAAATTGATAGATTATTCAATATAAAAGTGTTAGTAAAGTGTGAGCTCACTTATAAATAGATATATAGATATATTTTAAACATTATTTCAATATTTATATTTGTATGAGTTAGATTTTTAAACATTAAAAGTGTTAGTAAAGTGTGATTGAAATAATGCATGATATAAATCATTGAACTTCTAAAATCAATTTAGTAAAAAAATATGTATAATAAATGGAATCAGAACAACCACAAACTATAAATATTACAAATAACACTGGCGTCATAAATATATACTACAAGAAGTGTTCTAAATGTGAATTAGATAAATTAGCTATAACAGAATTTAATAAGCGTAAGATTAGCAAAGATGGTTTTCAATATTGCTGTAAAACTTGTTTTAAACTATATACCAAACAACACAGAGAAGATAATAGAGAAGCTTACAATGATTATATGACAGAATATATGAGAGAAAGATATCAAACAGATCTTAATTTTAGATTGAAACAATGCTTAAGGACTAGATTAACACAATTATTCAACAAAGGAACACATTCAGAAACACTATCTAATTTATTGGGTTGTTCAGATGAATTCTTAAAATCATGGATAATATATCAATTCGATGATAAAATGAATATAGATAATTATGGTGAATACTTTCATATTGATCACGTGTTGCCTATTTCTAAATTTGACATGAGTGATGATTATAATAAGAAGCTAATAGGGAACTGGAAAAATTTAAGGCCTTTAGAAAAGAAGGAAAACATAATTAAATCTAATAAACTAGATTTACAGTTATATTTAGATCAACTGGATAAAGCAAAGACATTTGTTGAATAATGGAATAGTATTTCACAGAATCAACCGCATTCTGAGGTTTTAATCAGTGGTTAGAAAGCTGGCAATTCTATTTGAGCTTTGTATGTCTATAATACATAGCTTTTGCTTACTACTAAAACATATGTTGCCAAATATATCTTGTTTTCAATTCTAAAGAATTAATTAACTTCATCATAAAGAACATCTGTGCAGAAATAATTAGTTTGGTCGAACGTGCGCCACGTCGGCAGTTAGAAATCAACTTTCACATACATAGTACGTATTGGATATTCTCTCTCAAAACACAGTTTACAGTTCTAAATCTAAATGTGAGTACCGTTTTTTGTAGTTATTATGAAGTAGGGAAACCTTTAAACATATTTAAGTACAGTAATTCATTTTCACGACATCTTTTAGATTAAAATGGAACACGAAGAACAACCAGAAATTCTAAGCCAATCAACGGGTGAGGAATGATTGCTGCTGGATAGTGAAACTCAGGAATTAATAGAAATGGAGGATGAAACTCTCGTAATTGACGAACAAACTTCACAAAAATTACAAGAACATTTGGACTATCATCAAGAAATGGTGAAAATTTTGAGTGATGTAATACATAATAAACAATTACCGCGCGAACTACAATTACCAAAATTCCCAGCAACGCGACTTAAATTGCTGTTGGGACTCAAAGAATCGAAAACTAAGAAAATGAGTGGAGAAGAGTTGAACGAGTTTTTAAAATCTAAATTAATCATTGACACAGAACATTTAAACTTTCCGGAAATACAAAGTGTAGAAGTTATTTCATTTGCTGAAATTACTGAATCTTAAAAAAAAGTTATAAAACCATATTAAATAGAAAAGCAAATCACCTATGGGACCACTTCATTTTCGGGGGTTATCTAAATATAGGGTTTTCAATGTTTGATAAAGAAACTGAGGGAAAAGAACATAGATATCAGTGCCGGTTTTGAAAGAAAACTGAGAAGAGTAGGTAGATTAATAAAATATGAAAAATTCAAAATATTAGGATTAGCATTTAGTGAAGTAGTCAGATATTTTCTAGAAATTGAAGAAATGATTGGAAACAATCCAGTAATTAAAGAATTCTGGACAAAATCATAAATTATAACACTGAAGGTCTTTGTAATATAGATATCAACAAGAAAATTAATTTTAGAAAATTATTTGACGCCTGCAAAAAAAATGTATAATTTCTGGGCTAAGCTAATGTGGAATTGCAAATTTGAAATCGAAGTTTTAAGAAATTTGGGGAATGATGAGATTTGGCGATTGGGTAGATGATACAGCGGGTCTTCGACTCTAGTAGTGGTTTAAATTTTTTTATTGAAAATTCTCAATAATTGATCGCGAACTTGCGACCGACTTCATTTACTTATGCCTCTAAGCTGGTCTGCAACTTCATTGCCTCCATGGTTGAAGAACGAGCTCTTCTGATGTCTGCTTCATCATGACTTCGAGCATATCGTGTGGCCTAGCCAGCCGGCCCGGGCCACGGGTTTGGCTGTCACTCGATATCCTAGAGTCTTGAGTCTGGGTGGGTTGAAGTAGACATTGTCATTTAAAATAACATGCTTATGTTGTTCTGTATGAATTACCCGTGTGTCATGTATGTTGTATTAATTTATTTTAAAATTTGTATTTATTGAATTTGGGAATTTCATCCCGAAATTTCAATGTAATAAGGATCAATAAAGAATTGAATTGAATTGTCACCTAATACACATGCCATCAGAGGACGCGGAGCCGTATATGATAGCTATGCTATTATAAATTGCTAATCTCACGAAACCTGCATACTCCTAATATCTAACATATTTTCTAAAACGTTTGAATATTGAAATTATATGTTTACACATTTTCATATTGACCGCTTTTAGCCGCTGATGAAATTCACGCCGGCCCTACACACATCGTAGATAGCTTCGTCATTCCACCGGCATGCCCACGTCAGGGTCTGACTTTTATATCAGACTTCCAAATCGTGTATACATCCGCCATTTAACCGAATAATCCGATTTACTTATCATTTCTATTTATGCCTTCCCCTTCTGATATAATCATACATCCTTTACTATTACAATACGTCTTCTAATGATATTCAATGCAATATAACATTTCGACGTTCAAATATAGGTCATTATATAATCACAGGAAGCCATTCTACATCTATGTCAATAATATTTTGCCAGATAGCTTGTTTGTTAACACATAGACCTGTGACGTTTTGCACATCGATTTACGGCTGTCGTTTGTAAAATGACGCTGAATGGTTAACATTGTTTAGGTTTTATAATGGTAACGTTTTATAGGCGTCAAAAAAATGTAATCTCGATTGTATATATCTGTTTTAATATTGTATTGTTTACTGTTAACTAAGTATTGCGCAATAACCGGTCCGATTGGACCGCATTTCTATTGTTCTCCATTGCTCTATTATCGATCGTTGTTGACGGAAACAGCTGCTCAATATTGATTGGTTACATTTCTATGTTTGAATGTTGTAGTTTACAGAATAAAAATATAACTGTGTATTGCACAATAACCGGTCCGATTGAACCGCTTTTCTATTGTTCTCCATTGTTCTATTATCGATCGCTAAAATTTACATAATAAATATATGTTATGAAATAATATTTCCACCAGTCGTTTCGTTGAATTGATTTTCAGTTGAGAATTTATTATCGAGGATCCGAAATGACTTATCAAAAGCAGCGAGGAATGAAAAAGGATGACGTTAGTCGAAGAAATGGAAGAGGATTCTAAAATGTTAATCAATTTTAATAAAAATTTGATTTATAAATGGAAAGGAATGATGAATACAATAAAAAAACTTATTTGGAATTTGAAAAATTTGAGACCTCCTGAAAAGAAAGAAAATAAAATAAAATCTAATAAACTAGATTTACAGTTATATTTAGAACAGTTAACAAAGGCAAAGCAATTTATTGATCAATGGAACAATGATCCAAATAATGAACAATACGTTGAGGAATTTGATATCAAGGATCCGAAATGACTTATCTGGACAGTTATAATTACTGCTCCTAATAGATAAAAAAAAGTAGTGAGATGTCAAATAGAATTCAAATAAAATATATTAAAAAAACAATAACTTCAACTGCTAGTGAATTCTATTATATTTTTAATATTTTCTTTTCAAATAGAGAATACTTTATATTTTGAATAGATTCAAATAGAAATTCTTTAAATTCAAATAGCTAGTATCAGTAGTCAATACTAGAATTCTTTAGCTTTAACTAGCTAGTATCATTTGAAGAATACTTATAATATTTTTTTTTGCTTTTTTTCTCTAATATAAATGTCAAAGAAATCTAATAAGAATAGTATTGATATTGAAAAAACATTAGATGATTTGGGTATAAGTGATAACAAAGATACAGTTGTAACTAATTGTGCTCAAGTTAATTGTAATATAGACTATGAATACTATTTATATTGTAAGCATCATCTAGAACTATCGATTGCCGGTGGAAAAACTAAAGAGTTTTTAAATAGAATTATTACTTTTCAAGAATTAGACTCTATGAAACCCGATAAAGTAATAAAATATTTTAAGATTTATGAAGAAGCAAGATTAGCTAGAATAAATGATTCTATTTCAGATGGTATTGTCAAATGTTATTCTAAGTTATGTAACCAGTTAATACCAATTGATGATGAAAATAAATTATATAGTGATTTGAAAAATGACTATTTAGTTATGACTGAATTACAAAAATGGGTTGGTTATGCTTCATTCCAATTAGGATCGGTTATGACATTAATTTCTACTGGCGTCATAACATTTTCGAATATCAAGCCTATGGAATATAAATCAGGTAAGAACGAAACAGATGTACTACAACCAAACGTCGAAACAGAAAATGAATAAGAACAAAAATTAACTAAAATAACAGACTTTATCTGATATTGAATCAAATAATAATCCATCTGATTCTTCTAATGCTTAAAGGAATTATAAATTATATATTACAATTGGATTAGTAACAGTTATTATATTATCCGGTGTAATATATAAATCAAAATTCAAATCTGATGATAAATATGATTCCAATGACAATAAACCTATCATACCAGAAAATAAGTCAAATCATAAAGCCATTGAAACTAAATCTATTTTATATTAATATTAATTATTATTAATGGATTAAAATAAGATGAAAAAAGAACAATATTTAAGAGATTTATATTATAACCCAGAAAGTGAAGTATCATATTCTAACGTTTCAGAATTATGGAATAAAATTAAATCTGATAATGAAAATGGCGCCATACGGCACCCACATGGTGATATAAAATATAGTGAATTGAAATCATGGTTACAAAATCAACCAACATATCAAATCCACAAGAAAATGGATAAAACTTATTTAACAAGAAAAGTTATGGTTTCATATATTGATCAACAATGGCAAGCAGATTTAATTGACATGAAGAACTTGGAAGAATACAACAAAGGATATTTCTGGATATTAAATGTTATAGACATATTCAGTAGATACGCATGGTCAATTCCAATCAAAAATAAAACTGGAATAGAAGTAACAAATGCTTTTAAAAATATATTTGAAGAAGCTATTCCAGTTAAGATACAATTTGATGAAGGTAAGGAATTTTATAACAAACATTTTAAAAAACTATTATCTGATAACGTTGTAGATTATTTTTCAACACACTCAGATAAAAAAGCATCTATTATAGAAAGATTTAATAAAACATTGAAAACTAGAATGTGGAAATATTTTACTGCTAATGAAACATATAAATATATCGATGTGTTAGATGATTTGGTGAAAGGTTATAATAACTCTTAACATAGTTCTATAAATATGAAACCTATACAAGCTAGAAAAGAAGATAATTCAGAAATAGTTTGGAATAATTTATATGGAGCATTTGTTACACATGATTTCGGAGAACCTAAATTTAAAATAGGACAACACGTCAGAATATCTAAATATAGAAAAACATTTTATAAAGGTTATACTCCAAATTTTACTGAAGAAATATCCAAGATTAAAAAGATAATATTAACTAAACCATTTGTTTATAAATTAGAAGATCTAAAAGATGAAGAAATATTAGGTTATTTCTATGAACAAGAATTATCACTTGTACCAAATCCAGATGAAATAGAATACAAAATAGAAAAAGTATTAAAAACAAAAACTCTTAAAGGAAAAAAGTATTCTTTGGTGAAATATAAAGGATATGATGCTAAATTTAATGAATGGATTTTATCTAGTAAAATTAAAAGAATAAATGGATAAAGATTTATTCATATTCGAACAGCATAATATGTTAATAACTGAAGTAACCAATTGTGGTAAAACAAATTTCATATTAGATTTGTTAGAAACTATTTATAAGAATCATTTTGATAACATAATATTATTTTGTCCTACTTATGAAATGAATAAAACATATAATAGAGATATAGTTAAGATAAAAAAGTTTATTATATTAGATCCTAAAACAGTAAAAGAAAATTTAGATAATTGTATTAAAATAGCAATTGATACTTATAAAGGATCAAATACATTATTCATTGTAGATGATTGCGCAAATTTACATGATTCAAAAGTAAGAGAAAGTGAGTTATGTTATCTAGCTTTCTCTGGGAGACATTTCGGGATAACAACATGGGTTTTAAATCAAAAATATAATTCAATTGTTAAAGACTTTAGGGAGAATATAAGATTTCTAGTTTTATTCTACAATAAAGATAAACAAGAGCCCCAAGGGGCACAATGGCCAGCCTGTCAGATTTGCTTTTTATAAATGATGTAATCTGTTGGTTATATTTATCAATATACACTCCCTGCTCAATATCATTTACATAGTAAAATCGTGTGTTAACACAGACAGCAGGAACGAATGTAATATAGAAATACGAAGTTATTGTATTGTTCAACGCCCCCTGGTGGCCATATACAAAAACCAATGAGCTTAAAACTCACCAAGATCATAGACCACGTCATGAGCTACAACTTTCCAATTGATTGTGGTAGCAAAATATGCATAGGTACGAATGTAATATAGAAATACTAAGTTATTGTATTGTTCAACGCCCCCTGGTGGCCATAAACAAAAACCAATGAGCTTGAAACTCACCTCGATCATAGAACGTCATGAGCTACAACTTTCCTATTGATTATAGTAGCAAAATATGCTTAAGTATCAATTATGATGTGGAAAAACTTTTTTCCACCTACGAATGAGTACTGATGACTCCAAGATGGCCGCCAAGTGCGTCGTAATTGCCTGGTCAAAAATACCCTCTCGGATATAAAAGATCCCTTTCCAAAGAATACCCATTACAAATTGCAATGAAACATGGCACACCATTAGAAAGCTACAGTACTCAGAATTCAGGCCAAAATTGACATTTTTGGGAACAAAAAAGGTCACAGTACAGCCATCTTGAGTCCGATCGACCCAATTTTTCTCATGCCGATGGGCCCACGGGGAAACAAATATATACGAATAATCAAGGTTATTGATAAAAGTGTCTTCAAAATTTCCCTCGAAAACTTCAAAAATGTGTAAAAAGTGCTGATTTTGGCGAACAACAATGGCTGCCAGTCGGCCATCTTGAATCTGACAGGGCCAGTTTTTGGCCTGAAGATGTGTCTAGGGTAGATACACGTATAAACCAAATATCAAGACATTACCTTGAAGCCTCTTCAAAACTTTGGAACTCTCACGAACTATCTAGATGGTTATCTCTCGACCTCAATAGCTTCAAGACCCATCTCAAAACAACTTTGTTCCATGCAGCATACCATTAACTCTCGGAAAGCGAATTGTATTTAACATTTTTTTGGCAGAATAAAATTTGATTGAATTTGTAATTCGGGCACATGGCTAATTAGCATATCAAGGTCATACACCCGATTTGGTAAAACCTTTTTTTCGCGAACCTTGCGCAATTGTCAAGGATGAATTTTCTGTAGAGCAAATAAAAATTCCTCCCAAACACCAAATCAACTAAAGACTTCATAGAAATCGATCTTGAAATACAATTTTAAATCTTAAAATAAAACCCGGAAGTAAAACAGTAGACGATACCGCGGATTCACGTGAACACCTGATTTCTGTAAACGAAATGTTGGTTGTGACAAAATTGTTCAGACGGTTTTAGGTGGTAATAAGTACGGAAACGTAACGACCATGGTCGACTTATTCGATGAATCAGGCCTATGTGATATCCAAATTTTGACTTTTTTATTCTCCAGACCTCCCTGATATAGAAATAAAAAATTTTGGTGGTACGAAAGTGCAATCACAGCGCCGACGGGGACAGAGCCGTGTCAGAGATCGGCGGAGTGAAAATTGAGGTGGACGAACACGAAGAAGTAGGCTATTGCGCTACTTGAATCACGAAAACTCCTGGCGCGGCCCCGACGCTTTTCGTTGATTAAGTAATACAAATATCATGCAATGGGTTTTCACAATCTACCGCTGGTATTTACCGGATTTCAATATCACTCCAAAATTCAAAGAAACCTCGAAATATCGAACCGGAACACTTCCGGTAGATATCCGCGGCTGCCCAACCGGGAAACTTATTTGTTTCAATAGATATTGATAGGATCCATCATCTTCACCCGTCAAGGGATTCGAACCCACTAAGCTAAAGCCATGCCAGAATCGGGTCGGGCCAATCACAGCGCTTGTAACAAACCACATTAGGCTTCTGTGGAATTTCCCAGTAAATGGGCCAATCAGCGAACACGTAGCGAACGCGGAAGTATTGTCGCGTGTTGATACATGACGTCATGCGCAAAAGCGCCAGTAATGAAATCGCGATAATTCACGTGAACAGCTGCTGATATTTTCAGATAAACCAATCACAGGGAAGACACAACTTCCTGATTGGCTGATAAAAATTGAAATTTTCCCGATTTAACTTTCGTGAAAAATGCAGAAAACATTTTTATGAGACCCTATTTCAAAATTCTGCTCGCTACGATTCCGAGAATGGATTACGCTTAAATACGTGATTTGTTCGAATATGCCCTCACTTGGCAAGCAAAAGAGCCTTTTGTGTGGAAACCATGTCATTTAAATTCGCTCCATTTGTATAGTAATAGGCTCAGCCTACGGCTGGCCTAATAATAATACATCTGATTTTAGATATGAATCTACTAATTGTCCATGATTTTCTATTTTGAAATGATTCCAAATATTCAATGTTCTATTATATACTTCATCTTTAACATATTCATTTTTTAATTCATCATAGAATTGTTCTTTCAATAATTCAGTTATGTTAAAATCATTATGATTTTTATAGAAAGAATATGGAATTGCTCCTTTATATCTCATTAATTGGAAATCATCATTATTTGGGTAGTGTTGTTTTAATATTTTTAATTCATCATCAACTAATGATTTTGATAAGTTATCTAATGAACTATTTAAAAATCTATATGAATCTATAAATCTTAGGCAACCAAATTGGAATGATATATAATTCTCAGATGTTTTAGCTAACATTCTAAATTTATAAGTTGGTATTTTATCTTTTGATCTATTTGAATTTAATCTTTCTATTTCATTATTAATTTCTTCTATTTTATGGCATAACTGTTTGATGAATAAATGTGCATCATATCCTGATAGATTATGAAATATAACTGGTACAAAATTAATTTTCTTAGCTTGTAAGTTACAATTCTCATGCGCGGCGCCTCAAACCTTTCCGTTCAAATGATCATGGTCTCTTACTTTTTTATCTTTATAATTAAATATTGATCAGTTAATTCTTTATTTAATGATTCAAAATCTCCATATATTACAAATGGTACTTTATTTTTGTAATCATATTTTTTGAATTCTAATATTTTATCCTTTTCATTTGGTAAAACTAATTTACAATAATCATAATTTTCACTGTACTTCATAATGTACTTTCATTACTGAATTTATGTAAACATTTTCTACAAAGATATATTTTATGGTGATCAGTTTCTGATTTAAAAAATAAATCGATTTGTTTAATCCACATATAATGATTCTCATAATATAGTATATCTATAACATCGTTTGAATCATAATCTTTTGATAGGTATAAAGGTTCTAATGCATAATGTTTTATATTGTTACCTTTTGTATTTGGCAATTTGATTAAATCAAATACATTTATCTTTATATTATTATCTCTTTCTATTTTTGGGATGTTTTTAATTATAACGGGATACTTATCTATCTTATAATTATTTTCAAATGGTTTATAATGAGTTAATCTACAAATATTATAAGTTGCAGGATGTAAACAACTTATAATTGTCCATAGAAAACATTTATCATCTTCATTTTGTACATTTATTACAGCATTAGTTTTAAATGGTAGTTTAATATAACTCGATGCTTCAATATCTGGTTCTTTATAATATGATAAATTATTTTCATCAATTGGTTTTGATTTAGTTAACTTATTATATTTTGTGTTATAAACATGTAAAGTCATAAATATTATTTCATCAAATATTAAACCAGATCCTTCAAAATATTTCTCTTCTATTTTAGTTTTTACTTCATTATAACATTTATCTAATTTATCATCTATATGTTGTTTATATATAATATGTTGTGAATGAGAATTTATATTATATATTGGTTTATCTTCAGATTTTATAAACTTTACTTTAACTGATATACTAATTTTAGGATATTCAACATCAGTTATTATTTTTATTATTTCTTTCATATTTTCTAAATGTTTTTTTTTCTTCTAATGTTTTTCCTTTATGAAATTTAAACTCGATAGCTGCTGGGCCAATATCATTTCTAAATGCTTCGGTTATCTGTATATCTTTTTTATTATCCAATAAATTAATATATTTTCTTACATCTTCCATGTATGGTCTTTTATTGTTTAATTCATTTTTTATGCTTTTAATTGTCTTCTGTTTCTTATCATTATCTTCATCAAAATAATCTTCACCTAAAATATCATTATTCTTATTTCTAATATGACTTTTAGATTTTAAATGTTCTTTATAATATCTTTTATCACTGAATTATAGATTACATGTATCACATTTATATATTTCTTTTTCATTCTTTAATTCATCTAATTTAGTTTCTAATATATCATCTTTATATTCTAGTTTCAATTTATTCTCTAAATGTGTTTTAGTTTTATTGTGTCTTGCTTTTTGGGATTTATCTATATTGATATTACATGTTGGACAGTAGTACTTATTTGCTTCCATTTTAATACTAAATTTTTTTTTTAAATTGATTTTAGAAGTTCAATGATTCATATCATGTATTATTTCAATCACACTTTACTAACACTTTTAATGTTTAAAAATCTAACTCACACAAATATGAATATTGAAATAATGTTTAAAATATATCTATATATCTATTTATAAGTGAGCTCACACTTTACTAACACTTTTATATTGAATAATCTATCAATTTATATGTTATTCATATATATTTTATTCATGTATATAAATATTAAGAGTAATAGGGGTAATGGGCTTTCAGGTTAAAGGTTGAAAGGGTGAGTGAGTAAAAAATGAAATATGAAAATAATAATGATTTCTATTTGAATTAGGAGTGAAACTCATAAAAAATGAAAAATAAATTCGAGCGTGCGAGAATTATTTTTCATTTTTTATGAGTTTCGCTACTAATTCAAATAGAAATATTTTTTTCATTTTTTATGAGCTCGACCTTTCGACCTTTGATCTGAAAGCCCATTACCCCTATTACTAACACTGCACACGTTGAAGTGGTGCGATTGACTTTTGCGGTAATCCATTAAGTAAACTGTTGTTACAGTCTATGATAGAAGTAACAAACGCATGGATAAGGCGCTCGAGACTCGGACGATCAAGGAAACAGCTAATCCGACTTATGCCGTATAGCTTGGAATAAGCTTTCCTACAAATCGATTGAATGTGGCACTGCATGTTCATGCTTCTATCTAGAATAACACCCAGATCACGAACGGAATCTGAAGCCTCGATAAATGAATCACCGACATTAATATTGTACCAGGTATTGTACCAGTTCGACGTGACGAAACAATATTCATCATGTCCGTCTTTGGGGCATTAAAAGCTAATCTGTTATCAAACAACCAATTGCTAACATCCGCAACGCACGATTCTACTTATGATATACTGTTACCGCAACTCGACCTATCACCACAACGAGCTGACGCCATCAGCTGGTTATCGTCAGCATATAGGTGATAGGGCACACTTATCACATCACTTAACGGCAGAGTATATATCGTGAAGAGAACAGGACCCAGGAAGAAAGCCACTAAATATTTGGATGGATATATGAAAGCTGTGGGTACTGGAGTGTGTAATGGGTAGTGTAGTTAGTGTGATCTGTGTGCATTTGTGGCCAGCACACAGATCACATTGTTCATTGGGGTTTGGTCCAGGACTCGCAAGATTTTCAACAACACGGAAGTAACGTGTAATAAATGATGACTTGAATTGCATGACTACCTACCACCCCTCATTATTGTTGGAAAACTAAACGTTCCGCACTGACTAAAAATTAGTAATAACATTTTAGAAATGGCCAGAATTTTAACTTAGGTTCTATCTCATTTTTATTTTACAATTGCGATTGGCATAATTTATTTTAAACAGCCATTAAGGCTTCATGTTTCGTATGCAATTCACTGCAAATAGTTACGCAAGTACGCACATTTCAGTGATTTTGGCAACTGTACACTCAATCGGCACCGTTCGTGACTAGCTTAACTGCGGAATTATCATTACGTAACATCGCCATATCACATCATCAACTTATATTGTGCCTTAAAACCCTAACAGCCGAAATTATTGAACTGCACACACGATTTCTATCATTGAAAATTGAGAGAGTGCCCATGTGTTCTGCTGCTTCGCGTAAATACCGCGCAGTGGCGCAACCGCACGGAGTGGGGCCGATACGTCTAGAACTGGTCCCTGCGGTACACCATAAAGCAGGTTACCATTGACACAGGAATTTGAATGGGAATTTATTAAAGCCGACTCAACTATGTGACGTCGGGTCATACTGTGAGACGGAAAAATTATACGAGAATTATCAAAATCAAATTGATGACCATTGGTATCCCAAACGTGGGTAGCCACAGCACTTTGGGGTTTTTGATTAATAATATCTTTCTTATGCTCTTTAATACGAATGCTGAGGGAGCGACCAGTTTCACCTATATAAAATTTATCACAATCTGAGCAAGGGATTTTATAAACACTGGCATGAGTATTGGGCACAGTATTATTTTTGGATAAATGACTAGAGATTTTGTTATTATACTTGAATATGATATCAGTGTCAAGCGCATTGAGAGTGGGTTTCAATTTGTCTAAACACGGGACATAAGGGACAACAATGCGAGACTTACGTTGAATAGAGTTAGAGTCAACACGGATAAAATTAGGTTTAAGGGATCTTTTAGCTTTACGAAGCGCTAGGTCTAAGACGTAATCTGGATAAGCTAATTTGTTAAGACAATTGCGTACATATAAAATTTCAATTTCAATAAATTCACGGTCACAAATTCTAAGAGCCCGTAGAAACAACCCTTGGGCTACAGACAACTTGATATTAAAACAAGTGAAGGAAGAGAAATGCAAATATGAATTAGAGTGGGTGGGTTTCCGATAAACTCACAAACGGAGACGATCAAAACAATTGTGTATAAGAACATCCAGGAAAGGAATCACACTATTAGATTCCCATTCAAATGTGAACTTAAGGCTAGGGTAACGTGAATTTAAGAACTCTGAAAATAAGTGAAGGTTAAATTTATCAGAAACCAAGCAGAGAACATAGTCAACATAACGAAACCAAGCTTTAGGAGGGATATCTGTATACAAAGGCAATATTTCAGTTTCAACATGTTCCAAAAATAAATTGGCTAAAATAGGAGAGAGGGGATTTGTGACCGTGAATTTATTGAATCTGAAATTTTATATGTACGCAATTGTCTTAACAAATTAGCTTATCCAGATTACGTCTTAGACCTTGCGCTTCATAAAGCTAAAAGATCCCTTAAACCTAATTTTATCCGTGTTGACTCTAACTCTATTCAATGTAAGTCTCGCATTGTTGTATTATAAACATCTAAATCTAAAAATATAATTTCATTCAATGCTAAACCAAAACCCTCAAAATATCTTTCTTCAATATGACGTTTAAATTCATTAAATATTTTTTCTAATTTCTCTTTTATTTGTGTTTTTGAAATTTTTTCTTCAGAGTGTGTTTGAATATTATACCCCATTTTTACTTATAAAACTAACTTTTCCAGAAATACTAATTTTTGGATATTCAACATCTGTTACAAAATCTATTATTTTTCCATGATTTCAATAAATTTACTATAATCTTCTATTGTTGCTCCTTTAAAAAATCTAAATATAATAGCTGCAGGACCAATTTTACTACGTAATGTTTCTAAAATTTCAATTGTATCTTTTATTTCTAGTGAATCAATAAAATTTCTATAATATTTTCCATATAAGGTTTATTTGAAATAGATTTAGTTTTTAAAGCTGGTTTTTTTACTTTGGAGGTTTATCATCAAAATATTCTGTTCCTAAAATATTTTCATTTAAATTTTGTTTGTGTTTGTGTGGTTCGAGATGTCTTCTATAATTCCTTTTTGTTATAAATTCATTACAAACTTCACATTTTATTTCATCCACATTCATATTTTCTAATCGTTCTTTCCTTTCATTGGAATTTTCTGGTGTCTCAAAATCTATAACATTTTTTGTATGATTTGCAGTTTTTTCATGACGCGATTTTTTAGATTTATCGATGAATTTCTTACAATACGCACAATAATATTGATTTTTATTAACATTATTGTTTTCTGTCTGGTACTCACTCTCTCCCATTTATTAGAGAAAATAATTACTTGTGGTGATGAGTGATTTAAAAAAAGCAAAAAAAAAATTAATTCATTAACCAATATTTCTATTTTGAAACAATTTAATGAACCGGGACCATCCGAGCGCGGTCACCTTCCCCATGTTTATAGCAAACACGCTCTCAACCGTTCTCGTCAGTGCCTCGATCAATTAAATTATCCAGATAAGTCATTTCGTATTCTTGATATTTAATTAATTCTATTATCAATTTATTTTTTTAATCAATAATTTCTAAATCATGATGACCATCTTCATTTTTCCCATGGTAAATTATTTTAAATACTTCTAAATCTTTTAATTCCTCTGTACTCAATTAAACCCATTTATCAAGTAAAAATACTTTAAATTCTCGCGTTGTACTAACATTACAGTAACTTAAATTTGCTGATATTTTCTCTCCGTATTTAGTTTTTATCTTTTCTAATTTAAATATTTTGTGTTCAATTTCTTTTGTAACATCGACTAACTTTGTTATTTCAAATTGTTTTTTTGCTGGTTTTATTCTGTTATTTATTGTTGCTAAGAATTGCTTTACTATCTCCCATTTATTAGAAAAAAAATTACTTGTGGTGATGAGTGGTGTGTTGTTCTCACGACCTCTGATCTGAACCCCTGATATTCCAATTACTTTTCTCCTATAGCTGGCGCCAATTGTGACACATTATTTTGAAACTCAAATAATCAAAAGATCTTTTAGCTGTCAGGATCTAGCAGTAATCAGTCAAAGGTAAAGGCTTGACTTTACTATACCTTACACAGCCATGCAAGTTTACTAATAAGTGAAAAGTTTTGTAATTCGCTGTGTTGTTAATATGCTAGAAAACGCAATAGGGATAGACCTATAAGAGACACTCATATGGTGACATCGGTGACAGTGACAATGACTGACACTAGGAAACTGACTAGAGGGCCAATGGGACGTTAAGTAGAATTAGACTCCAGTGCATTTGTTGTGAATTTTTGTCCTCCAAAAAATGTACAGTGCCATCTAACTTCTATCTATCTAGATGGATAGAACTCAAATATTTGAAGTGGGGTCCTGTTTCCCTAAAGACAAAACATAATTTGCGAATAAACAACACGTCAAACATTTCTACTCAATGGTAGTACATATACCTTTATCACTACTAACTACCTGAATAGCCGATCCCACAATGAAAATGTGAAACATGAATTCTAATTAGTATCATTTTTGAATTTATGTGAAATTGCCGACTGAAATCCTCATGATACCATGCAAACGTGGATGGAGCAATACTTGCACACTATGCAATCCTTATATTCCGATTTCAATAATACTGAAACTTTGGCTTTGTCCCCGAAGTGAAAAATAAATCTATGACAAACCACCAATAGAAGGGCTTACGTACTTTTCCATAGCATATTTGACAACTTTCATCCAGTCAACACCATCAGGAATAATGACTGTATTCACTGTGGGAAGGCGGTGGTTCTAAAAAAATAAAACCAATTACAGGTAAACGCTATACACCAATCAAATATGTTTACCATCCAAAATCTATACCATTCAAAATCTTAACTTACTTCATCTTTAACAAACAGTTGAACTCCAATATTTGCAAGGGCTTTATATAGCAGTTCAGCACACTTTCGATGACGTTCCCAACAAGCTTCTAATCCCTATCGTGAAGATACAAGAGTATTGAAAATGTAAATGTATGTAAACCGGTTACAATAGTCTTTGCACCACAAATCATTCAAAACGAATTCAGGCTGTCAAATGACCAGATGGATAACTGTTTTGCGCATAGAAATATGTGTCGTTTACTAGTTATAGCACTAAGGAATTTCATGATGTAGTGTCAATTACTCCTCAGAAAATCCAAGTTTGACGACTTTACCGAATAGCTCATTTGCTAACAAATAATAAAAAACCCACAGTAGATTGTAGAAACAGTTTATTTCCTTACAGATTCGAGGTTAAAACTAAAACTAGTCTTCAGAGGAACAAAAAAATACAATAATGAATTGTAGTTTCTATGATCTACTGCAGGATTTTGTTTGTGAACTACAGTGAGATTTAGTTCACTACAGTAAGATCATTTGCTGTTTATTTTCATGCACAACAAGTTCGTATTATTTTGTAGTAAATAGTCAAGCCTTTCATATGATATAAGATTTGATGAGAAGGGCCACCAAAATCACGTCCTTTGGCCCCCGAAATTCATCCAAACTTACTTGGGTTTGAAGTGACCGCTAGGATCCGTCATGTTCTTACTCCAAATACTTGAGAATTTCAAACAGGAAGATGTTGATTTCTGTACGGTATTAGAGGACTTAGGTATCTAGGTAAACATAAGCAATTGGGTTCGAATCACACGATAACCGTTTTTGCAGCACACGAAACTAAAAAACTTCAAAAATGTGATCGGTTCTCCTGCCCCGGTAGGTTCGAATGACAAAGATCATTTTTCATTAGACTGACTGTGTTCTATAAGTAACAGTACTAACAGAAAAACTGGGGCTGGCACAAATGAATACATCAGATCAATCTTTACCGATTGTCTAGTGAGTACATCTAAATATAGAATAAAATAAAATGGAATTCGATGAATTTGAATTTTTTGCTCGATAAAGTAAAATTAACTTGGATTTGACATTTTTGCGGAATAAAAATTTCATTGAATTTGCAATTCTTGCACATGGCTAACATGTATATCAAGGTCATCTATCCGATTTGAGAAAAAGCTGTTTTTTTCCAAACAATTGTTAAGGATTCAGGGTCCAGTTCCACGGTTCTGAGTTAAGATTTGACCCTGGGATAAAACAGTTAACTCTAACTAACAACTGTGGAACTGGGTCCTGAAGTGCAAATTAAACTTCCTCACAAAAACCAAATTAACTAATGGTGTATCGTAGGAATCGATATTGAAATACAATTTTGAATCTTAAAATCAAACCCGCAAATAAAACAGTCATCGATACAGTGAAATCATGTGAACACCTGATGACTTCTGCGGCTAAACTGACAAGGCCCTTTCTCAAAATTCGGCACGCTTGAAGGCACGATTTAAATCATGAATATATGCTCAGGTTGTACAGCGAAAAAGCCTTTCATCTGGGAACCATCTGGTCAATTAAATTCGCTCCATTTGTATAGTATAGTAATAGGCTCAGTGTATGACTGACCTAAAAATCAAAATCACTTCCTGTTATGTTATTCATACATTATTTTGTTTATTTCATCAACTCACAGCGGCAAGATAATACGTTCCTATAGACATGCGCGTCAGTGCTATAGCACCTCGTGTCTGCTATATATGTGCGTGTTAGCCTCTTACATTAGACAAACTAATCGGAAAAGTTTAATGAAACCCATGTCAGGATAAAAAAACTGCCTTCTTTTAGAAAGCGATAACTGTATATTTAAGCGACTAAACTTGTCGAACTGATCACTTCAACACTTTGACTAGTAACAACCAATCATATGCGTGGTTTCCCATAATTACGTCAAAAGTGCTGGCATTGCCAAAACAAATGACGGAAATATTGGACAGCGCAATAAACTTGATCTATAGTACAAATACGTTGTATACTGCAAAAAGTGTAGACATTATGTTGTTATGGAGAAAACTGAACGGTAAGAATTTGACTGGCCTAGGAGACGATGTAATTTGAACAGGATAACAAAGTGGTCATTCACGTACGACTACAAAAAGTGTCATGGCGAATTCGGGCGGTTTGAGGAGTATAATAGGCAGGGCGGATACGGGCGGCTTGAGTGCTAATGGGTTAATGCATAAAAATAGACAAATAAATCAATGAGTGACACGGTTAATTAAAAAGTGAGTACAGTGCAACAATTGTAAAACAAATTATAAGCTTAATTCAAATCCATTGTGAGCAAGATGAGTGAATACAAATGTGCTCCGAACATTACCCTGAGAGGATGGCCAGGAAAACCAGCATATCATGTTTGCCTTTCCTAGTAGGGCATTAAGTATGACTTTACTTCAGAAAAACAGGTAATAAAACAAATAGTCCAAAAATTCTTTTTTCCACAAACTATAACTTATGACATTCGATAGGCGAGATAATTCAACTCAAATGTTTCAAGATAGGGTTGATTGTGCCACTGCTAGATTCAAGGCGATCTGCAACAACATTTTAAGAAATTTGCATATTTTTAAGCAAGTCTTGGAAGAACTGGGGGAAAAGAAAATACAAATTTTTTTAAATCAAATATGATGAAAACACTACTTTTTGGGGTACATTGCTGCAAGTAATTTAAAAAGGGTTATTAAAAGCTGGTGCTTCAGGATCGAGGCTGACACCTTTAACGTCGTACCTATTGAAGATATCTTCTTTAGCAGCAGCCTCGGATAACTGTTTGCGATGCTTAAAGGGTAACTGACACTTTTTTAAAGATTTTCTACTTTTTACACTAAACGATATATTATAGTATACAATAAGGCTAGGTGATTTCATAATTGGAAAAATCTTTACAATCTAGTCAGAATTGATGATTTTGATGTTCGCACACCTGTTCAGTGTATACATTGCTTCTGCTGAACGCGTGGTACTGTGTCTATTAATAGAACTGCGTCACTAAAGTGACGGCTCGGAAATGATGTCTATAGAAATGAATAGGAAATAGGCTACAAGAGCAATTCAACTTAATTTAATGCCTATTTGGCATTCGAATTGAGACAAAATGCCTCCTCATTTTGAAAGTCTACATATTAATGATTATAATTAGCTGTTGAACGGACCATATCCGTTCAAACTAAGCGCAAAATAGGATTTGAATAGCAATCCATGGCATTTTCTAATAGACAGCAAGGAACACGGATGTTTAAATCATCGTTTTGTATTATCATTTAGTGATAGTAAGTAAGATCATGGTTAGATCTAAGAATATTTTGACTTATAAACTGATGAAACTTAGACAGAATTAGCCGCAAGAACAATTTCAATTCTTTTCTTGAAATATACCTCGTATTGGTAGCGGCTTTGGTCACAAAATTAGAGTATTTCCCCATCCATCCTATTTTATAAGATAGAAATAATGTTTGTGAAAGATTTGTGATGTAATCTATCAAAACTCTTCTGCAGCGTGAAACTTTAATCGAAAAACATTATTCCTTTGAATATTTGTTGTTAAAGGCTGTAGAAATTTATTGAAAGTTTTTGTAGAGTTTTGAAGTGTTAGTTTTCAAACTACTTATTCTTAAATGACTATGAAAAATAGTAAATAGTAAACGAATATGAATCTATTTATTCTTTAGCGAGATCGAAATCTGTGATCGCTTATAAGACACTGTATAGTATGCTTGTGGTGCTGAACTATAGGTGAACTATGGAGCAGCAGTAACCATGCTGAGAGCTTAGCAGAGTGTACTTTAATAGCTTCATAGCAGCGGATTGTAATCTGCATCTTCAATTTGATCGATTTAGCCTATTCAAATTACTCATTGATTCTTTGAAATAGGTTTATGCAATAGACAATAAATCCTTTAGCCTCCCTGGCCAGTTTCAAAGCTCTAAAACAATCTGGCATTGAGATATAACAGAAAATACACGCAGTTTCCTAAAAATTCAACGCATTTCTATAGACACTATTTCTCAGCTCTGCCTTTAATGACGTTGCAGCGCGCATCTGCTGATTTAGCCGACGCTGAACAGTAAGCGATGTAAACAACGAAATGAGGTCAAAAATCTTATTACAAAATCACAAATTGAACGTAAACTAAACATTTTGGAACAGAACGGTTGAAGATGAGCGTAAAGATCAATAGAATACATCATATTTTGAAATTTAAAAAAAAGTGTCAGTTACCCTTTAAGTTCTCGTTCTTCCATTCTGAGTCTTTCCTCCTCTTGTTTCAATACCAATCTTCATTCTGACAGTTGTCTCTCGATTTCTAGAGCAGCAAGTTTTGCTTCTTAACCCTTTTTCAGGCGGATTCTTCGATCAGCATCACTTTAAGGCTATTCTTACTGCTCTTACTATAGCTACTGCTAGTACAACTGACTGAGTCGTGAGGCGTGACGAAATCCTGGCGTAAGTCTGATATCCATCTTTCAGCTCCTCTACTGAATACCGAATAAGCTTCTTCTTCCTTCTCATAGTATGTTTCAGCCAGGTCCTTGTCTTTGTAGTTCTTTAGAAATGCGACATACAGAGCATGACTTTTTTTCAAAGTTTTTCCAGCATGTCTTGATCTCGTTCAGCCGAGTTTCTACTTCGTCAACGTTTGGTTCACTGGACATCAATTTTCGAATCTCTTCTATTCCTCATCAAGGTTGCCTTGTAACCAGCACGACTTCTCTTTTGCGATGTTAATTCAGCTATTTCGTCTTCATTTGGATTGCCATCCCCATTCAACGTCATCATGCTTTTGTGTTTAACAATGTTGGTTCCTCAAGATTTACTACTTCCACCTTGTTGGATCCTCGGCTCCGATGACACATGTCCCATGATCCGACACTTCCAACGACGAGGGCTCAGAGGCCGGGTTAACTGCGAGAAATGCTTTAATACAGCGATAGAGCTATGTGACCGCTGAGGCGCAAGCCACCGATAATAATATAATAACGTTATAGAAATATTTAACCATTAAACTATTGATCCCTAAAAACGAGCTCCTACGCCGCACCTGACGATCCACGCTAAAACCCCTTTCAACCGTAGCATGGTCGTAAGAAAGCAAAAGGTTTCTCACTACCTGCCACACTTTAGAATATTCAATCTTGTTTTTTAACCTTTCATAGTAAAATGTATCTAACCGATCATTGGTCTTATCAAACAGATTTGAATCTGATTTTGAAACTACTGATACATGGTTGACAAACTCTTCATACATCAGGGATAAGAACGCATAACTATAAAATCCGCTGTTTTTTACATAGGTTACATATGCGAACCAGCTGAGAGTTTTTGCAAATTAAAACGTTAACCGAGTACTCAGAGCGATCTTGAACCCATGAACGAGAATTATATTTTGTAAGGTAATGGCTATTTCCAATATGGCACATCTTCATTCCATGACAATCAGCATCTCATGCATTATGGATCGAGCCCTGGATAATTGTAGTAAAAATGCGCCGATGATGCTGACTAAGAATCATTCTATACTATCATCGTATGCTATCTGAAGGCATTCACTACGTACGTGTGCGTCAACAGTTAGTAGGCCTATATGCATTACGATACAAATTCATAACAATGCATACACAAAATCAGATACATACATAGATACAAAATCAGCAGGTATTTAAAGATCAGAAACTGACGATCTGCGCGAACCAGTTACGCGATCGAGTAATGATCAGTTGCGCTAGTTGTTACTTCGCGCAGTTAGGATATTTTCATGATCAGTTGCGCGAGGTAATTAGACCCGGTACTTCGTATTATCTAAGACTTCCGTTGCGGGCGCGTGGATTTTATTTCACCTCTAATTAGTGCGATGATTTTTCGGGCGAGCGGGATAAAAGTGACAATTTTTTTCAAAGGATTTCTCGACAACGAAAAATGAAGTCCGCCACAAACGTAAGTAATTAGGACAGAAGCAAACTAAGAGGATTAAAAAAGCAAAACAAACTAGGGGTAATTACCTATGACAAGAGTTGAATACATGTAACGTGAGTGACAATAAACGAGTATAAATTGCTTGTGTTTGGAATTGTTAGCGTACATATGCGAGATATCTACAAACATTTTAGCAGAGAACATTAAATACACGTATACTGATCGAGAGAAAAGACGAGTTTTAAATAACAATTTTGTTCATTACTAATGAAGTCATACACGTGTAAACACTTTGACTAAACATTATACATGTATATAAAAAAATATCAAAATAACACGTTAAACGTTAATGTTAAACACCCACAGATTGAAGAGAAAAAAGATTTCACTGTATCTTTTAGTGGTCTGTAGTTAGCATTTTCTAGTTTTTGGATTCATTTATTGCGCGATATAGGACAAAAAATTATACCTAATTTCTCATTTTCCCCAAGTTTATTTTAAACATAGCCGGCCACTTATGTATAAAGTATTTAGATAATTATACAAACAAGTAATTTTTAGACCCGACAGCTAAGAAAATGAGTTCGTCAGCATTTCTATTTGTAATTTAAGGAAGCCCTAATTTTTTGCCAAAAATTCGTTCTCCTACCTGCATTATATACATATGATTATATTTGATATTTATCATTTGCATTAATCTAATTATCAAAATTGTCTTTTAGGTCAATAAATAAGTCATTGATTCGCAGCTGAATTGTATTCTCAAAAAGATCAATCGATTTATATACGTAGGTTTCTTGGTATGTCCTGGGAGAATACATGCATTGTTTCGTTATGCAAGATAATACATTATCCGCCTTAATGGTTGTTTGTCTGAAACATTCATACTTGTATCAGGCGAGCAATCTAAATCATTTGAAGGTAATTACGGCGCTGTAGTCATGAGAAGAATTCGTGGAAATGAGCAATTATGAAACATACTTTATGAAACACTCGCTGACCCTTAGTCTGATAAATCAATTATTAAGGAGTAATATTAAAGAGTAATATTAAAGAGTTTTATTATCTTAATTATTAAAAGTTTGTGTGTTTAAATTTGAATGTACTAATTATGATAAAGAACATAAATAAGAAAGATGATATTTCGGCTTATATTGTATATTACTATTTACACAAAATTAAATACCGTTCATTATGGGAATTGTGATCATTGGATAAGTTAAAATAAATGAATTCGAGGGTTGGAAAAATGGTATGTAATCTCTTCGGTGCGGTTGAGAAGGAGAGCAGACGGGCATTATTTTCTGAAGGCACCTGGCCGTCGGATGGAATACGCCTGACTGGATATAATTTGATTACTATGTATATACACATTTATTATGAATTTCTGCCATTAACTAATTATAAGTCTAGTATAAACTACTATGTAAATGCATTTTTAAACTAAGTACCAGTCCAGTGTTGGCACCTGAGGTAACGAACAAAGAAATCATTATTATCGATACCGGTATTCTTTTAGTTTCAAATGCGAGTAATTCTTACAATAAGTAGCCAAAATGTTAAACGAAGCAGAAATTGTGGCATGTGCCTAATTAGTAATCCCATTCGCCCATTTATTTTAAAATACCGGCACAATGTTTGCCAATCGTACCAGGAACCCTAATTTCTTAATAGTCATCGTATCTAGAAGAGCTGTGTAAACTAATTGTTCTTAAAACTCTGAAGACAATGATAGAAGTACCGTATAAAAATCTGCAATTTCTCAGCACATTAAACAGTATTCTTTGATTCTTCAAACACTTAACATCACTTACAACATCATTTACAACGGAAAACGACCAACGCTCAACGACCAATGATTAACGACATGGATAAAGACTCAAAAAAGATGACTGCAGACCTATGACATGCGTGGCATATGGCAACGAAGTATGCTGAGAAATTTTCGAAGAAATCAGGATATGCGGTTATTCTTTGCGGATAAGTGAAAGTGATAAAAAAATGGTTAATATTTTTAGATTTTTGAACGAGGTGTGCGGCATTTCGTGAGATAAGATCGGTCGCAACACGACGACTAAAAATTGCCTCGTGTGCGCCGGGCTTTAAGTCCGCGCGCACAATCAAATGTAATAAAGTTCTCGCGCGCGATCAAATGTAATAAAGTTCGTGCGCGCGATAGAATTAATAAAATATAAGCTTGGGCCAGAACAGAACCGTTCAGTTTACTTTAGGACATCGTCTTGGGCACATGTTGGAATACACTAATGTAATCATATAACAAGACCAGGATTATTTCATGACATTAGGATTAATAAACAAATAAAGGTAATTAAGCTACCTTTCACGTACCGTATCACTATTTTGATACACTACAATTTACAAGTTTGATACACTACATCAATATAATCATCGTCATTAGGCATATAAAATCAAAACCATCAAATCTTTAGCTTTTAGCGATAATTTACAAGTAATAACGTTTCTAAATATCGCTTCTTGACAAATTCAAATAGTGGAAAATCTTACTCTTATTAATATTGATGTTTTAACAGTTCGCTGCATAATCAATTGAATAAAGTAAAATCTGTTCATCACAACTCGCGCAAATAGCGATCGCGCACCTGTTCATCACAGCTCGCGCAGGTTTATTCTGCGCGAAGCAACAACTCGCGCAAAAAGTCATTACGTGATCGCGTATCTACTTCGCGCAGATAGTAGAAAACGGATCCGATTTATAGCTCAAATCAGTGTTGAAATACCTGAAAATACATTGAAATGCGGGACACTGCTGATGCGCAGGGAATTCTCATCCCTGATACATGCAGAGAATGGTGTCACAATCACCATCTTCAAAGTGAGATGCTTAGTGCAGATGCAGAGAGTACTCTTCAGCAATTCTAATCTACTGCCAGCTACAAAACCCACATCAACTTTCATTGGATTGACCTGAAATTTGGCGTCTTGCCAAACTAAAGTGATCAAGTGATCAAGCTTCCATTACTAGAGCAGTTGTAAGAGAGCTAAAACATGCTTTTGATGCTGAAAAGAACATACCTCCTCTGCAAGTCTAGCAAGTCCCTCTCTTAGCATGTACAAATTTGATGTGGGACAGGTGTGATGATAGCGTCTCGGTTGACCGTCAACTCCCCAATAATTGGCAAGGTGATTGATGTCAAAGTAAAACGATTGCACACGGTGTTTGCGGCTATCAACTTTAGCTCTACAATTAGAATAGTTTGCAGTCCTTTTTAGATATTTGTCCACAAAAGCTTACAAGGTTAGATATGATACTAATTAACCTACCTAGCACGGGGACTGAAAGATATAGGCGCTGTTCCAGATGGAGCGCTGATAACTTTTTGTGAGCCAGTATACAAGACATCAATCTCTGAAATAAGGCATACATAGTATAATATACTGTTAATTGGTTCATTAGCAATTGATTTTACACAATTTTGAATGATTAATCCAATTCACATGTGGGATAAAACTATGGTGGCTGTTTCGGGCCATACTAAAAAATTTTTGCTGTACGGCTAAAGCAACGATAAAACAATTCTCACATTGGCCCATTTTTTGGTTTTCACGCGGGAGAACTCAAAACTTTTGCTTTTCTTGCGCGAGACAACTAAACATTTTGGTTTGAAAAATTTTTCTGACTGACTAGAAGCTGGATAAAAATATTTTACAATGGCCCATTTTTTGTTTTCTCGCGCGAGAAAACCAAAAGTTTTGAATTCTCGTGCGAGAAAACCAAAAAACGGGCCAATGTGAAAATTTTTTTATTTTTGCTCTAGCCGTCAGAAAAATTTTTTTTAGTATGGCCCGAATCAGCCACCATAGATAACGGTTAACTTCACGTGAAATTTCGCATGTGTAAAAAGATGTACAATTTCTGTCACGGAATGTCAAATCATTAATTATCAATCTGATCTAATAACACAAGGTCCAAAATCATTATCATTATTCTTTATTTTGCTAATAAACATGAGTCATACATAATAAAGTAGTACATACACAATTATTTTTTAACATATATTAGCAGGGTGAACCTGTTTAAAGCTTGCAATTGGAGCAAAAAGTACCCAAATACACACTTCACTCTCACCCTCACATTCATACTTTCTCACACTCGATTATCTAGGGTTAGGGGTATATAAAATACATTTCTATATAAATGGGAGATTATAATACACTTGAAAATCGCGATAGATTTTGCCATTTTTGTAGAAGAGTAAAGATAATTGATGACTTTTATACTAAGGTTAGAGATATAAATATTAAGTGTAAACTATGTACAGATGAAATATTTGATATGAAAAGATGTCTAGGTTGTGGCGAATTTAAAAATTATTCGGAATTTCATAAAAGAAAAGGAACAATTGATGGTTTAGTATATAAATGCAAAATGTGTACGAGTGCAATGCAAAAACAATCTAGAGAAAGGATAAAACAATATAGAGAATATTTAAAGAGTTTAGATGAAGAAAATGAAAATGAAAATGATGATAAATATTGTGATCAATGTAAGCAGTTATTACCATAAATTTGTTTTAAAATTCAATCTATAAAATATCAAGAAATTGTAAATGTTGTATTGAATTTAATAAATCTAATTTGATTAAAACATATTTAGGTAGGCATGAGGTAAGGTAGGTAAAATACATTAGGTAGAAATGAGGTAGGGTAGGTAAAATACATTTGGTAAATTCTTCCTATATAAATGGAGAGCAAACAAACCAAAGTAAAAAGCAATGAAATATTCTCAAAGAAATTAGATAAATTAAATACAAGATTCGCGCCTGAAAAATTGGAATTTACATTTAAACAAGAGGCCCATGGGCCTTGAAGCATTGGTAGATTATACTGTGGTATTAAGTGGTTATAATGTTTTACATCTGCCGGCAAATCTTCTAAGACGATGTTGATTGGGAGGACCAGAGACTTAAAGGTCTATTTGTCTAGTACGATTTTATTCCTGAAAATGAATATATTTTCTGCCGAACGATTTAGCCAAGGCTATTTGTACTGTTAAAACTCATTAATGCGATTCTGTTAAAAAGATGAAACTAGTTTATTCTGATGTTTTCCATCATGTCCCAGCCAAGATATTTATATCAATCAAGATTTGGATACAAAAACCCATTTTTACGCATAAACTGTTAGGCCCCACTGAATAATGAAAACAAAAACAGAACAATTTTTCGGAATGCAATTGCAAGACCCTCTGATCTTAGAGCTCCAAGCTCTGATGCATGTACGCATGCAAAACGTCGCAGAGAGCGATGCCGGCGTTGGTGTCACTGAGGCCGGCTGATGATTGTTTGTTTGTCTTTTTGTTTGTTTGGCTTTACGTACGTCGTTTGGATCTTGGTTTACCAAGACTATTCCTATTGGATTGTTCATTTAACCTCACGACGGTATGGCCTTTGAAGTGTTGCCCGCACACTGTTCGCAGCCAGCAGGACTCGAAGCAATGATAGTGGATTCAACAGCATCACGCCTTATCTCACTGAGCTACCGAGGCCACTCGATTCAATTCCAAAAAACTACAGCAGCGGCAAATAACCATCGCAATATTGCAATTTACGACAAACAACGCGTAAAAACAATCACTGTTGTTTAACGCATGGAGAAGATAATAAAAGGCATTTTTTCCCGGCGCGCACTACAAAGCGAATCTCTGCCGAGTGCGTAAGAGGGTGCTACCGCCTTATGAGTGCGGCGTACTTAACAATGATATTTTCCTCCAATAAACAACTCTGGTAAAATTGAATAAAATGATCTATCTTTATTGGTGATATCGTATCATGGTGGTAGCCTACCGTTTACCATTTGATGTTTCGTGTCATCATGAAATCGTCTTAACTTTAGTAAAGGCGTTCCCGCACGATCACATACGGGTAGGCTGTTGTTCCACTGCTCTAGAAATACGTATTCTGACACTGAGAATTAATCCCAAATAATCCCATGGATACTGATAGTTGGAATAACAGTGATATCCAAACACTGTGATATTTATAAACTGGAGCTACATAATTTTATGTTTTTCTATTCAGAAGAGGCTGTTCCCCATTCTTTACTGCCAATGTCAATGCGGACATATCGCTACGGGATTGTTTAACCCGCTCTCATCTACCAGATAATGAACGAGAAAAATGCGATCGAAAAACTTTTTGGACCATTAAATCAGAAATCTGGCGACGCTATGTTGTGGGGAATAATTGAAACATTTTTTTTAGTCATTTTCAGCCGTTTCTAATGTTTTACGTGAACGGAGTGACAATTTGAAGTTACTATGAAAATGAGAAGAGTCGGCGCTATTTTTTCGTACTACTATTTTCGATCCATTTTACTAGCATTGGCATGACGTCATAGACGTCAACCAATGCTAAAAATTAAATGTAGAACTATATTGCCTGAAAGAAATATTCAATTATCGGATGAAGAATTTGTTGATTTAAGTAATAATAATGTTTATTTGAAATATAATGGAAAAGATGATGGTTGCCATTTAATAGAATTTATTGAACCTGAATAATATGAAATAATTGAAAAAAGAAAACTAGGGGTCCAGGGACACCATGCCCACTTAGCAAGTGGTTTCAAGTGCTCAACAATCTAACAATTTCAATATTCAACGCCCCCTGGAGACCATATACAAAAACCAATGACCTTGAAACTCACCAAAATCATAGAACATGTCAGCAGCTACGATTTTGTTATTGACTGTGATAACAAAATATGCCTCGTTACTTATTAATTAAGGAAATGCTAAGTTAATACTATTCAACGCCTCCTGGAGACCATATGCAAAACCCAATGACCTTGAAACTCACCACAATCATAGAACATGTCATGAACTACAACTTTGCAATTGATCATGGTAACAAAATATGCCTTGGTACCAATCTAATAAGGAAATACTAAGTTCTTTTACTATTCAACACACCCCGGTGTCCATATAGAGTAACTTATGTCCTTAAAACTCACCTCAATCATAGATGATGTCTTGACCTACAACTTTGCATGTGATTGTGGTAACAAAATATGCATAGGAATACTAAGTTATTGTATTATTCAACGACCCCTGGTGGCCATATACAAAAACCAATGACCTTGAAACTCACCACAATCATAGAACACATTGTGAGCTACAACTTTCCAATCGATTGTGGTAACACAATATGCTTAGGTATCAATATAATGTGGAAAAACTTTCTCCCACCTACGAATCAGTACTGATGACACCAAAATGGCCGCCAATTGTGTCATAATTGGCTGATCAAAAATACCTGTCTAAGGTATAAAAGATCCCTTTCCAAAGAATATCCATCACAAATTGCAATAAGAAATGGAAAACCAGTAGGACGCTACAGAACTCAGAATTCGGGCCAAAATTGACATTTTTGGGCACTAAAAAGGTCATATGACGGCCATCTTGAGTCCGATCAACATAATGTTTCTTAAGCTGATGGGCCCTTGGGGGAATCAAATACTTACGAAACATCAAGGCAATTGATCTAAGCGTCTTCAAAATTTCCCTCAAAAAGTTCAAAAATTTGTAAAAAGTGCTGATTTTTGCGAACAACAATGGCTGCCAGTCGGCCATCTTGATTCTGACAGGGCCAGTTTTTTGGCTGAAGATGTGTCTAGGGTAGATACATGTGTAACCCAAATATCAAGACATTACATTGAAACATCTTCAAAACTTCCCAAAATAACGGGATTCCGTCTACGGACGGACGACGGACGAAAAGTGAACGCAATAGCCCGCTGGGACTAAAGTCCCAAGTGGGCTAAAAAAAATATAACTTAATATCAAGTACCCGAAATAAATCATATATTGCTCCAACATAGATATTGAATTAGAATAAATTTTGTAAATATTTTTTTTCGATTTTTGCTCTTTTTGAAAAATAAAAGTTAAGATGAAACAGTGAATTATTATTTCTATTCGATTGTAAAAATCAATAAATTAAATGGTTGAATTAAAAGAATATAGAATATATGTTGATTCTAGAAAACTTACAAATCATAAATCTCATAATTTACTAGTGCAATTAGATAGAGAATTCAAAGATTGTGTTGATTTAAAATTAGTAAATATAAGTTTATGTAATTCTTTTCATAATATATCGAATAAAAGTCTTGATCATTTAGCTTTAAAAATTTCAAGCCTGGATTATATAATTTAGAATCATTAGCGCAAGAATTTAATAAAAGAGTTGGTTTAAAAATGGACGCATCTAGTGAGTTTAAAATTAAATTTATTAAAAGTGATAGTTCGAATAAAAGAAGAATAGAAGTAGATAATGAAAAACGTAGATTTTTGGTAAGAAAACCTTTAGCTAAACTGGAATTCTTCCAGATAAAGCTCATTCACATATTGATACTTACACATATAAAATACATTTTACCCATTTTTATATTTATTGCAATCTAATTGATCCTACAAAAACATTTGAAGCAAATAAAGATATAACTTGTAATTCTAGAATTTTAAATATTTTACCATTAAAAAATGTGAAACAATTTGGAACATAAATAAATTATTATTTAGCTGAATGTGATTTTAAACCTTGTATTTCACAATTTGATAATTTAAATTAGAAGTAAGAAATCATAATGGTTATTTAATTGATTTAAATAATTTTCCTGTGATTTATGAGTTAGTTATAAGATGTAGAGTAATTTTTTTGTTATATAAATGTGAACAAGAACCCCAAGGGGCACTATGGCCAGCCTGTCAGCTTTTCATAAAATGGCAAATGATGATGCATTCTGTGGGTTAAATTTGTCAAAATACACTCCCAGCTGAGAGTCAATACCTAAATATTTACACAATACAATCATAGAATACAAAAGTAGCACAGACAGCGACTGGATCTGGCAGGAACAAATACCTCAGATAAATCTTTTCCCTTGGTCTCATTGATTTTAATGCGGAATAGAATTGAATTTTCTGAAATTTGCTCAATAAAACAAAATTGAATTGGATTTGATGTTTTTATTTGTTCAAAAAAGTAAAATTGGATTGAATTTGATATTTTTTGCGTAATAAAATTTGATTGAATTTGAAGTCTGAGCACATGGCTAATTAGCATATCAAGTTCATCTATCCGATTTATATAAAAACCTATTTTCCCCGGAATTTGCAGAATGGATGATGCTTTAATGAATGATTTGTATGAATATATGCTCAGTTGCACAGTAAAAGAGCCTTTGCTCTGGAAACCATGTCATTTAAATTCGCTCCATTTGTATAGTAATAGGCTCAGCCTACGGCTGGCCTAATAAAACAGGAGGACCGAGTATATGTTTTGGGTTTGATTTGAAACGTGAGTAAGAAATGAAATTCGGTATTAATGATGTATTAGCACATCTTAAAAATACTACGTTTTTTAATGAAACAACATTTGATTATGAACAACAATATTATTAACAACAATAAAGAAACTTATAATGTAGAAACGATTACTGGATTAATTCTAAATTCTTTAAGATTTTATGAATTAGATAAAGATTTTATTATTGATGATTATTAAAAAAATTATAACAGAAATATATAAAAATGAAACTAATAATATTATAAATGTTGAATTAATAATAACTAAGATAACTAAATATTTTGAAGACAGTGATTTTTATGATAAATAAATGGATCAAAAGTGGATAATAAATGGATTATATAATGGAGCATTATTATCAGTTGGAACTGTTCAATATACAATGATATTAAAAAAAGTATTTAAAATAGAAAATATTAATAATAATAATAATAATAATAATAATAATAATAATAATAATAATAATAAATTGTCATTTATATAGCGCAAGGCTCCTTAAGAATATAAGTTCAAATGCGCTCCTCTAGAAACTATAAGTAGCTGGCACGGAATAGAACGGTTTTGAGTATTCGCTTGGATCATTCACAAGACAAAGACATGGGGTCAGGTATGTCCGCAAGAAGGTTATTCCACAGTCTGGGAGCATATGTGGAAAATGTTCTGCCACCGTAAGAAGACAAGCGGAAAATAGGAACAACCAGTCTCTCATGATTGGCAGAACGTAGAAGTCTGACAGGTACATAGACTTGTAATAATCCGGATAGTATATGGGAGCCAGGTTATTCAATGCCTTGCACGTTAACAGGGCAACTTTATACTGGATTCTTGCAGAAACAGGTAGCCAGTGTAGGTCTTAAGGAACTGGAGTGATATGGTCGAATTTGTGTGACCTGGATACCAAACGTGCAGTTGAATTCTGGAGAACTTGGAGTTTATGCGTTAAGTCTGCAGATAATCGAATTAACAAACTGTTGCAATAGTCGATGCGAGATAGGACTATGGCCTGCACAAGAGATTTAGTTGCTTCAGTACTAAGCTGGCTGGCAATGTGGTGTAAATGGAAGTAACCTGTTTTGAGAACATAATCAACATGAGGCTTCATGCTAAGTTGTGGGTCAAACAGCACACCGAGATTACGAACTGGGTGAGCAGAGACTGGCACTTCGACACCGGCAACATTCAAAGATTTAATGCTAATAGCACGTATCCTGTCTGGTATACCTATGATGAGAATCTCTGTTTTTGTTGGGTTGGCCTTCAGGAAATTCTCACTGTACCACGAATTTATGGCCACTAGGTATGATTCAACTTTGGAGAACTGCAGCTGATTCGACACTGAATCACAAAAAGAGGTAATAAATCTGTACACCTGATTATCGTCAGCAAATCCATTGCGGCGCATATCATGTGAATTTATAAGCTCACCAAGAGGCAGAATATACACTAGAAATAACAGAGGCCCTAACACGGACCCCTGAGGCATGCCATACTTCAACTTCACTGATGACGAGTGAACATCATTTACAACAACACTCTGACACCGCTCAGTCAGGTATGATCTAAACCACTCAAGTGCAAGACCGCTTACACCAAGGTAATTCCTCAAGTGCGATAAGAGTACCTCATGATCGACCATATCGAATGCAGCGCTCAAGTCAAGTAAGACGAGTATTGTAACACCACCACTATCAACCATACAACGAATATCATCCTGAACCTTAATGAGCGCTGTTTCCGTACTATGTTTTGGCTTGTATGCAGACTGGGGAATATCCTGCAAGTTATCATCAGCCATGTAAGTCCTTAACCTGTTGGCAACAACACGCTCCAACACTTTTGATACAAAGGGGAGATTGCTTATTGGGCGGTAGTTCGCAAAAATGTTACAATCCAGAGATGGCTTTTTGATTAATGGAATCACCACAGCCCCCTTAAACAAATCAGGCACAGTGCCAGTTTCAAGAGAGACGTTGATAATATGTGTTATAACTGGAACAAGTCTTTCAGATAACTGTTTGAGTAGCCAGGTCGGTAGCGGGTCCAATGAACATGATTTACTAGGTGCCTCCTTTATTAATTTGGCAACCTCGCTTTCTCCTGCCAATTCAAATGTTGAAAGATTACAAGCACAATTTGACCTGTCACCACGATGATAGATTCCGGAAGAAACGGGCAGATTAAATCGGATATTCTCGATTTTATCGTTGAAGAAATTCATGAAAAGTTCTGCCAACTGCAAAGAATCAGTGTGATCAGGTAAGACTGTCTTGCTTTTTGAGTGAAGGATCTCAGAATAAATCCTCTGCAGCTCTTTCTGATTTCCGGAAGCAACTTCGATTTCGTTACTTAAGTAGTTTGCTTTGGCACAACTTAGTTTAGTATTGTACGAACGCCTCTCTTCAAGGAAAATCTACTTGTGAACAACAAGCTTTGTCCGACGCCATTTCAATTCAGCTCTGCGCCTACTACGCTTGGATGCATACAGATCATCAGTGAACCAGGGATTTGATGCCCGAATAATGACAGTTTTGCACTTGACAGGTGCATGCTTATCCAGAAGCACCCCCATTGTAGATGTATAGTTCTCAGCTGCTTTTTGCGGATCAGAAACATGAAAGGATTGGAGGTGCTGATCAACTCTTACTGTTTATGTCTCGTAACTTCCTGGTTGCAACCTTGATACGCTTTGGACAAGGTTTGGCAGGTTTCAAATCACAAACTATAAAATGGTGGTCGGAAATCATTTCCTTCACATCAACGCTATGGACAAGGTCAGTCTCCTTCCGAGTAATCACAACATCCAAAATATGGCCAGCCTGATGAGTGGGCTCAGTAACAAACTGATGAAGATTTGAAACATCAAGAAGTTCATTGAATTTCTTTTTGTTGGAGTCAGTAACATCATCGAGATGGAAGTTCAGGTCACCAACTAATATAAATTTAGAGTTTGTACACAACACAGTGTCCTGGAGATAACATGAGAACTCCTTAAAGAATTGACTGGTTGTGAGTTTGTTCTCCTTTGAAGGAGTTGGGCGATGAATGAAAATAATCTTACTCCAATGATTGTCAATAAATAGTTCGTGTTGCAGGGTTTCAAAGCTGGCATAATTATGAACTACTAGTTGTCCTCTGGATTTGATTGTCTCTTTGAAAATGAGCATGACTCCACCCCCAAGACGCCCCTCTCGAGGAGCATGGAATAGTCTATATCCAGACAAAGTAAGGGCTTTAATATAGAAATCATCCTTGACACTGAGAGTCAGCCACGACTCAGTTATGCAGAGAATATCAATGTGATAATCCAATATAATGTCAGTTATTATGTCCTCTTTGTCGCACTGACCTTGGATTTAACAGACCAAGGGTTAAATGATCCTTCAAGTGAGTCCATTTAGTCACGTGCCTGCCTGCTCGTTTACCGCGCCTGGTTGGTCGAACAGTTCTGTGTAAACCAAATAATTTAAGGATCTGTTGAAGATCCTTGTTAATTCCAGTTTCAAAAGATCTATATGACCTCAATGCCACTGCAGAGTATTCAGGCATGTCTGCACTATGCGTGTCAATGTCAACGTCACTGGGTACACAATACACACAATTCCATGTTGAATTTATGAACAGTATTTTTAAATTAACAAATACCACAGTTACAAGCATATATCCAGTGAAAATCATATTTCACAGTGTTCACAACAGCTTCACAATATTCCATGCCAATTATCCAACATCAACTCTTGAGGTAGTTGGAGGAAAACTTGATTTATTGAGGAGCTGCAAGGAACTGCTACAAACAGTCCCATAAAAATCTAATTTAACAATTGATTATTTAGAAAAACAAAAATATATTCCTCCTTATTGACGCATAATGGTTTTACTTCATAAATGGCATCTGCAATTATAACTACTATAGGATCGGCGATTTTTAACGCGTTAGCATTTACAGGTGGTGGTTATTTATTTAAGTATATTGATAAAAGTGGTTCATTAACAGAACAAAAAAGACATAACTTAGCATTAGAAAAATATAATAAAGCAGCAGAAGAATATAGAGCAAAAAGACAAAATTATATGAATTATATTAATAAAGAATTATATAATCAGAAATTTTCACACCAAGATTTTCAATCAGTCGATGATGCTATGAGTTTATATAACGCAGTAACAAATAAAGAAAAATTGCATCTTTATAAACCTACAATATCAGATTATTATACCTCAAGTAATGAACAGAAGAAATATGAAATTAAAATTTTATTTGGAAAAACAAATATTAGAATTAGAAAATGACTTAAAGGGGAACTGCAGTGAAAATTGTTTGTATCTATATGTGTTAGAAACCTTTATAAATACATTTTCAAAACAGCAGAAAAACATTTCATCCAATACTTTATCCAAAAAGAGGGTTTTGTAGAGTGCCTGGCCTCCGCCATTTTCTCCACGTAGCAGACGCTATTCTCTTGGCTGTGACGTATTTAGTCCCACTGCGATACGTGTTACTGCTGCTATTCAAAGTGTTTTCGCCAATAATAGTTCTACACTGCAGCATAATGCCACATCGGCAATTATTTGGATATGTTTTTCACACAGTAAGTGGATATATAAAAGTAAAGACCCCACTGGCAGCCAAGCAGTAGTATTTTAATCGCAATTTTCAACTGAGATATTCGATTGAGTGTATCTATTTGTGTACACACTGGAGTGTGTGATGGGCCGGAATACGTCATCAATGTTTACATGCCTCACTTTGGAATTCAAATATGGCGGCTCTCATCTGCCGTAAATTCTGCTGATAACAGTATTAAAATTGTTGTATAGGAAGAATTGGAAATTTCAACTAGCATTATGCTTAACAACAACAAGTGTAGAAATGAATGGCCAATTATAATTTTTTGACTGCAGTTCTCCCTTTAAAGATAAACTAGGGGGCCAGGAACCCCATGCCCACTTGGAAAGTGCTTTCAAATGCTCAACAATCTAACAATTTCAATACATAACGCCTCCTAGTGACCATATACAAAAACCAATGACCTAGAAACAAACCACAATCATAGTACATGTCAGCAGCTATGATTTTGTAATTGATTGTGATAACAAAATATGCCTCGTTACCAATTTAATATGGAAACACTAAGTTATTCTACTATTCAACACCCCCTGGTGACCATATGCAAAACCCAATGACCTTAAAACTCACAACAGTCGTAGTACATGTCATGAAACACAACTTTGCAATTGATCATGGTAACGAAATATGCCTAGGTACTAATCTAATAAGGAAATACTAAGCTATTCTACTATTCAACGCCGCCTGGTGACTATATGGAATAACTAATGTCCTTAAAAACTCACCACAATCATAGACGATGTCATGAACTACAACTTTGCAATTTATTGTGGTAACAAAACACGCATAGGTACAAATATAATATAGAAATACTAAGTTATTGTATTATTCAACGCCCCCTTGTGGCCACATACAAAAACCAATGAGCTTGAGACTCACCAAAATCATAGAACACGTTATGGGCTACAACTTTCCAATTGAATATGGTAAAAAATATGGCTAGGTACCAATCTAATAAGGAAATACTAAGCTATTCTACTATTCAACGCCCCCTGGTGTCTATATGGAATAACTAATGTCCTTAAAAACTCACCACAATCATAGACAATGTCATGAACTACAACTTTGCAATCGATCGTGGTAAGAAAATATGCCTGGGTACTAATCTAATAAGGAAATACTAAGTTATTCTACTATTCAACGCCCCCTGGTGACCATATACATTAACTAATGTCCTTTAACTAAATTCACCACAATCATGGAAGATGTCATGAGCTACAACTTTGCAATTGATTGTGGTAAGAAAATATGCATAGGTACAAATATAATATAGAAATACTAAGTTATTGTATTATTCAACGCCCCCTGGTGGCCACATACAAATACCAACGACCTTGAAACTCACCAAAATCATAGAACACGTTATGGGCGACAACTTTCCAATTGAAAATAGTAACACAATATGCTTAGGTATCAATTTAATGTGGAAAAACTTTTTCCCACCTACGAATGAGTACCGATGACACCAAGATGGCCGCCAATTGCGTCATAATTGGCTGATCAAAAATACCTGTCTCAGGTATAAAACATCCCTTTCCAAAGAATACCCATCACAAACTGCAATGAGAAATGGCAAACCAGTAGGAAGCTACAGGTCCTAGAATTCTGGCCAAAATTGACATTTTTGGGCACTTAAAAGGTCATAGGACGGCCATCTTGAGTCAGATCGACCCAATTTTTCTTATGATTATGGGCCCTTGGTAGATTCAAATATAAACTAAAGATCAAGGTAATTGATTTAAGTGTGTTCAAAATTTCCCTCGAAAACTTCAAAAAGTGTAAAAAGTGCTGATTTTGATGAACAACAATGGCTGCTAGTCGGCCATCTTGATTCTAACAGGGCCAGTTTTTGGGCTGAAGATGTGTCTAGGGTAGATACATGTATAAACCAAATATCAAGACATTACCTCGAAGTGTCTTCAAAACTTCCCAAAATAACTGGATTCCGTCTACGGACGGACGAAAAGTGAACGCAATAGCCCGCTGGGCTAAAAAGGAGCACGAATTAGCCGTAATAGTTAGCGGAACAGTTATCTATTTATCCTTCACTCCGTGCGTATAGTTCATATTCAACCCGCGGGTGGCGCTATTTATGATGTTAACTATGACAATCAACACAAGCACATGGCGCGCTAGTACGGGTAGCCTAGGTATAATCGATTAAATAAACATCATTTGTTCACCGTATTCACTGACCTACAGTGCTACTCACTTATATACGATTATCATGGCATATACAACGGTAGCAACACTTACAATGGCAAGAGTTTATTTATTCAAATCACTCCTAAAACAATAAAATACCGCATGAAATGTCTAGTGAAATGACTGGAAGCGGTGAGCGTTTGTCAGAGATGACGTCAGAAACACGCACCTGCTAACATAAACAATAACAGTGAACAACGTGGTGAAATTGCCGATTTAAAAGTGATATTTCTCAGTAATGGCTGAACTAAAATTCAAACCAGTTCCATATTTGATATTTGTGAAAACATCACATTTGAAAATGAATTTTACACAATATTCTATTTTGATGGCATTTGCCCTTTAAGTAACAATTTTACATATGATGAATTAGATAATATGAAATCAGATGCTGATATAAAAAATTTTAAACTTTATGAAGCCGCAAGAACAGCAAGGATTAATGATGCTTTATCTGAAACGATAATTAAAGGTTATTCACAATTGTGTAACCATTTGACTAACTTTCCAATTGATTATAGTAGCAAAATATGCTTTAGTATCAATTATGATGTGGAAAAACATTTTTTCCACCTACGAATGAGTACTGATGACCCCAAGATGGCTGCCAAGTGCATCATAATTGCCTGGTCAAAAATACCCTCTCGGATATAAAAGATCCCTTTCCAAAGAATACCCATTACAAATTGCAATGAAACATGGCACACCATTAGAAAGCTACAGTACTCAGAATTCAGGCCAAAATTGACATTTTTGGGAACAAAAAAGGTTACAGTACGGCCATCTTGAGTCCGATCGACCCAATTTTTCTCATGCCGATGGGCCCTTGGGGATACAAATATCGAAAACTTCAAAAATGTGTAAAAAGTGCTGATTTTGGCGAACAACAATGGCTGCCAGCCGGCCATCTCGAATCTGACAGGGCCAGTTTTTGGCCTGAAGATGTGTCTAGGGTAGATACACGTATAAACCAAATATCAAGACATTACCTTGAAGCGTCTTCAAAACTTTGGAACTCTCACGAACTATCTAGATGGTTATCTCTCGACCTAAATAGCTTCAAGAGCCATCTCAAAACAACTTTGTTCCATGCAGCATACCATTAACTCTCGGAAAGCGAATTGTATTTAACATTTTTTTGGCAGAATAAAATTTGATTGAATTTGCAATTCGGGCACATGGCTAATTAGCATATCAAGGTCATACACCGATTTGGTAAAACCTTTTTTTTCGCGAACCTTGCGCAATTGTCAAGGATGAATTTTCTGTAGAGCAAATAAAAATTCCTCCCAAACACCAAATCAACTAAAGATTTCATAGAAATCGATCTTGAAATACAATTTTAAATCTTAAAATAAAACCCGGAAGTAAAACAGTAGACGATACCGCGGGTTTGCGTGAACACCTGATTTCTGTAAACGAAATGTTGGTTGTGACAAAATTGTTCAGACGGTTTTAGGTGGTAATACGTAGGCTACGGAAACGTAACGACCATGGTCGACTTATTCAATGAAATCAGGCCTATGTGATATCCAAATTTTGACTTTTTTATTCTCCAGACCTCCCTGATATAGAAATAAAAAATTTTGGTGGTACGAAAGTGCAATCACAGCGCCGACGGGGACAGCGCCGTGTCAGAGATCGGCGGAGTGAAAATTGAGGTGGGCGAACACGAAGAAGTAGGCTATTGCGCTACTTGAATCACGAAAACTCCTGGTGCGGCCCCGACGCTTTTCGTTGATTAAGTAATACAAATATCATGCAATGGGTTTTCACAATCTACCGCTGCCGTATTTACCGGATTTCAATATCACTCCAAAATTCAAAGAAACCTCGAAATATTGAACCGGAACACTTCCGGTAGATATCCGCGGCTGCCCAACCGGGAAACTTATTTGTTTCAATAGATATTGATAGGATCCATCATCTTCACCCGTCAAGGGATTCGAACCCACTAAGCTAAAGCCATGCCAGAATCGGGTCGGGCCAATCAGAGCGCTTGTAACAAACCACATTAGGCTTCTGTGGAATTTCCCAGTAAATGGGCCAATCAGCGAACACGTAGCGAACGCGGAAGTATTGTCGCGTGTTGATACATGACGTCATGCGCAAAAGCGCCAGTAATGAAATCGCGATAATTCACGTGAACAGCTGCTGATATTTTCAGATAAACCAATCACAGGGAAGACACAACTTCCTGATTGGCTGATAAAAATTGAAATTTTCCCGATTTAACTTTCGTGAAAAATGCAGAAAACATTTTTATGAGACCCTATTTCAAAATTCTGCTCGCTACGATTCCGAGAATGGATTACGCTTAAATACGTGATTTGTTCGAATATGCCCTCACTTGGCAAGCAAAAGAGCCTTTTGTGTGGAAACCATGTCATTTAAATTCGCTCCATTTGTATAGTAATAGGCTCAGCCTACGGCTGGCCTAAAAATTAATGATGCGGCAGATAGGATGAAAAAGGATTATAATGAAGAATTTAATGATGATTCGGTAGAGAGGTTGAATAAATTGTTAGGGTAGATGATGAAAGTGATTCAGATAGTAATGATAATTATCTAACACGCACATAATATATTAGTTGAAAATTGTATAAAATAATAGTTAATAAAAAAAGGGGTTTTAAGTATTTATGTATCTAATACATATCTAATACATAACTAATACATATCTAATACGTATCTAATACATATCTCATACATATCTTATACATATCTAATACATATTTAATTATTTATGTATCTAATATGTATTAATCTAAAATAACCTTTATTATTTCAAACTTAGTTGAAATATTAAAATAAGTAATATGTATTTTAGAAAAAGGGGGTTTTAAGTATTAACGTATCTAATATGTATTATTTGAAAATCAATTTTAATAAAAAATTTAGTATTAAAATGGAAGCAAATAAGAAGTACTACTGTCCAACATGTAAAATCAATATAGATAAATCCACAAAAGCAAGACACAATAAAACTAGTACACATTTAGAAAATAAATTTAAGTTAGAATATAAAGATGATATATTAGAAACTAAATTAGATGAATTAAAGGATGAAAAAGAAACATACAAATGTGATACATGTAATCAATCATTCAGTGATAAAAGATATTATAAAGAACATTAAAAATCTAAAAGTCATATGAGAAATATGAATAATGATATTTTAGGTGAAGATTATTTTGATAATGATAATGATAAGAAACAGAAGAAATTTAAAGAATAAAAAATAAATTAAACAATAAAAGACCATACATGGAAGATGTAAGAAATTATATTAAGTCATTAGATAATAAAGAAGAAATAGAGATAACTGAAGCATTTAAAAGTGATATTGGTCCAGCTGCTATTGAGTTTAAATTTCATAAAGGAAAAACATTAGAAGAAAATAAAAAACATTCAGAAAATATGAAAAATATTATAAGAATAATTACAGATGTTGAATACCCTAAAATTAGTATATCTTCTAAAGTTAAATTTATAAAATCTGAAGATAAACCAATATATAATATAAATTCTCATTCACAACATATTATTTCAAAACAACATACAGATGATAAATTAGATAAATGTTATAATGAAATAGAAGAGAAATATTTTGAAGGATCTTGTTTAATATTTGATGAAATAATATTCATGACTTTACATGTTTGTAACACAAAATATAATAAAGTAACTAAATCAAAACCAATTGATGAAAATAATTTATCATATCATAGAGATGATAATATTAATGGATCAAGTTATATTAAATTACCATTTAAAACTAATGCTGTTATAAATGTACAAAATTCTGATGATAAATGCTTTCCATGGTCAATAATTAGTTGCTTACATCCTGCAACTGAAAATATTTGTAGAGTATCAAATTATAAACCATTTGAAAATAATTATAAGATAGATAATTATCCTGTTAGAATTAAAAATATCCCAAAAATAGAAAGAGATAATAATATAAAGATAAATGTGTTTTATTTATTCAAATTGCTAAAAACAAAAGGTAATAATATTAAACAATATACATTAGAACCTTTATACTTATCAAAAGATTATTATTCAAATGATGTTCAGGGTTGTCATTTAGTTTTTGAATAGGTGGGTAATTCACCAAAGTAGATGGTTCATAACACCAGTATCTTCGGTTATAAGGGGGGGGGGGTTGGGGCCCTCCCCTAATTTTTTAAAAATATTTTGAGGCCCGAGAAGCATTTTCCAAGCATTTGAAATTTTCACAAAGGAAAATGTACTCCTTTGAAAATGGTGATAATTGAGTTGTTGATTTCAAGAAACTAGTATCCTCTGCCATCAATCAAATACCATCCCTATTTTTGAAAACGAAAGTAGGATTGGAATAAAAGAAATGTCAAATTACTTTCGCGTTTATCGCTGGAAAATGCACGATAATTAAGTGCTAGTTTAAGGAAGCTTTGTTGTTGAATGCGATTCGTAATGGCTAACGATCATATTTTAACAATATTTTAGCTGTATTTACCTTTCTGGCGTTTACAGAACCCAAAAAATACTAGCGTCTGTTGCCCTGACATTTTCTGACATTTCATTCAGTGTAGCGATCGTCTGACCTCGAGCGCAATTTTGGCTGTGGAGTCGATTGCCACAGTTAGCTCGCGGAACCGGCTCGCGGAACTGGCCCGCGTGTCCGGCCCGCGCGTCTACCCGGTCGGCGCGGACAACAGCTGAGAGAAAACTTCGAGGTTTTGAGTAGCCGGTTTATTGATACTTAATAGACGGCTAATTTAATCGGTTTCCGGCTGCAAATGACAACCCTGGATGTTATAGATATACTATATTATGAGAATCATTATATGTGGATAAAACGTATTGATTTATTTTTCAAATCAGAAAATGATTTTGATAATCAAATATATCTATGTAGAAAATGTATAACTAAATTCAGAACCGAAAATGCATTATTAAATCATAAACAATTATGTGATAATCATGATTATTGTAAAATAGTTTTACCAAATTAAAAGGATAAAGTATTAGAATTCAAAAAATATGATTACAAGAATAAAGTACCATTTGTAATATATGGAGATTTTGAATCATTAAATAAAGAATTAACTGATCAAGATAGAAAAGAAATATATCATAAAAGAAAGAAATTAAATTCTAATGAAAATGATATAATTGATTATTCAGATCCCCTAATAACAAATACAATTAAAAAGATTCATCAATCAGCTGCAGCTTTCGGGTTATATATAAAATCTGATTATCCAGAACTAATTAAAAGTGAATATTATAATTATAGAAATGAAAATGTTATCAATCATTTTTGTGACCTATTAATTGAATATGAAATACAATTTTATGAAAAGTTAAATGAAAATAAAGAAATAATTATGACAGAAGAAGATAAAGAAGAATTTGAGTTTGCAGATAAATGTTATTATTGTGAAAAGACATTTAATTATAAAGATAAATATTATAAAGTAAGAGACCATGATCATTTGAATGGAAAGTTTAGAGGCACGGCGCACGAGAATTGTAACTTACTAGCTAAGAAAATCAATTTTGTTCCAGTTATATTTCATAATTTATCAGGATATGACGCACATTTATTCATCAAACAGTTATGTCATAAAATAGAAGAAATCAATAATCAAATAGAAAGATTGAATTCAAATAGATCAAAAGATAAAATACCAACTTATAAATTTAGAATGTTAGCTAAAACATCTGAGAATTATATATCATTCCAATTCGGGTGTCTACGATTTATAGATTCATATAGATTTTTAAGCAATCGATTAGATAATTTATCAAAATCATTAGTTGATGATGAATTAAAGATATTAAAACAACACTATCCAAATAATGATGATTTTCAATTAATGAGATATAAAGGCGCAATACCATAATCATTCTATAAATCGCATAATGATTTCAATATAACTGAATTATTAAAAGAACAATTCTATGATGAATTAAACTAGGGGTCCAGGGACACCATGCCCACTTGGGAAGTGGTTTCAAATGCTCAACAATCTAACAATTTCAATATTCATCGCCCCCTGGTGACCATATACAGAATCCAATGACCTTGAAACTCACCACAATCATAGAACATGTCAGCAGCTACGATTTTGTAATTGATTGTGATAACAAAATATGCCTCGTTACCAATTTAATATGGAAATACTAAGTCATTCTACTATTCAACGCCCCTGGTGACCATATTCAAAACCCAATGACCTCGAAACTCACCACAATCATAGAATATGTCATGAACTACAACTTTGCAATTGATCATGGTAACAAAATATGCCTAGGTACCAATATAATAAGAAAATACTAAGTTATTTTACTATTCAACGCCCCCTAGTGACCATATAGAAAAACTAATGCCCTAAAAACTCGCAACAATCATACATGATGTCATGAGCTACAACTTTGCAATTGATTGTGGTTACAAAATATGCATTGATACGAATATAATAAAGAAATGCTAAGATATTGCATTATTCAACGCCCCCTGGTGGCCATATACGAAATCCAATTACCTTGAAACTCACCACAATCATAGAACACGTTATGAACTAAAACTTTCTAATCGATTGTGGTAGCAAAATACGCTTAGGTATCAATATAATGTGGAAAAACTTTTTCCCACTTACGAATGAGTACTGCTGACACCAAGATGGCCGCCAATTGCGTCATAATTGGCTGATGAAAAATACCTGTCTCAGGTATAAAACATCCCTTTCCAAAGAATACCCATCACAAATTGTAATGAGAAATGGCAAACCAGTAGGAAGCTACAGGACTCAGAATTCGGGCCAAAATTAACATTTTTGGGCACTAAAAAGGTCATAGGACGGCCATCTTGAGTCTGACCGACCCAATTTTTGTTATGTTGATGGGCCCCGAGGGGGGGGTTCACATATATCTGAAAGATCAAGGTAATTGATCAAAGCGTCTTCAAAATGTCCCTCAAAAAGTTCAAAAATGTGTAAAAAGTGCAGATTTTGGTGAACAAAAATGGCTGCCAGTCGGCCATCTTGATTCTGACAGGGCCAGTTTTTGGGCTGAAGATGTGTCTAGGGTAGATACATGTGTAACCCAAATATCAAGACATTACCTTGAAGTGTCTTCAAAACTTCCCAAAATAACTGGATTCCGTCTACGGACGAACGGACGGACGGACGACGGACGAAAAGTGAACGCAATAGCCCGCTGGGACTAAAGTCCCAAGTGGGCTAAAAATGAATATGTTAAAGATGAAGTCTATGATAGAACATTGAATATTTGGAATCATTTTAAAATAACAAATCATGGACAATTAGTAGATTTATATCTAAAATCAGATGTATTATTATTATCGGATATATTTGAAAGGTTTAGAGATGTAAATCTGAAATATTTTAATATTGATCCATGTCATTGTTATTCTAGTCCAGGTTTAACTTTGGATTGTGGTTTAAAATTTACAGATATAAAAATAGATTTGTTAACAAATATAGATCAATTATTATTATTTGAAAAATCTATTAGAGGAGGAGTTTCAGGTGTATTAGATGATAGATATTTCAATGTAAATGATAACCCTGGATATAAGTTATTATATATAGATGCAAATAATCTTTATGGATCGGCAATGATGGAACCACAACCTTATGGAGTATTTGAAATAAGTGAAGTTTTACAACATGAAAATAATGATAAATTTGATTGGAAGAAAAGAATTCTAGATATTGCAGATGATTCAGAGACTGGTTACTTCTTTGTTGTAGACTTGGAATATCCTGAAGATAAAAAATTTAAATCTAGAAATCTAGCATACTGTCCAGAACATAAAACTGTGACACATAATGAATTATCAAATTATCAAAAAAGAATTAAACCCGAAAATCATATTCATACAGAAAAGTTAATGGTAACTCAGGAAGATAAATCTAATTATGTAATGCATTATAGAATGTTAAAATTATATTTGAATCAAGGAATGACCCTAAAAAAGTACACAGACATATTTCATTTAGTCAATCTAAATGGTTAGAAAAATGTATAGATTTTAACACCAAACAGAGAACTAAAGCTAAAACTGATTTTGAGAAAGATTTCTTCAAACTAATGAATAATGCATTCTATGGTAAGACTTGTGAAAATATTAGAAATAGAAATGATATTGAGTTAGTTAGTAATGGTAAAAGAATTAGACATTTACAAACATATCCTAAGTTCATAGGTAACAGAATATTTAATGAAAATTTAGCAGCAGTTAAAATGAGAAGAACTTCTTTAATAAACCAATTTATGTTGGAGCTACAGTTTTAGAAATATCAAAGTTATTAATGTATGAATTCTATTATAACATATTACAACCTCATTTTGGAGAAAAGCATATAGAAATCTTATATTTTGATACTGACAGTTACATATTAAAGATTAAAACTAATAACATAACTGATGATTTAAAAACATTAAAACATCATTTCGATTTTAGTTATTATCCTAAAAATCATGAATTGTTTAACAATGATAATAAAAAGGTGCCTGGTAAATCCAAAGAAGAATTAGTGGTGAAGAAATGATTGAATTCATTGGTATTAGATCTAAAATGTATTCATATAAAACTAAAACTCATGGTTCAAAGAAATTGAAAGCAATTACCAAAAGCGTTGTTGAAAAGAATATTCGTTTCAAAGATTACATCAATTGTATATTCAATGAAGAAGTTAGAAAACACAAGATGAGATGTCTAATATCTGAAGATCATGAAATGTTTATTGAAGAGATAGAAAAGGTTAGTTTGAACCCATTTGATGATAAAAGATATATTTTAGATGACGGAATTCATACAGTCGCGTATGGTTGCAATTTAGATGAATACTTAAGATTTAAAAGAGAAGAAACAAAAGAGAAGGAAATAATGAACAGGATTATAACATGTTAATCAAATTTTAGTAAAAATATGAGTATATAATTTAGTAAAAATATGTATAATAAATGGAGCCAGAACAATCACAAACTATCAATATTACAAATAAGACTGGTGTTATAAATATATACTACAAGAAATGTTCTAAATGTGAATTAGATAAATTAGCTATAACAGAACTTAGTAAGCGCAAGATTAGCAAAGATGGTTTTCAATATTGCTGCAAAACTTGTATTAAACTATATACCAAGCAATATCGAGCAGATAATAGAGAACATTATAATGATTATATGACAGAATATATGAGAGGAAGATATAAAACAGATCTTAATTTTAAAATGAAACAATGTTTAAGGTCTAGATTAACACAATTATTCAACAAAGAAACGCATTCAGAAACACTATCTAATTTGTTGGGTTGTTCAGATGAATTTCTCAAATCATGGATAATATATCGATTCGACGATAAAATGAATATAGATAATAATGGTGAATACTTTCATATTGATCAGGTGTTGCCGATTTCTAAATTTGACATGAGTGATGATTATAATGAGAAGCTAATCCGGAGCTGGAGAAATTTAAGACCTCTTGAAAAGAAAGAAAATATAATTAAATCTAATAAACTAGATATGAGATTATATTTAGATCAACTGGATAAAGCAAAGACATTTGTTGAATTATGGAATTCAACACAGAATGAAAAACACGTTGAATCTTAAGCGTTTATAATAAGAACTCTACACGAGTCGCTCATGTATGTGTGTATATAGTTATCCATTATAACTGCCTATATGCAATTATACTAACATCTGTGCCACATTTTATATTCAGTTGAATGGGGTGTACCTCATTTGAATATTTATCAAACGTGCTATTTCAGTTGAAAAGGATTAATCATAAAAGAACATCTGTTGCTTGTTGTTAAAAGCACCTAGATGTATTGAGCGCAGACGCATTACAACAGCTGAACTGAAAAGGTGGAATATAGAACGCTTAGGATTTCTCACTAGAAACACAATTAGGAGTTCATAGTTATAAATGTAAGCACTGTTTTTGTTGTTATTAAGGCGTCGGGAAACGCTAAACATGTTTAAGTGTATTAATCTTATTTGAAAACTACAATTTCAAGTTAGTTTTATTCTACGCTAGATATTAATCTTTAAGATAACAAAATGCTACGCGTAACAAGAAGACCATTGCTATTTGAACCAAGAAAGTGAAGATAGGAGGATGTGGAATCCGAAATTATGGATATTTCAACTCATGAGACTGTAGCAGTTTAGCCATACTGTATAGGCTTTCAATGCATTACGTTTGCCAGAATCTCAATTGCGTCATTCAGCTGTTGTTAATGTCGCAGTGACAGATGTTGTATTATACTTTATTGATTCCTGCATTCCACTCATACCTTACTGGGCCGCTGAGAAGCGGCTTAGAATGTGGAAATCGATACCGACTGTAGTATAAAATATATGTGTGTTTATGAAATAGTAATTCCACCAGTCGTTTCTTTGAATTTATTTTCAGTTTGAGGATTTATTATCAAGAATCCGAAATGACTTATCTGGACAGTTATAATTACTTCTCCTAATAGATAAACAATAGTAGTGAGATATTAAATCCTAATTTAAATAAAAAGTATTTAAAAAACAATTACTTCAACTATCCATTATTTCTATTTTATTTCTTTCAAAAATCTAATATTTCTTTTTAAAAAGAGAATACTTTATATTTTGAATAGATTTAAATAGAAATTCTTTAACTTTTACTAACCTAGTCAATTTAGTATTAACCTAAAGAGATACTAGTATCATTTTATAATACTTCTCTAATATAAATGTCAAAGAAATCGAGTAAGAATAATACCAATATTGAAAAAACCTTAGATGATTTGGGCATTAGTGATAATAAGGATATTCCAACCAAAATTGAAAATAATATTGATTGTAATATTGATTATGAATACTACTTTTATTGTAAGCACCATCTTGAATTACTAATTGCCGGCGGGTAATCTAAGAATTTCTTGGGGAAAATAATAACTTTTCAAGAACTAGATGCCATGAAACCAGATAAAGTAATAAAATATTTTAAGATTTATGAAGAGTCAAGATTAGCTAGAATAAATGATTCTATTTCTGATGGTATTGTCAAATGTTATTCAAAATTATGTAACCGGTTAATGTCAATTGATGATGAAAATAAATTATATAGTGATTTAAAAAATGACTAATTAGTTATGACAGAATTACAAAAATGGGTTGGATACGCTTCATTTCAATTAGGTGGAATAATGACATTAATTTCTACTGGAGTTATAACATTTTCTAACAATAAACCTATAGAATATAAAGACAAAAGTAAATCAGATAATATCGAATCAGAACAAAAATTAACTAAAATAAATGAGTGATGGTGTTAAGAAAAAGACTAGATCTGAGAAACAAATTAAATGGGCTAGGGAATTAGGTGTAAGATCTGCAGAATTAAAAAAAGCTAAGAAAACGAAATTAACTGATATAAATGAATCACAGAAATTATCTGATATTGATCCGAATGATAATCCATCTGATAGATTCAGCTGTGCTGAATCTCATAATTACTTATATATTACAATTGGGTTAATCACAATTATTATATTATCCGGTGTAAAATATAAATGCAAATTCAACAATGATTCTGATGATCGGAAACTTAGTTATCGGTGTACAGACAATAAACCTATTATACCAGAAAATGAATCAAATGATAAAATCACTGAAACTAAATCTAAATTATTATTAATGGGTTAAAATAAGATGAAAAAAGACCAATATTTAAGAGATTTATATCATAACCCGGAAAGTGAAGTATCATATTCTAACGTTACAGAATTATGGGGTAAAATTAAATCTGATAAGGAAAATGGCAATATAAAATATAGTGAATTGAAATCATGGTTACAAAATCAACCAACATATCAAATCCACAAGAAAATGGATAAAACTTATTTAACAAGAAAAGTTATGGTTTCATATATCGATCAACAATGGCAAGCAGATTTAATTGACATGAAGAACTTAGAAGAATACAACAAAGGATATTTCTGGATATTAAATGTTATAGACATATTCAGTAGATACGCATGGTCAATTCCAATCAAAAATAAAACTGGTAGAGAAGTTACAAATGCTTTTAAATCAATATTCAAAGAAGCTATTCCAGGTAAGATACAATTTGACGAAGGTAAGGAATTCTATAACAAACATTTTAAAAAACTATTATCTGATAACGATGTAGATTATTTTTCAACACACTCAGATAAAAAAGCATCTATTATAGAAAGATTAAATAAAACATTGCAAACTAGAATGTGGAAATATTTTACTGCCAAAGAAACATAAATATATCGATGAGTCTATAAATATATTAGATGATTTGGTGAAAGGTTATAATAATTCTAAACATAGTTCTATAAATATGAAACCTATACAAGCTAGAAAAGAAGATAATTCAGAAATAGTTTGGAATAATTTATATGGTGCGTTTGTTACACATGATTTCGGAGAACCTAAATTTAAAATAGGACAACATGTAAGAATATCTAAATATAGAAAAACATTTTATAAAGGTTATACCCCAAATTTAACAGAAGAAATATTAGAGATTAAAAAGATATTAACTAAACCTTTTGTTTATGAATTAGAAGATTTAAAAGAAATATTATGTTATTTTTATGAACAAGAATTATCACTTGTACCAAATCCAGTTGAAATAGAATACAAAATAGAAAAAGTACTGAAAACAAAAACTCTCAAAGGAAAAAAGTATTCTTTGGTGAAATATAAAGGGTACGATGATAAATTTAATGAATGGATTTTATCTAGTAAAATTAAAAGAATAAATGAATAAAGATTTATTTATATTTGAACCACATAATATGTTAGTTACTGGGGTAACAAACTGTGGTAAAACACATTTCATATTAGATTTGTTAGAAACTATTTATAAGAATCATTTTGATAATATATTATTATTCTGCCCCACTTATGAAATGAATAAAACATATAATAGAGATATAGTTAAGATAAAAAAGTTAATTATATTAGGTCCTAAAACAGTAAAAGAAAATTTAGATAATTGTATTAAAATAGCAATTGATATTTATAAAGAATCAAATGCATTATTCATTATAGATGATTGCGCAAATTTACATAATTCAAAAGTTAGAGAAAGTGAGTTAAATCAAAAATATAATTCAATTGTTGAAGATTTTAGGGAGAATATAAGATTTCTAGTTTTATTTTATAACAAAGATAGAAAATCTTTGCAACAATCATTGGAAGAAAATCAAATTATACCTACTGAATTACATGATGAATATATGAATAAATTAAAGAATAATAAAGGTTCAAAATTACTTCTGAGACTACAATTTCCCTATGAATATAAATTTATAAAATAAGGTATTTTAAGTATTTATGTATTAGATACGTATTAGATATGTATTAGATACATAAATAATATTATTTATACACTTTTCAACCAATTCAATTTTATTTTTTCAACTAATATATGAATAAGTTTGAAAATAATAAAGGTTATTTATTATTACTTAGGTTTCAATATAAATTTTAAAAAAATAATATGATTTTACATATTTTCTTATTCGAAATCTATTTCATGGTGCCCTTTTTCATTCTTACCTTTGTATATGAAATAGAAATCTCCAGAACATAATTCTTCTAAATCTTCACTTGATAATCAATGAAATCTATCTGGTAAATATGTTCTGAATTTATATGTATTTCCTTTTAATCCTTCATATTCTAAGCGGATAACTAATTTATCTCCATATTTGTTAGTAACTGTATCAATATTTGTAATTAGATATTTCTTATGAATTGTTAATTCTTTTAACTTTTTGAATTTATAATCTACAGATTTTACATTTGTGATATATTTTATTCTATCTAAGAATTCACTGTGTACTTGTTTACTCTCAATTTAAATAACATACTTTTTATCAACATTTATTTTAGAAGTTATTCATATATATGAATATTATAAGAGTAATAGGGAATATGTTGTTCTAGATTAAAGGTTGAGAGGTTGAGTGAGTAGAAAATGAAAAATAAATTTGAGTAAGCGAGAATTTATTTTTCATTTTTTATGAGCTCGACCTTTCGACCTTTAATCTATAGGGAAAAATGTGTGAATGCTCACTTGCCAGAACCGGAAGTGAAAAGAATAAATAAAAAAAGTCATGAAAACTAGAAGAACTGGTCGTTAAAAGTTACTTCTCGGCTCAACCGAAGGGACAAGGATGGAATTCAAGACAACATGGTCTCTATGATTCTAAAGACACTATCATTCAAATCAGGTATATCAGGATCGTCCCAATTTGTCAATGAAAAAAAAAACTACCGTTCTATGTCATGAAATACATAGTGTCATTGCTTATTCTCTTGTCAGGGGCTGAACAAGATTTTTTTGTACCAGAAGTGAACAATAAATATTGAATTCAGTGAAAAAGAATTGGTTCGTGATGAATTTTATAAAAGATTTATAGCAAAGTCAACATTGACATTGTAAGGTCCATGAGGAGAGCGGATATTGCGAATTTCCAGTGTGATCTGAGTAACTGGTCTTAACCAAGTCTCTTAATTTGACTGTCCCAACTTGCTGTCTGTATCAGGAAATCAGTAGGCTGAGGTGGATCCAAATATCTGATCTCACAAGGCACTAAGGAGTTCAACAATTGTAAACTTTATTCAGTTACTAAATATAGTCATTTTACAACACTGTATTAAAACATCAATTCACTAAACACATCTCACGAACGGTAGATATAGAAAGGATGTCCCCTGTTCCTTCAGAATATTCTGTACTCAGTGACGGTCGCAGCAGAGCTCACCTTGCATTAGATTTCGATCCTTGTTAGTTTGTATTCCGAGTACCAGGTAAATTATAGGTGGATTTATCTTATACTTACAGCAATTTATGTCTTTCCATCCATTGTAAAGGGCAATTTTGATATCGCTCGAAGCTAAGCAGATTCGAAGAAACGCCATCTTAACCAGGAAGTAACTTGCTACTTTACATGTTTGACCTTATTTGACATGCATCGAAAATGTAAAATGGAGGATGGGCACAACCTGTCTCTAATTGAAGATGGAGACCGGTAACCAGTCTAGGATCCGTCATTTACTGCGGACAATATGCAGTACTAGTTTTAGGACTTTGATGAACTATGATCCCTAAAATGAGTCAATTGATTAATTCTATTAGTAAATCAATTTACGTTGGCTACATTTCCTGAAGATTTCTGGCTCAAATCAACGTAATATGGACAGGAATGGTAGGGATTTCCCTGTGGAATTTTACTTCTGCGTTCACTTGATGACTCGGATCGATGACAACGACAGCAGAGTTTATGCAATTTAAGGTGAGTATCCACTAACCAGGGAATGTTAGACATGATTTCTTGGTCTAACTGCAGTTAAGGTTACCTATCCACTGGGTGGTGCTATGATATGAGTACATATGATAGCAAATGAGTACTCGGCAAAGCAATGATCATTGTTGGCTACCTACTTGCCTAATGCCTAGCTTTTTGGGGGATACGCCTAGAATAGATTTAGGCCCTTAATGAAGTGTGTAGAGCCATTGGAAAGCCTTAGTAGTTAGTAAGGGACTGGTTAACACTTATGTATACGACTATTTATTTCGATTACTTTCTTTCCAGCTATTAACCAAGGAATGAACTGGTCACTACGGTCTTCAATTCCTTTGCCGATTCTTACAACTGGTGGGAATATGTAACCGGCTGGTTGTTGTATCGGCAGGCTGGCTGGCTGGGGAACTAGCATTTACACCAGCGGTACAGGATTCCATCCATCAGGAACAACAAGGCAGTTAAACCTTATATGTACAATCTTTATTGCATCCCGGAATGAGAATGATTATCATAGCTTTACATAGTCTTTATATACAGAATCATACAGAAGAGTATCATACAGAATCATACAGAAGAGTATAATGTGAGAACTAGGTGTCAGACAAGTTGTAGACATCAGGACTCGCAAACAAACAACTAGTGACATTATTTAATTATCGATGAGCACTGACTACAGCTAATTATTGTCAAAACATATTGAGTAATGTCACATGTTGATTACGACCTTAAAGCACATATTGACACTATAGTCATAAGTTATATTATATTATTATTATTATTATTATTATTATTATTATTATCATTATTAATATGTAGTAGAGCTATGAAATGTTATGAACTGTTCGATATGACATTGTAGATCTATATGATTACGAAATATGCAAATTATATCAGGGTGACAAATATATTTAAACCACAGTGTGCAAGTGTACGTTTCAAATTAAGCGTCTCAGATGCAGTAAGTACTTGACGTTTTGTGTAACTGTTTTTTTCTCATGTCATGTCTAAAATATTTGGATCAGTAATCAGTCGTGCTAGTGTACATGCAGAATTGGATTCATTGTTATTATGGGATGATAATTCACGGGCATCAAGAGTCCTACAATATACCATTGATATGAAGCTTTTAAAAGTTTATCACAGACTTGTTTTGGAGTAAACCGAATAGCCCTTAAAATACCAATTCCACATGGCTTAACGGTCGGTGTCTATGTACTGCAAAACAGTAGTAATAGATGTTTCACGACAAACGCACGATTTAAATATTCATTATACTTTCTTTCACTATTATATTACATAACTGAGTAATTCTTACATTGCTTAATTACAGGTGGAAAGAGGTCAGATGGCATGAAAATCGACTGGGGCTGACTAATTGACGCGCGCAGATTAAGCGTTGAGGTTTCAAAAGATGTCGCCAAAATGCTTGTATCATCAGGGGTAGACAAATTATCCGAAGATCAATGAAAACACCACCTTGTTGATCGTCAGTTGATTTAGCTGTAATTATTTCGTCTGGATCAATCGACACATAATTCATTTCAAAATCTGTGTTCAGTAGAATTTCTTTCAATAAAATAAGAATCTATTTGACTAATTTTTTACTAATGTATTCAGGAGTGAATTTTAATTGATATCAAAACCAGAGAAAGCATTCTTCAAAAATTCAGAAAATCCTAGACTCATAATCAAATTCTGTGAAGTCATTTAAGGTCTTTTGCTCAAATCAAGCCAAGGTCTCAGGTGGCTAAAATAAAAATCCTCACTGTCCTGTAACACCGAGTACGACGGAGTTTACACACTGAAAAACGTTGCGCTGTGTAAGTGTAATTTGGATAAGTCAGCAATATAATACGGCCCTGCCCGACGCGCTCCATCTGAGATATAAACAAGTTGGACTGTATTGCTTCGCTGCTTTGACAAATGGACTCCTAATATCCACATATCCAGCATAATGTTGACCCAGGTTGCGCTTCTTGGCAATAGTCATATGTTATGGGCTAGAATTATTTTGATGAAATCTTCGAACGCTTCCCAGTTCAACATATGAACCAAAGGCAGAAACCCGTTATCGCTGCTATGCAGCTATATTTATTATTTCTTTTCCATTTTCCAACCAGGTAACTCCTCTCAGATTCGACTACTAACAGAGCGGACAGAAATGTAACTTTCCGTTAGACTGTTTTGAATTTGCATATAGTAATGTATTATGAACTAATCTTGCATAAAGAAAAAATTACCTGTGTTAACAGCGAACAAGAATTTCGCTAGGAATCGTCATTCGTTGATTAAAGCACGTATCCAAAATTCCTAAATATTTACCCGATTACCTTGTGACAGTTTATTGGGGATCAATGTTAATTGCAAAAATTCTTAAGGGGATTTCTTCATTCTGATTTACAATAAAAGTGCATGCGCACAGACATGCACATGCACACATGCGCACACACGGACATGCACAAGGCAACAAATCAAAGGGCAGTAGTTTCTCCTTACTTTCAGTACAAAGTCAAAGGAACAGGAAAGAATAGTTATAGACAGCCAAATGAAAAAAGATTTTCTGCAAAAGTACAAAATACAAATTTAAGAGCAACTTACCCCAGTTATCCATAAACATTGGTACACCACCTAATGCTGCAACACTGTCAACAAGTAAGATGCAATTATACTGGTGACAAAGGGTACCAATTCCTTCCAGTGGCTGACATACTCCAGTTGAGGATTCTCCATGTGTTATAAAGAACACAGATGGCTTATGGTTTCTCAACCCTTCTTCAATTTGGTCCAAGCTGAAGACAACTCCAACTGGGTTGTTCAAAGGCATAGATTTTCCTCCTACAATATATTTTGGTAAATTTGTCCAAATGTTTACGCTATTATCAGTAGAGTTTTTAAAATCTAAGACAACTAGAATGTCGCTGAAGACGACATCAGGTGAAACGCCTGAGTGTAAAATATACCCTGAACGTATGTCGACCCGTTCATAAAGGTAGGAAATAAAAAACAGCATCAGGTGACCTTGACCTTTCCCCTAGATGACCCAAAATCTAATCAGTTCCCCACAGCCTCTAGGATCTCATCAATCTAATTTCACCTAGTTACCTTAAACCGTTAGAGCCAGGAAATGAAAAATACATAACAGCCTTTGGTGACCTTGACCCTACACATACAGGACCCAAAATCTGATTAGTCACTGACGGTCTCTAGGGTAACCCATCTCAAAATTTCAGATAATTTAAACTATTTATGAATTGAGAGCCTGGGAATAAAAAATAAAAAACAGTTTATGGTGACCTCGACCTTTGGCCTACGGCACTTGGAATGTTATTAATTACTGAAGTCTATTTATTTTCGTCTATTGGCATCAATCTTTTTTGGATATTTCGCTTAATTTTGGGCATATATATCTCAAATAGGTCTTAATGGAATCAGTAAAGTTGTGCTACCCAGATTGTTTTTATATACATTTCGCACCGAGCTGAAGGATTGATGAATATTCTCAAAAAATGAGCTTAAAATCGGCGAGAATGCCTGCCATCATGATGTTTATGATGCTGTTGCACGCGTGTGCAATGAGGTGGGGATGCGTCAATTATGTCATGGGGGAGGGAGCAGCTTCTTGTCGAAAGTACGAGTATTATGACTACACCAGGTAGTCAAACAAAATTGTTGTTTTCATATATACTTACAAAATCGGTACATGAATTAACATCGATTTTTTAACCAAATCTTTCCATCAGTTTCAGGAGACACTCTCCCACAGGATCCGAAGGGAAAGAAACGGAGCCAGACAAAGGTGCGCATGAAGACAAAAATGTTTGTACAAATTATTAATTTTGAAGTGTAACTCGAGCACTTATTATTTCTCCACTATGCATTTCCAGATTTCAAGTTGACAGTGCTAATGAAGCTCGAAACGAGGTCTTCGAGAACCAAATGATTTTGGTTGAACGACTCAACCAGCGTGCAAATGCTCCATCATCATTGGAGGATATTCCCACGAGAACGGATTCGGTGGAAGACTTTGATGAATTGAATCTAAAGCTTGAAAACAAGAACTTAGAAAATCTTTGGTATGTGTAAATGTATTAGTATCATGTATATACAGCATTCATGATGTAAAATGATCAAACAATGTTTTTCTTTTTTGCTAACCACCCATTTTTGCTTTTATCGCATTTTATTTAGCAATCTTACCTAGCTTCGATCGGTGTACAAAGTACTGGAGATGTGGCAAGGAGAATGTTAAGAGCCCTGGGGACGAATAGCATATGGTCAAATTTTTCTCTGAAGGGCCGAAAAAAGAAATTGTTTGTTTCATCGAGACTAAACTGTATGCAGTAATAGTTCATGAGTAAAAACATTATATAACAAATAATAATATTGCTGAAAAGAGTTAATTTCCTAAAAACCTGCATGATGAACGCAGTAGAATCCGCAATAGTTTGGGTCATTTGGGACCTACAAAATTCATCCGGTTTATGAGAAATCTGGATTAAAAATCATTTTCTGGTAAATGAACTGCAAATATTGTCCCGATTAGACCAAAATCTGGATAAAGCGGATCTGATCCGAATTAAACAGGTTTGGCTGTAAACGATTTTCCTGTCATTTTCTGGATTTTGCTCTGGAAAGGTTGATATCAAGTTCCAAAATATTTCTGGTATTCAGTTTTATTCTTTTATTGTTTTACATAATACTTTTCATACTATGTTTGAACCTATCAATGTTTTTCAGGTGCATGTTTTCCCAGCAAGAACTCGAGCCAAACAGATGGAGATTTTGCTATTGGAAACTTTCTAAAATTGTTCCCTCATAAACCTGGAGGATTTTCTTTCTTATTTGGTAGAAAAGGTAAGAAATAATATAATCATGACAATTATCTACTAATCTTTGAAATATTTTCTAATGGTTTCTTGTAAGGCTAACTGTGTCATTGTTTGTTTCAGACAACTGCGAAGAAAGAATGTAGGCCTATAGTAACTGTAAATGAAAGTGACAGTAATGCAGATGCCTAGTTATCCATAGGAACTGTGCTTATGAATCGCGAACGGTTTTCGGATATTTACTGAAGTTGGACACATTTTTTGGAGCGGATATTTTTGGATGTGTAAAATGTACAAATTGTGCCTTTAGAACAACCTGAGAATAATGATTTAAGAAATCGGTACTGTGTACCGTAATATTTTTGGATGTATAGAAAATGTATAAATTTTGCCTTTAGAATAATCTGAGAATAATGATTTAAGATAGTGGTAATGTCTACTGTAATATCTTTGGATGTGTATAAAATGTACAAATTGTACCTTTCAAATAAGCTGAGAATAATGATTTAAGAAATCGGTAATGCCTACCGTAATACTTTTGGATGTGTATGTACAAATTTTGCCTTAATAATAATAATCTGAGAATAATGATTTAAGATATCGGTAATGCCTTCTGTAATATTTTTTGATGTGTATAGAATGCACAAATTGAGCCTTCAGAATATTCTGCCCATAATGATTTAAGATATCTGTAATGCCTACCATAATATTTTTGGATGTGTATAAAATGTACAAACTATGCCTTTAGAATAACCTGAGAATAATGATTTAAGTAATGTTGTTTTGTAATAATCTTGATTGAATGTATGGGATTATAATTTTGAGCTTTTCCTTTTTACACAAACTAAAATTCTATTGATATATCAGGAAAATAATGTATGTATTTTTAACATGTAAATGTATATATTTTGACGAATTTTCAAATTATATTCCATTGAACATCAACGAACCATTAAAGACTAAATAAATTTTAATTTTGGCAACATTTTAGGAAAACGTGTACTTTCTTACACAAACATGTAAATATGATTTGAGATTTTTTTGTAATTTACGATACCGGTGATATTGTTTTGAATGACCTGAATGACCAAGATTTTGCTCTTCAATGACCAGTATCGTACGCCATATAGTTTTGAGACGATAGATATTATTGATACTTTAGAAAAATTATGTGTGTATTTTTCACATGTTAACGTATATTTTGAGGAATTTTTAAGTTTGTTTCCATCGAATTTCAGGAAATTTTATAGCTTTTTATTGTGCCTTGGGCAAATATTTCCTTGTCTCTCTAATCAATCCTACAATAATTTTGCTCGATAGTGATTTCATAGATTATTTTGTAAGAATTCATTGTAATAATCTAAGTTATCATTCATTTAATATAAATGACTGTTTTGTCACGTTTTTGAAACGTTCCCACAAGGTTTTAAAGGTTTTGACAAGGTTTCCTTAAGGTTTTGTAAAAACATTTCAGAAACGTTAAAATGTGTTCACAGAATAACATTTCAGAAACGTTCAACAGAACGTAACCGAAACAAAAACAAAATGTTTTGAAAACGTTTTGTGTTTGCTTGGATGATCCAAGGATAGTGATTACTTGATTAAGCTTGAATTGAATTTTTATAAATCCTGTTAATTTAAGAAAATTTATAGTCAATACATTGCTACTTCACTATGATCCAAGAAATGAAGACAACTATCTATCATTTCTATCTATCATTAACTAACACGAAATCAAATGCATTGATGTTCTGACATGTCACTTTTTGAGATTATTAGACCAATTCCAGATAAGTTTAAGTAAATTTACGATGATTACATCTCACTTTGATCAGACACAACACCAGTTTAAAATGTAAATCCCACAATAACGAGATCAAAAACGTTCTTTAAAGATTTTCAAACTTTAAAATTTATTGAAAACACGAATTCTTGGTTTTCTGCTAAAAACCATTTTCAGTTCATTCCTTGGAATTTTACTAATCTCTCACGATTCATTGTGTAGGTTTACCTCGTTACTGCACCAGTTTGTCTACATAAACTACCACATAATTTCAATGCATTTACCTTTGAAAGTCTGTGCCCTTATAGCCTACTTGTTTTGTTTTGAAATATTAATTTAGTTAATTTATCAAGTTTTGGCAAAATGAAAAAAATTGGTTGTTTATCGTCCCCGCCTGACCCTTCAAAAATACACGACCCGATTTTTTTATAGCGTTCTATTTTGGTTCCAATCAGGAATAATTACCACAGCTAAACCGTCTCTTGTTGATTGTAGGACAGTGTAGCAGTAAATGAAATGATTTATTGATCGACAAAGTGAATAACAAATTGATGTCGAGCATATATAGATCGATTTTAGATTTTAAGAGTCAATAAAGTTCTATGTATTGAATTGTATGTTGCGCAACACTTCCATTTACATCATCACTCGATCTAAAATAAAACAAGAGGTCAATGATCTATACAGCTCGGGCCTACACATAATGATTAATTCATGACCATTGTGTTTGAGAGGTAGTGTGATAGATAAAATTACAAATTTCTTTAGGCGAGGTCCTAATTCCAGTTTTTGTCAGTATATACAGTGGACCTCATTAGAACCAACTCGGAGGGACCAGACAATCTATTTGTTATAAGCGGTAGTTAGTTATGTCCAGTATATGATCATTACAAGCAGGCTATCGGCTGATATAGCTCCGCTGCGTTTTGTTTACTTCATTATTTTTCATTTATCTAATTGATAGACGGATGACGACGGTTCATCCAACCCATCAACTCTGCTCACCTTCGGTCACAGTGAAGCTGAAAATTGTCCTATTTGGGGTGGAATTTTAGGTGCCGATTAGTTGGTATATTTGTGGTCGTTGTAACAAGGTTCCACTGTATAATGTATACATTAATCGCTAGGTAATTTTGGGCCATCCATTCCTAATTCCTGGCTCATCTGATACAGCATTGCAATAAATTTGCGTCGAGAGTAATGGCATGGAGAATTGAGATTCTGCAAATTAACATCCAAGCAATTGAAGGATTCAAAGGAAATTCAGGGTTTGTTTGGCTTGGCTCCTCGTTTTGGTTACGATATCATTATGTTCTTGTGGTTTTTGGGTGTGGTAGACTAGACTCATTGTTGTGTGATGAATGTACATTATCCCAGATATCCATAATTTCAGAATTAGAATCACACTGCAAGTGGAAGTGTCCGATAAAATTAACAAGTCATTCAATGTATGATGAAAATAAAAATCTTTATGATCAAATAATAAAAAGTTTTGCAGTTCGCAAACGTTTTCATGATTGCATAAAATATATCACAACAAATATACATGTAACAACTACATGTGCTTTCTTTTTATTTGTTTAGTATTTCCTTATCAAGGAAAAAACACTAAATTATTTAGATTTGCGAAATTGCAAATCGGATACTAGTGCTACACTGTTGTCAATGTTATAACTACATATGAAGTTACAACTGAGACAAGTTCCTAGTCAAAAGTGACAACTAGGGATCCAGGGACACCATGCCCACTTGGAAAGTGGTTTCAAATGCTCATCAATCTAACAATTTCAATACATAACACCCCCTAGTGACCATATACAAAATCAATCACCTTGAAACCCACAACAATCATAGAACATGTCAGCAGCTATGATTTTGTAAATGATTGTGAAAACAAAATTTGCCTCGTTACAAATTTAATATGGAAATACTAAGTTATTCTACTACTAAACACTCCCTAGTGACCATATGCAAAACCCAATGACCTTAAATCTCACCAAAATCGTAGTACATATCATGAAATACAACTTTGCAATTGATCATGGTAACAAAATATGCCTAGGTACCAAGAATCTAATAAGGGAAATACTAAGCTATTCTACTATTCAACGCCCCCTGGTGACTATATGGAATAACTAATGTCCTTAAAAACTCACCACAATCATAGACCATGTCATGAACTACAACTTTGCAATTGATCATGGTAACAAAATATGCCTAGGTACCAATCTAATAAGGAAATACTAAGTTATTCTACTATTCAACGCTCCCTGGTGACCATATAGAATAACTAATGTCCTCAAAACTCACCAATATCATGGAAGATGTCATGAGCTACAACTTTGCAATTGATTGTGGTAACGAAATATGCATATGTACAAATATAATATAGAAATACTAAGTTGTTGTATTATTCAACGTCCCCTGGTGGCCACATACAAAAACCAATGACCTTGAAACTCACCACAATCATAGAAAACGTTATGGGCTACAACTTTCCAATTGAATATAGTAACACAATATGCTTAGTTATCAATTTTGCGTGGAAAAACTTTTTCTCACCTACGAATGAGTACTGATGACACCAAGATGGCCACCAATTGCGTCATAATTGGCTGATCAAAAATACCTGTCTCAGGTATAAAACATCCCTTTACAAAGAATAACCATCACAAATTGCAATGAGAAATGGCAAACCAGTAGGAAGCTACAGGACCTAGAATTCTGGCCAAAATTGACATTTTTGGGCACTAAAAAGGTCATAGAACGGCCATCTTGAGTCAGATCGACCAAATTTTTCTTATGCTGATGGGCCCTTGGTAGATTCAAATACAAACGAAAGATCAAGGTAATTGATCAAAGCGTCTTCAAAATTTCCCTCGAAAACTTCGAAAAAGTGCTGATTTTGGCGAACAAAAATGGCTGCCAGTCGGCCAACTTGAATCTGACAGGGCCAGTTTTTGGGCTGAAGATGTGTCTAGGGTAAATACATGTATAAACCAAATATCCAGACATTACCTTGAAGCGTCTTCAAAACTTCCCAAAATAACTGGATTCCGTCTACGGACGGACGAACGGACGGACAGATGCTATGACGGACGACGGACGAAAAGTGAACGCAATAGCCCACTGGGACTAAAGTCCCAAGTGGGTTAAAAAACATGAAGTATGTACGTCTTGTTTTTGGAAATAAGGAGTGTACACAAAAGCATCAGATCAATCAGATCAAAGTTAAAACTGATGGAAGTTGTCCGTCATATCAGGGAGGTGGGAGTGAATGGAGTATGAACGAGTCAGATATGTTATCAGCTAGTCGGCAATTCTATTCATGATCAGAGTTTTCATACCGCCCGCGGCTAACTGGGTCACCGCTGCAGCGAGTGTGTGATGGTAAAATATCCCATCACACAGGTCCGTTTCCTAGACGTTAGGCCTGTGCCGTCAAGTTTGCCAAACTAGCACATGCTGTACTGACAATAGCATCAGCCTTGCGCATGCGCAGTTGAATTCTTCTTGTACGGCGTGTCGCGGTCAACTTTCACGTTTTTCAGAGGAAAAAATTGGATGAAAACTGAATATTTTACGGCAAAATAACCTCAGTTGGTAAGCAAACTTTGACATTAAACATACTTTGAAGAGACAATCGGCCACATATTAATTTAACACCATAAAACACGTTGAAATGCATTGCATTCCTTTGCCTTCATCGATGTAGTGGCCGCTAACCGGAACACTTCTAAATTAACGATTGAAATATGAGAATAATTCATTGACCACTGCGCATATCCGGATATGTGTAGTCATGTTGCTATGATACATATATACAAATACGTGTCAATTGAAGCCTATCTAAGAAAAAAGTATACAATACCATCGTGATATCAAAAAAGGCCTACCCCCTTGGTGACTAAGTCAAGAATCAATGATTTAATGATAATGTCATTGTTTTTAAATTTTTTCAGTAAGATGGCAGATGATGTTTGTCGCTTGTGTGGTTTATCTGCAGCCAATAATGACCGTAATCGATACGACAAAATGAAGTTCAGTTCACACGTTTCATCATTATTTGGCATTGATTTCACTACGGACACCGCCGGTATACACCCAGATTTTATTTGCAATCTTTGCCGGCAAAAATTGCAACGTTGGCGTAAGGCGAAAAATAAATCAAGAAATATTCCAGTCAATATCACTTTAAAAACATGGAACGTCGAAAACCCTCCGCCAGATAACTTTCAGGACATTGTGTCGAAAAATGGTTTTGTGAAAGTGAATGAAAAAACGTATGTTTTCTATTCTGATACTTCTGATTGAACTGCATACGGATGGTAGAATGCAGCGCTGAACACCGATTCTTTATCGATCAACTAGAAGTGACTGATTCTTTGCGCGATAAATTAGAAATCGAGGACAAATTGCTGGAACTTAAGAAACTTAAACTGTGCTGCGGTAACCCTGATTTTGTTGATGTCATCACTGGTCGAGGTCTGAATGAGTTCCGAAATCAGAAGGGTGATGTTATAGCTACCGTTCAGACAACAAATTCAAGTAAAATTATTCGCCATGTATCTTGTAAAATTGTAAATAATATATTTGTCGATCGCTGTGATGCGTGTAAAACATTTCGTGGATGCCTCTTCACAATGCGAAGCCGTTTGACATCCACAACTTCATCGCGAACCTGTGTAAATAGTAATGTACGATACGATTATTTGTCAAATGAACAGCTTAAGATCCGTCTCCGTGAAACACAAGGTCAACGTCAAAATTTGAAGAAAGTTGAAGAACGGCTAAAATAATATAATTTTGAAGCTGCAAATGTCGACGTTACCCCTGAACTATCAGTGTTGTTAACGAAATCGGTTGAAGAAAATATCGAACAATTCAATAATGACTTTCCGAGTGGATCTGTTCAAGAACTTCTTTGGCAACAACAGCGTCTTCAAAATTCGAAATCCGCCAAGCAGATGCGATGGCATCCTTTGATAATTAAGTGGTGCATAGCTTTGCGACACAAATCGAAGTCGGTGTACAAGTTCATTCGAGACTCCGGATTTTTACAGCTGCCCCACTCTAGTACTTTGGATGGTTATACACGCTTCACAGATCCATGTTCAGGATTCAATAGTGAATTCATTGAACATGCCTTAAATGACATGAATTTTGAAACATTGCTAGATTTTCAAAAAAATGTGTGTTTGCTATATGATGAAATGAAAATTAAATCGGAGCTGATCTATTCCAAAAAAACTGGCCAGCTGATTGGATTTTGCGAAATGGGAGACATCAATAACGTAATTGAGAAATTTAAACGATCGTTGGATGACAATGAGAAAGATCTAGCGACTCATGTATGTGTTTTTATGGCTCGTGGATTGTTTTCGAACATGAAACTTATGCTTGGATACTTTCCGTGCCAAGGATTCAGCAGCCATAATTTGTATCCGTGTGTTTGGGAAGCTGTCCAGATCCTTGAGAGAATCGGCTTTTTTGTTAGAGCATTCGTAAGTGATGGAGCCACTCCTAACCGGAAGTTTTATCGTATGCACAGACGAGATGAAAAAATTACATACTGGACGATCAACAGATATGACAAGTCTCGGAGAATTTATTTTATATGTGATGTGCTGCACTTGATCAAAATGAGCCGCAACAACCTCGAAAATTCTAGATTCAACAGAAAATTACGTGATTTAATGGTAGGTCTTAATAGACCCAGGGAGGTCCCACCTTCCTGATAGACTTTTGTCTAGTCGATTTATTTAATGTACCTAATGATAAATTTTTGTATATTACAGTTCCGCGGAAAGCCTATTAAATGGACGCAATTGCTTCGACTAGTTGAAGGAGAAGTTGGAATTAATAGGCAGGCTCCTGGACTGAATCGTCTAAGAAAATTACGACATGAACATTTGCATTTGACACCAGCGACACGTATGCGTGTGAATTTAGCTGCCCAAGTATGTTGAGTTCTTGGCTGTTTTTTTTTAACTGTTAATCCTCCCACCTCCCTCATCTTATGAATCACAAATTAATATTCTTTCTGTTTCAGGTTCTGAGTAATTCTGTGGCAGTCGCGCTTGAACTTTATAATGAACCAGAGCTCAGTTCATTGATTCTTTACATACGGATGATAAACAAATTTTTCGATTGCCTGAATGTTTCGACATCTTATGAGAGCATAAGAAAGAGGAATCCAGATTTAAAGGAGTATCGTAGTGAATCGGACGAACGATTAAAGGTAGATTTATAGTTATTTCATTTGGAATGTATTGTTTCACATATAATTAAATTATAACTGAATATTCTTGTGATTCTAGTGGCTTCTCAAAGAATTCATACCATTCCTGGACGAATGGGAAGGAGAAAAAGACATGTATGAAGTTTTGACAAAGGCACAAAAAGCAAGAAAATGTTTGAGTTGGGAAACAATTGAAGGCTTCCGGATAACTGGTGTGTTTCTTCTCCTTATATCGATAGAAAACCATATGTGATCACCATTATTGAACAAAATTTGATTTTATATATTTTCAGTGTTCTCTTTTACTGAGTTGACAGTCGAGTTATTAAATATCAATGGAGTGGAATATTTCCTCAGCGAGAAGCTCAGCCAAGATCCGTTAGAGGAGCACTTCTCAAAACTTGTGGAAGTTGTGGAGGAAACAGTGACAACCCCACTGCCGCCGCTTTTGGCCACAATGAACTCAACCTTATGATAGCAGGAAATTGTGCGAAGGCATCGTCAAAAGGCAATTTCCGTGGTAAATTCAGAAGAGATGACGACATAGACATTGAATCGGTTGTGCCTCTTAAAAGAAAAAAACGTACTTAAAAGTCGAAAAGTGTATTTATTTGTATGTCAGTTGTATTACAAATGAAAAAGTGAATACATGTAGACAGGTACAAAATAGATCAGTTCTTGTTAGCCAATACTTTTCTTAATGATTTTTCACCTTTTTTTGGATACATTTTTGATATTATTTTGTTTTCTAATGTACATGAAAGCATCCTTGAATGCAGTGACACGAATGTCGATCCAGTATGTAATTATTCGTCTAAGCAAATTGCGACTCAGATTTTCGTCACTGACAAAACGTGTCAATGTCTTCCAAGAATTTTTAACGGTTACACTCCGTTCGATTTGTTGAAGCAGCTTTTCTTTGATATTTAATCCGTTCAATGTGTGTACATCATTTATTTGGAGATGAGGGCGAACAATATTCTCTAATAGTTTAAAAAAGTTGTATACACTGTCTTTTACTTGGAAAAGACCGCCACGATCAACAGCCTTGATCCAGAAAGTTGTATAATCGAGATAACTGTTCTGTTCCAAGTTTTCCTTTGTGTCGCATTCGGCTCTCCAATGTTCTAAGATATTTAGAATTGCTGCAGCAGCAGTGTTGTTTTTTAAGCGCGAATAGTACTTAATCAGTGCATGAGGAATATATCCTGCTGCATACCTCAATGTTTGTTCCTCTTCGTTGGTGAGTGGAGCTAGTTGACTAGAATTTTTAGAGGTCGATTCATATCTTTTGTCAATTAAACCTTTGAATATCTCCTTGAGTAATGACTGAATGAAAAGACTGCCTGCCCGATTGTCGAAATCCGTGCTCTGCGCACATTTAAAAACCAAAGTTTTTACATCATCATCTACTTCTTTACCACTAGAATACGTATATACGTTTGCCCACATCTTATCAAAATCGTTGTTTTTCGGAAAAGCTTGGTCTAGCGATGATGGGATATGAGCATACCATGTCTGAACGAATACAGAATCAATCTCATTTAAAACTAACTTTGCGTAAATTTTCGCCAATTTTCCGTGAGTGCTATACGCAAATAGTTGGTTTTCCTCAATGATTTTGAGTGATTTGTGTAATAATGTGCTGAAATTGAAGTTTTAGTTCAGTTTTATTGTTAAATCCTATCATGTACATTACATTTCATTAACTATCGTTTTTGTATTTTGTAAGTAATGTTTGTAAGTAATATTGTACATAATATAAAATGTTACGAACAGCCTGTCAGCTTTATTTCAATACACGGATAATTATCATTTGAACTTACTCATAGTATTTCTTCTGGAAACTTTCATCGTTGATTTGTGGCGATTCCAACTCTACATAAATAAAAAATATTTGTTTAAAATAGTGACTTTTATGTTGTTTTTCTGAAAGGATTAAAACAGACTACTTTCATTCAGCCCTCTTCAATAATAGGCTTTTTATGCTCAGTTAGGAAGCATCATAACCTACCTTTATCGTCATTGGCAGAAAATAGGTTGAATTGTTCTTTGTAATAATTTTTTTCTATCATTTGAAGCTCTATGAGGTCTTCCTCATCGAATTCTGTGTCAGAAATTTCTGCATCGCTACAATAGCCTGCTGCCATTTTCTATTATAACCGGTAACTATCAACATACGGAAATTACCGAGTGTTGACGGAGATTACCGAGTGAACATAAACTCGCGCATATCGTATTACGTAATTAGCTCTTCCAAGTACGGCGGCATCGCTGATACGATCAAAGACAGCTGACTCGTTCATACTCCATTCACTCCCACCTCCCTGGTCATATTTAACAAATATATAAGTAGCAATTTGCAAATTACCAACCCAAACATGCCTGAATGCAATAATGCAAAAGATCAATTGAAACAAAAATGCAAGTAAGAGTAACAACTGACAGTAGTTGTCCGTCTAGTTGAGAAATATAAATGGCACGTTTCATTTAAGAAATAAAATGTGGTTGCATTCTGCAAGTTAAATATTCTGTGAGCTTAATATAAGTAAACTGTTCACTCACTGCCAACCACATATGATAACATAGTTCTTAGGATATATCAGCTAGTATATAATTACGAACTTAGTTATCTCTGCGACTCAAAATGTCACATTCTCTATGACTCAAACTGTCACATAGGTGCCCTGACTTGGATCACCTAAAAACATGTAAAACTCAACAGGTTGATAGTCACACGAATTGCAAACAGGCAGAAAGTGTATGATCTTATCGAGGAATCATCAAAAATTGTGTAAGATTTACGAATTACGTTGACCTTACGAATAGATGTTGTCGATTTGTAAAAATAGCTACATCAAACAGATAATGGAATAGTTAAGCCGTCTAGATGCGATAGACAAAACGGTTGAGGATCATACTCTTTCAACACATATACTGGACATGAATCAGGAAGCAGTGAACATTAGATCAGACTTTATAAATAATTTGCCCATGGGCAAATTCTGGTTTACCTTGAAAGCTAGAGGTTGTTTGGAGCAACGGCATTGCTTATGAAAAATGTTTTTAATTCATGACTTCAAAGTTGATATTGTATTTTCTTTCTCGAATAATTATTTTGTAGTCAAATAAGGCAAAAAATATACATTTGTCTACGGCCCTCGTCCAAAATTTTGTAGGGTACAGGTATGTAGGGAAACTATCTTATATTTTGAAAAAATATTTTTCATGGAAAAATATTTAAATAAAATACTAATGAATAGTAAAAGTCTGGGAAAACTCTTCCAATATATTGCTGCGGAAGATAAAATACTGTTACCATAAAAAAATCGGCATATGTAAGTAGATTGTTTTAAATCCTGGATTTTACCCCTAAAATATTCAGACCTCGACATTACAAATTATTACAAATTCTACGGAAAACACAGTGGTCATCTTCTGCTATGATAGTTTAAATGATTATTCGCGATAAGCGTATTTTCATGTCATATGTGCTCTTATTTGAATGCCCACTGCATTCACATTCATTGTATTATACACGCGCCAGCAAGCAGCGTTACAGTATCACTATTGCTGTACGAGCCGGTGTGTGTGCAACAGTCTGATGATTACACTGGCGTGCTCGTTCAGGCCTTATGTGTAAGTGAATGTTCACTTGCACTTCAATGGTCAACAAAAACAAACTATGGGTATTAAATGAAACAATACCTATGGCGGATATGTTAAATGATTATATTCGCACAAGCTGGGCATTTGGAATGCGCACAGTGTACGGTACCTGGTCCAATGAAACGTTCACCATTTTGGCTTTGCCATAAGTACGTTAGTAGCGCCGGAATTCCCAGAATTTCCTGTACATCCCAAAAACAGCCAATCACATTTGCTCGTAGAGATGACGCCCCAATAGAGGTCATTGCAATTTTATACGCAAGAGCTAAGAATTTTCCCGCCAAAAACAGTTTTTCATAGAATTTTAACTAAGTTGACCATGTCATTGACGGAGGTTTCGCCATGTCTTCAATCACATCGATTATACATCGTTTAAGCCGAGAACCAATGAAACAAATGCTCACATAAAAAAACGTACCGCAATTTTACATGAATTGGCTCAATGCCAACTTCATACCGCTGATAAAGGTAAACCAAAAATGTGACTGAATGATTCATCTCAAAGAAAAAATAAATGCAAAACAAACTCTTTATTCATCGATGTGCGGTGTAATTGCACCCGTACAAAGTAAATTTAATTATAGTTACACTCGGCAAATTCAACAGTGATTTACTTAAATGGCAGGTATTCAAAAACAGTTTTAACTCGGCAGTCAATGACGACCCAAATCTAGACGATGTAGTTTAGATCGAATATTTACATGTGCAACAAATAGTGCGCTCCAGAGAGTACAAAAATGAAGGTAGCAGCGGGCATATCCTTACTCGGATTATCTTAGATAAACAGCCTGGTTCTTTAAGATGTCGGATAATGAGCGATATCAACAGTGTGAATTAGAATCTCAAGCTGATTCGACATGCTCAATCGAAAGAGATTACGGTGTGCAGGCAGGAGTGTCTTTGTGCGCAAATACTGCTCATCAGGGTACCACGTCAGCATCCCACGTGGGTAATTATGCGTCCGGATGTGTTCTGGATGTGTTCCAGTAATGGAACCCGAGAAATATCTGGATATTGTACATCTGTAAAAAGAACAAGGAGTATTCTATCTTCCCTTTAGTTGCATCGGTCCTCTCTGTGACGTGCAGCATCACACAGATAACCAAGTAATCAAACATTTAAAAAAAAAACAAAAAACAGTGGTTGGCAGCAAATGTTCTAATACCAGAACAACTTAACCGAACAGCTAAAGCAATCAAACGATAAACATCAACAGTTTTCGCAACTAATATTTGTTGGTTTTTTCAATTGGCTTCTTTGGTTTCATTTCAGTCACTCGAGCAAGTGTAATGAGTTCATCTCCTGAAAAATTCAATTTGGCAGGGTTAATATTGGTAGGCTAACTATCAAGCATAAGTAGGCTTAACTATCTTTATAAAGGATAGTGCATTGCAATAGACCAAGTTACGTCATAATCCTTAGGTCTGCTGCAAACTAGCACCAAGTACGCTACAAATAAATCTGTGACGCCAATATCAGTGTCAGAAATCAAGGTCACAACTGGAATTATAAGTGTCCACGCAAAGTAGTGCACTGTTGGTGGATTAAGGTTCACGGTGTATGTGATGGGCTGATCCTATTACTAGCTTAATTGATCACATGACCTACAATTGTGGAGTAATTGTTGCTAGGGGGCGGAAAATGGTTTTGGCAATGGAGTGTGTGCAGCATATTAATTGCAGTGTACTTGTTACATTTGTTAGTAGGTAACAGTCAATATTTGGGTTGTAATTCATAACAATCATAGAATTTGACATTAGTATTACATAATTGGTTTTGTTGGAGTAACGTTTTAACTTTTTTCTATCTATGAATGAGGACTGATGACAATAAGATGGCTGCCGATTGTGTGACATTTGACTGATCGAAAAATCTCTTGGATATGTTTAAGGCCCATCTACACGGAAGCACTAAAAAACCGGCTCCGTTGGAACCGGCTTTTCTAAGTAACGGGGAAGCGAGCTTTTCGTTTACACAAGACTTGTAGTGTGGCACTTTCGGTTACATAAACATTGTAGTGTAGTGATTGCACTACCTGGGTTAAAAATGTTAAAGAATTTTCAATCATTTATAAAAGAATTTCTAACCAAGTTATCATAACTAGGGGTTCAGGGACACCATGCCCACTTGGGAGGTGGTTTCAAATGCTCAACAATCTAACAATTTCATTATTCAACACCCCCTACTGACCATATACAAAAACCAATGACCTTGAAACTCACCAATCATAGAACATGTCAACAGCTACGATTTTGTAATTGATAGTGATAACAAAATATGCCTCGTTACCAATTTAATATGGAAATACTAAGTTATTCTGCTATTCAATGCCCCCTGGTGACCATATGCAAAACCCAATGACCTTGAAACTAACCACAATCATAGAACATGTCATAAACTACAACTGCAATGGATCATGGTAACAAAATATGCCTAGGTACCGTACCAATCTTATAAGGAAATACTAAGTTATTCTACTATTCAACGCCCCTGGTGACCATATAGAATAACTAATTTCCTTAAAACTCACCACAATCATAGATGATTTCATGCGCTACAACTTTGCAATTGATTGTGGTAACAAAATATGCTTAGGTATCAAAACAATGTGGAAAAACTTATTCCTACCTATGAATGAGTACTGATGATAAGATGGCCGCCAATTGTGTCATAATTGGCCGATCAAAAATACTTGGCCCAGGTATAAAATATCCCTTTCCCAAGAATACCCATCACAAATTGCAATGAGAAATGGCAAGCCAGTAGGAAGCTACAGGACTCAGAATTTGGGCCAAAATTGACATTTTTGGCACTAAAAAGGTCATAGGACAGCCATCTTGAGTCCTATCGACCCATTTTTTCTTATGGTGATGGGCAATTGGGGGATTCAAATATATACGAAAGATCAAGGTAATTGATTTAAGCGTCTTCAAAATTTCCCTCAAAAAGTGTAAAAAGTGCCGATCTTGACGAACAACAATGGCTGCTTGTCCACCATCTTGATACGGACAGGGCCAGTTTTTCGGCTGAAGTTGTGTCTAGGGTAGATACATGTATAAACCAAATATCAAGACATTACCTTGAAGCATCTTCAAAACTTCCCAAAATAACTGGATTCTGTCTACGGACGGATGGATGCGGGACGAAAAATGAACGCAATAGCCCGCTGGGATTAAAGTCCCAAGTGGGCTAAAAATGGAGCTTCTGTCACTTTGTATGTGGATGCTGTTCCTTCAAGTCTTACGTAATCGTCAACGTAAGCCGGAAATAAGGCAGTAGCTAAGAACGGTGCTGACATCTGTTAAGGAACTTAACGGAGCCGCCTCTTCATGATCGTGCATCGACACGGATGAAAAGCCGGCTTTCTTAAAAGCGCTCTGTTGGGGTACACTAGTGAGTTGGCCTAAAGGGAGCTGCCCTTTTAAAAGGCGGTTGCGATAAAGGCGGCCTTTCGGAAATTTTTTCCTTGTGTAGATTAAAAAAAAAGGATTTTTCCTCTGGTGTAGATGGGCCTTTAGAATTCCTTTCCAAAGTATTACAATCAGAAATCTCATTGAAATACAGGTTACTGAGCTCAAGAAAAAATAACATTTTTGGACACAAAAGAGGTCACAGGATCGACTACCATCATAAATCTGATCGATCAATTTTTACTCAATGCTGAAGGGCGACATAAAACATATGTGAAAGGTCAAGATAATGGATTGTAGAGTAAACTTCATGATTTGTAAATAGTGATGATTCTGCTGAACAATATAGGTCATTATAAGTTTTAGTTGCAGCAGCAAATAAAAATCTCACTATCCATTACGCATTGTTTAAGTTGGATAAGAAGAATCTATCAGTTAAATAGTTTACCTTGCATTTTAGCTAGGGAAATTTCATTTGGGTTTTGGTCGATTTTCTCTAATAGATCAAGCTCAAAAACAAATCTCCCAAAACATTTCGCTAGAACATCGTGTTTAGTCACAATAGTTTTGTAGGAGTTAGCGACTCGTGCAAACAAGTACCATTTTTCGTCTTCGAATCGGTCTATTCCAATAATCTGCAGTGCATGGTCTGTAATTGGTTTTTCCAAAATCTGTAAATAAGGATTAAGAAAAATTTCATTTGACAGTATCAACTGGAATTTTTGTATGTTTTTGGTATTCTTGGGAAAAACAATTTTTTAAATGTATTATATACATGTGTCATATTGAGAGTATGATTTGAGATGACTAGTATGATTGACACGAGTTTAAACTAGAGCCCCAAGGGGCACTATTGCAAGCCAGCCACATTTGCTTTTCATAAATGATGTAATCTGTGTGTTATATTCGTTAAAACACACTCCCTGCTCAATACAATCGTGTGTTAACACAGACAGCAGGAAAAAATAATTCAGATCAATATTTTCCCCTCATAGTATTGATTATGAAATAAAAACTGAATTTGATATTTTGTTCAATTAAGTAAAATTGAATTGGATTCGATATTTTTTTGCAGAATAAAATTTGATTGAATTTGCAATTTGAGCACATGGCTAATTAGCTAATTATCAAGGTCAATTGAAATACAAATTAAAATCTTGAAATAAAACCCAGAAATGAAACAGTAGACGATACCGCGGGTTCACGTGAACACCTGTTGGTTTCTGTGGCTAAGCCAATCATAGAGGAGGATTTGCTCACTTGTTGGCTTAATAAAACTGATATTTTTGCGTTCAGACTTTCGCAAAAACACCTTCTATAAATTTTAATGCCTTTTTTTCAAAAATCGGCTTCCTAGAAATTGGAGAATGGATAACACATGAATACAAGACTTGTATGAATATATGCTCAGTTGCCCATGGGCAAAGTGTGGTTTACCTTGAAAACTGGAGCATGTTTGGCAAGGGCATTGCTTATGAAAAATCTTTTTAATTTGTGAATTCAAATTCAAAGTTATTATTTAATTTTATCTTTCTGAAATAATTATTTTGTAGTCAAATCAAGGCCAAAAATACACCTGTTTACGGTCCACGTCCAAAATTTCGTAGGGTACAGGTAGACAGGAAAACTAGTTTATATATGGAAAAAAGATTTTTCACAAAATTAAAAATACTTGAATAAAATTCATATGATATCACAAATCAGAGGGTGGCTGAATAGTCTCGACAACCTTTTTCCAATGTATGGCTGCGGAAGCTACAAAACATACCGGTACCATAATAAAAAATCGTAAATAAATTGCCCATGGGCAAAGTGTGGTTTACCTTGAAAGCTAGAGGTTGTTTGGAGTAAGGGCATAGCTTGAAAAATCTTATTAATTCGTGACTTCAAAGTTCTAGAAGTTTATATTGTATTTTATCTTTCTTACAGTATTATTTTGTTGTCAAATAAGACCAAAGATAAACATTTGTTTATGGTCTACATCCAAAATTTTGTAGGGTACTGGCAGGCGCGGCAGGGAAACTATTATATATTTTCAAAAAAATATTTTTCACAATATGAAAAAATATTCAAATAAAATTCATATGATGTCACATATCAAAGGGTGGCTGAATATTGAGTCTTGGGAACGAAAACTCTTCCAATGTATGGCCGCGGAAGCCAAAACACTGGGGCGTAGTATGAGATCGTTTTAAACCCTCGAATTTACCACTACAATATTCAGACCTCGACCTATACCTATAGTTGGCTGCTTAGTATTTTCAAGTCACAAGAAATTACAATTTATTACAAATTGTATCAAACATAAAACACAGCGCTCATCTTCTGCTATAAAACGTGCATGCACCAGCAAGCAGCGAGCAGCGTTACAGCATCACCATATAGTAGTGTATAATGTACAAGATAGTGTGTAACAGTCTAATGATTAGCACTCCGTGCACACGTGGAGGCCTTATCTGAAAGTGAATGTTCGCTTACACTTCAATGTCAATCAAAACAATCACCGGGTATTAAAATGAAACAATTCTTATGGCGGATATGGGATATAATTATATTCTCACCAGCAATGAGCATTTGGAATTCACACGTTTGCGGCACCTAGTCCAATCAAATGTTGGCCATTTCCCATAATTATTTTAGTAACGCCGGAATTCCCCGTATACCCCAGAAACAGCCAATCACATTCTTTGGTAGAGACAACGCCCACCAATTGAGGTCATTGCAAATTTACACGCGAGAGCTAAGAATTTTCCCACCAAAAATTTTGTCGAATTTCAACAAAGTTGACCATGTCATTGACGGAGGTTCGTCATGTCTTCAATCGAATTGATTATACGTCGTTTAAGCCGAGAACCAATGAAACAAATGCTCACATAAAAAAAGTACTGCGATTTTACATGAATTGGCTCAATGCCAACTTCATACCGCTGACAAAGGTAAAACAAAAAAGTAACCTATCTTCACACCTTGGGGAGGACATATATTTAAGTCTAACACTTAAACCCAATCTCAGATCTGTTAGCAAATGTGAATGCAGATTTGGCATTTAGCAAGCTACGATTGAAGTACGTTAAATACAACCAGGAGGGATGTGTCAATTATTCATGCATATGACAGTTTTTACTCGATGTTTACTCCCAATTCTAATGTAAGGCAGCTATATATCTTGAATCATTCACAACATCGGCAAAACCTAAGAGGGCTTACTCAATGCCAAATCATGTATAGTGTATGCTACACGCTGTGTGTGCGGTATTGTGCAAAATTCAGCACCACATAAGTATGGTATACAATGAGCCTGGAATCTTGTGTGAATGCCGCTTATATCTGGTTGTCAAGATATTCTGTGAAGGTATAGTGCAAATCTAGCCAGTCTCTTACACATTTGACTAGACCAGCATGTATCCTCCAAGCTGAGCCATGCAACAACCAAACAATAGGGAAAGTTGGAAATCTATCTTGATAGTAATTGCCTAGAGCAACTTAGATAACCTGAATTCCAGATTACAAATGTAGGTTTTTAAAACAGGGAATCGACACAGAATCGTCTTGGTATAACTTGATTGACCAGTTTCTGATAGTATGATAAGTACAAACAGGAAATTCATAAGTAATGCATACAAGAAGTCCAGAACAAGCAGCCCTTTTGCGTAGCTAGGTAAAATTGACCAGAAATTGACACTTACTTGTGCAATGAAAACAGTAATCGTAGAGAGATCGGTTGGTTGATTATCTAGGATTGATTGGATCCATCGATCTGTTGCTGTTTGAATGGCTGACAAGCTGTTGGCTTTTGTAAGAATTTTGGCTGGTACATCTACACCGGTGACTTTGTCTTTCACTACAGTTGAGTGGTCAAGCGTAATTAAATTTGTTCGTCCTAACTTATAGTTCGACAGTATGTAACATTTGTTAACAGCCAACTTTTCAGCTACTGCCTTTGTCGATATCGTTTTTATACAGTCTGAGTGGTCGGCCACAATTATATTTGTGCATTGTTCTTGGGCTTCCTTGTGAACAACCATCACTTTTGTCGGTGACGTGTACGGTGTAAATCCACCAGTTTTACTTCTTGACGAACGAATTAAGTCAGCAGTTTGCTGTGTTGAAGGAGCAACCTCACGGTAATCAATGTTTTCATCTTTTTCAGCAACTTCCTTAGCCTTGTCCAAAGTGTGTCCAAAATGTGACGTCTCTAGTTGAACGAATTAAAGGCAACTGTAGAACCAAGTATGCAGCTTCTTGTGCTGAGTATTCAAATACATTGAGGAATTTATTGCCTATGTGCCTAACTTGCTGTTTCAAGTCTTTATTGTCTTTCCGTGCTTCCTTACATGCTTGATGTAACATGGAACTCATTCCTTTCTGCGATTTACTTATGTATGATACTATGTACATAGCACAGGCATACGGGTCAAGTACATATTGTATATCATGATTACCTTGCAAAGTATCAATAAGGTCCTTCATGTACGGATTAACACGACATTCCTGAAGTGTTTTGATATATTCTGTTTGTGTTAAGTTGAAAGAACTAAAAAACGCAATATGATTCAGGTCAGTATCCCCATTCATCACTTCATCTAGTTTTTTCTTCATATCAATGTTTTTTGCGATATACTTTTCAATGTCTTCTTGATCAAAATCTATTGTTGGAGTGAGAATACATGTTTCTAGCATATGTGGCATAGGATAGCCAAAACGACAAATCGCTCTTCCATATTTTCTGCACGACATACCGTGTTTATGTATTTGTAAGTCCACATAATTCATTGTTGCAGTACCAAGGGAGCAAGATACACATTGGTCGATGAATCTATTAATCTTGTTATCACTATCAACGTTGTATTTCGGAGCACTTTTGACAAAAACTAACATGTGAATATGTGGAATTCCTCTATGCTGAAACTCTACTCTATAGAAATAATCTGATATTTCTCCGAGTGGTGCACTTTGTCCAAGGAGTACCTTTGTAATAAATTCATGGAATCTGTGATCAAAAAACCTTGCAGCTGTGACAGGATCATTTTGCAGTAGTCGACACGTTTTCTGTCCAAGGCATGGAGTCTAGTTCCTCATCAGTATAGTCTTTACTATCTAGTAACTTGCCAATAACTTTGAGTAAATCTGGCCATCTGGTATCAGCAGCAGACAGTGAAATGAACCATGTGGGCAATCCAAGTTGGCGTATCATGGCAAATAGATTCTTCTTCTAGTTTTCCAAGTATGGTGGAGAATTACGGATGGTTCAGAATATGTAGAATCCTTCATCCAGATGCACCAACTGATCTAGTCTGTCAATTATTTGTCCGACAGTTACACGTTCCCCTTTCAGCTGGAATCTACGTATAGCAAGAGTAACTTTATCAGATATTTGTTTTATATGCAACTTTTTAAGTTTGAAAAATAGGTTTGGGATAGACCCAGCAACCCGTTGATCTTCTGAACGAAGTTCCCACTTACAAATATCACTGTAGTGAACAGTTTGCAGTCTAGCATCGTCAGGCCTTCTTTCTCCACAAAATATTGCTGGAAAAGACAAGTATTCAGCATCAGGGTGTTGATACAAACTTATTGGATGCTGATTCTCACCTGGAGCAAATTTGAGGTACTGGCTAGCATCCAATTCAGTATGGTCAAGTAAAGTCTCTAAATTGGCAGGTGATACTTTCTTCATCATCCTCGTCAGTATCAAAATTAACAATTTCATTCGAGACATTTTCTTGGGAATCATTTCCACAGTCCTGCAACCAATTGTCATCTACAGTGATACCAGAAGTTTTGTATAACGGGCTATTTATTGTTCAGCAGCAAATTAAGAGCATGTAAAACTTTCAATGGTCGGATATTTTCAACCATTACATTTGATGTGTAGGATAGCTTTCTTTTCAGTTGCAATGGTACAGTGTCCATTTCACTTTCAGGTCGTGGAAGAGCAGATATAGTTTTCTGTACATCCATTGGCACATTAACCACCACACCCTTGACTGATCTTTGAAAACCTCTTATAAGGGTAGAGCCCTTATTTGCATAAAAGGCATTCTCAATGCAATGAGATGTTCTTCTAACTCATGTAGTTCTAATTCTTTGGGCTTCACTGGGAAGGACATGCCATTTGCTACAGATAGTTTTTGTACTTTTTTCTTTTTTATTGAGTTGGCATAAGTATGACAAATCCACTCACAGTTATTGTAAGATAACTTGTTGGTAAGGAATTTCGAAAAAGGTTTTCACTTGACTGACAGAATGATTGAACCATGTCTGATGGCAAGAAGTCCATTATTCCCCAAATTATATATTATTCAATATTTAACTCCCCCTTGAACAAAGAATTGGGTCATCCCAATTCCAAGTGAAGAGATGTTTCCTTTGACAGTGCTAATTATAATCAAGTATCAAGACTATAAGTTAAAATTTGTAGATATTTTTCTCAAAAAAACTTTTTCCACCTAAGAATGAGGACTGATGATTACCAATTGCGTAATAATTGGTTGATCAAAAATACCTGACTGATTTATTGAATATCCCTTTCCATAGAATACCCTTCACAAAATTCAACGAAAAATTGTAAACCAATAGGAAGCTAGGTATCGGAATTCAGGCCAAAATTGACCTTTTAGGGCATAAACAAGGTCATAGGACAGCCATCTTGAGTCTGATTGACCCAATTTCTCTCATTCCGATGACACCTTGGGGGATACAAATATATGTGAAAGTTCGAGATAATTGATAGAAGCATCTTCATAATTTCCCTTGAAGATTTCAAAAATGTGTAAAAAGTGCTGATTTCAGCGAACAATAATGGCTGCCAGTTGGCCATCTTGATTCTGATCGAGCCAGTCAAGACTATCCATAGAAACGTCTTCAAAACCTCCCAAAATAACTTGATTCTGTCTATGGACGGACGAACGGATGACAGACGAAAAGTGAATGCAATAGTCCGTTTGAAATCTGTTTGAAATGCTTAAGAACCCTTCTCAATGCATAACCATCACATATTTCAATGAAAAATTGCAAACCATTCGGAAACTGTAGAAATGAAATCTCCAAAATGACCTTTTTGGGTTGAAGAAAGGTCACACACAATGGCCATATTGTGTCTAATCGACCCAATTTATCTTATGCTGATACACCATGGGGACACTAAATAGGCAATGTGAAATTGATGTGAAATAAGATAATGACTGAAGCGCCTTCAAAATTACCCTTGAAAACTACAGTTAGAAAAAAACATTTTTGTGAATGACGATTTGATGAATGAGTAACCTTAGGATAGGATTACAGTCCTCTCTCTCGCATTATCGCTCGTTGTGTGCACGGAGTTTGTGCGCTGAACCTGTTTGTATTGTATTTCGCATTTCTAAATTCTATGAACTTGTACAGTCTTTATTCTAAATCTCTCTTCTAGCACTATTTCTGTGCACTCTGCTTTCACGCTACCCCCCTCCGATTTGTATATAAACCATGTACTTGTAAATACATTTATTCCGAATAAAACCACGGTAGAAGGCAGATAGTCGTTGTTCTCATATTCTGGGACCTATTGTGTTGGCCGTCTTTATCCAACAATTTTGATAGGACGACGACGGAGAATAGAAATTAAAAGTCGAACTCAGGGTGAAGATGAGTTAGGTTGGTTCCTAAGGCTTACACACTGTGTAGTGCTTTTTAAAAACTTTTGCAAGTCAGGTGTAAACGAAGTTTCACAGTAAAACAAAGAGTTGAGAGTCAACATACAATGCAAGTTTAAGGTAATACAGAGATTTAAGGCAAAACGGAGCAGTTAGCATTTCTGCAAGTTTGAAAACTAGAGAACCAAAGGTCCTGAGGCTCGCAATATGTTAGCTTGATTTACAAACGATCTACCGTCGTCGGTATGGATTGATATTGCTTTAGATACGATTAGAGGGGTTGAGAATGAAGGTATCATTTGAGCCATCAGTGCATGTTTAATCCATAGACTATCGCGTTACTTACCACGACCACCGGATACAGTCTGCTCTCAGCACAATTGCCAAGAACCCATGACATAGGCCAATGACCATGCAGTCCATGGGGTACAAGCTTCACATCCAGGTTGTTTTGAAGCTGTTCACAGACTGAACCAAAGGCCAACTGCTAGCTGTACCCTTAGGGCCTGGAGCTAGTCTAATGATCGACCAAGTGGAAAAGAATGAATATTTACCAGCAAGGCTCATTAGAATTCTTGAATGACATCTTCGAAAGATTGGTTATGGGATTCTTCAGAAATTTTTGATAGATCCAGAGAAAATAATACAAAACAACTACGATGAGGGCGTAGGCCTGTTACTGACAAGTTAGTTACCTAATCGTTGGTGGTTAAAGCTTTTAAAATTGGATGGGATATTTGTGAAAATATCCGAATGTGAAACTAATCTGGCTATACATATAATATATACATATAATCTGTCGTAGTTAAAACTAGTTACTGACAAAATTAAGTTTACCGACTTGAAGGTTTTTAATGGTTTCACAATAATTTTTTATAGTAGCCTTAAAGTTGTGAATAATATTTCTTCTGCTAATTCAAGACCTTAAACACTTTATCTATTACTGATACATAAGCGATGAACGCCGCGTGTATAAGGCAATATTGCTGACGGGACTGTAACTAATGTTATCGACACGCACTCTCATCACTGTGCCGCAAACTAAATACGCATAAAATATGATTATTAATCGGGCTCTAAAACGGATCGCTGACGGGAAAGTGCAAAAGAATCAATGACGATTAATCATTGTACTTAGTAATAGTAAGAAAGTTTTCAGTGCTGGTCGACGTAGTGCAATCTGTAAAAACTAAACTGTGCATACAATAGACTTTTAAAGCGCACGTAAACACTGAGTATCGATGCAAAACAGCAGCTAATGTTGAATCGATGTAGCGCGTGTACTCGCTGAGTCCATATCACCAATGTGTAAACATTCAATTAATCCGCGGAAATAGGCCTACACACTCAGAAAATACCGAACTTTCGGGCAATAAACAGGGTTCGTAGTTGTCAGGCTTTGATCAAAATCAAGACTTATCATCACCTTTGAAAAGTGAAAATCAATACTTTTTTAATCAAATGCGCAAACCATCAACAACTGTCATGCCAAAACTCAGTCTATACAGGCCTGTACCCAGGGGAACGCACCCACTCCCTATAAGATTTTGAGTTTCACTATTTTTTGTCAAAGAAAATTTCTCACTCACATACATATAACTATGATATAGATATAGACACTGTTATCGAAAAATTTGCAAGTCTTCATAAACGATGAGACACCAGTGTATGTTGTTGGATTATTAGACCTAATGAAAACTTATTATGAAAATGTTTCAAGGATTAATTACATTTTTTCATTAACATGTTTATATGAAATATTCACTAAAATTTGAACGAACATGCATTTCTATTTTCAAAATTGTCTTGGGGGAGGCCCCCTAAAGAAGCTTTGCGACTACGGCCCTCGCAGCAGGTCCACCGCAAAATCAAATAAGTACCGCCCTCTCTAAATTTGCACCCACCCAAAAGAGACATGACAACACAACCACCCGAATTTTCCAGCGATTAAGCCGACTTGGCCAATAAGCCAAGGGCAGTTTTTTAGCCTAGAATACATGGATTTCATAAAGCTTCGCCGAATAAGCAGAGGCCCTTCATCAGGAGAATTTAATTCACCCAATTTGTCAATTAGTTTGTCTTAATTGCCGATGTATGATATGAGAGTTGCTGTGTATACACTAATATCATCCTTCACCAAATGTCACCAAACTCCGCATTAGTTCCCACAACCTAAACATTGAACTAGGTAGGCATGCAACTCCAACAATTTCCCCCCATCTTCGATTTTGTCCCTTTTGTAAGAATGTTACAAAGATGAGCAGCACTTAATCGTTTTCTGCCCTATTTTCAACGACCTTAGATCTGCCCTCTTCTTAACCCTATCTGACCTCTCAACTTTTGAGCTCCTCGATAGCAGCGCACAGTCACGTTTTTTAATGTCATATGGCGAGGGGGTAAGGAAGTCGCCAAGTTAGTTATTGATTACATCAATTTATGTATGGCTAGGAGGGAGGAGTTGCTTCTAAAGCTCCCCCTCCAGCAGAAAACCCTGTTCGCTAACTATAAACTATATGCCGTCCTGTGGGCCGGTTTCTTTCTTTCCTTATATTTGTTATTGTTAGTTAGTTGTCTCGTCTTGCTAGTACACATAGTATATTTATTGACATGTATTAATAATAAATAATAATAATAATCGTCTCTTATATAGAGCGCTATTCCAGGGACGAGGTCCATGTTCACTGCGCTGTCTCTCCGTATGCCCTCACAAATAAAAAGGACTTCAGGGAAGGTTTGAACTGATCGATATTGTCTATAAGTTTGATTTTGAGTGGTAACAGATTCCACAATTTAGCACCATACACTGTGAAGCTCCTATCACCAAGACATGATTTTGTCCTCCTTAAAATTAAATGTATTGCCCATTTGTATTTCTATCTTAAGGCGTCAATAAATATTAATTGAACTGAATTGAATCATCACCAAGTCTACTGTACTACATATACACTCGCGCAGGTGATTACTCACACACACAGCAGCCATATAGTACTGTAACCTATATTCGCACACACGCGACTGACTGCTGACACGTGTATATACAAATGTATTAGCGACGTGGTATTATTGACCACAATTTCACAAGTCAGAATCCATCCATCCACAAAATGTCAAAAAATACAAACAAATACTGACTATGTAAAGTGCTATTTCAAAAATGTATGCGTGGCACTATTAAGTGTGGACTGATAGGCCGCTTGGACTAAAGTATCAAGTGGGCTGAAAATCGGTTGGCGGTTGCGGCCACTATGCCATTAATGTCACTTGCTGTGACTGTATTCAGAACTTTAAGATATGCTCTCAATCTAAGTTGAGTCGGGGGCGTAAAAAGATTTTCCGACACACTTAGGCCTAAGCCCGTGGCCATAGGGGCGCCATGTTGTATTTAGCTTTACTATCGCCACCAATTTGATAAACTGTCAATGTTTGATCTACTAAGCTTACACCAGAGTTGATTTACTACACCAGATTGACTAATCCAAGCACGGTTAACGTATAACCTAGGGCGAACTTGAATCAATTCAATGATCACAATGATTCAGTTTTGTTAAATTGCTATTGGATTGTTTTTATGAATAAAATTTAATAGTGCATTCAATAGCATGACTATTTTCAGTCATCCAAGCCTACAGCGCTGACTTGAGTTAATTTCAAACAATTATTGGTATGAAATTTTAGAATCATAGCATAGGCCTATGTCTTGAACACAGATTCATGTCAAGATGCGATTACGGGCATTATTGCACTTCTAGCCCCCTCCCCAATTTTTTTTCGAGAGAAAATTTTCTATAATAGGCCTACGGTTTTGTCAATTTGAATCAGCAAATTTAGACGCAACTAACGAGTAAAATCACAACAAGAAAATTAATTTTAAAAAATTATTTGACGCCTGCGAAAAAAAATGTAGAATTTCTGGGATAAGCTAATGTGGAATTGCGAAATTGAAATCAAAGTTTTAAGAAATTTGGGGAATTATGAGATTTGGCGATTGGGTAGATGATACAGGTCTTCGAGTGTAGTAGTGGTTTAATTTGTTTGATTGAAAATTCTCAATAATTGATTCCGAACTTGCGACTGACTTCATTTACTTATGCCTCTAAGCTGGTCTGCAACTTCATTGCCTCCATGGTTGAAGAAAGAGCTCTTCTGATGTCTGCTTCATCATGACTTCGAGCATATCGTGTGGCCTAGGCAGCCGGCCCGGGCCGGGCCATGGGTTTGGCTGTCACTCGATATCCTAGAGTCTTGGGCCTGGGTTAAAGTAGACATTGTCATTTAAAATAACATGTTTATGTTATTCTGTATGAATTACCCGTGTGTCATGTATGTTGTATTTTCTTATTTTAAAATTTGTATTTATTGAATTTGGGAATTTTATCCCGGAATTTCAATGTAATAAGGATCAATAAAGAATTGAATTGAATTGTCACCTAATACACATGCCATCAGAGGACGCGGAGCCGTATATGACAGCTATGCTATTATAAATTGCTAATCTCACGAAACCTGCATACCCCTAATATCAAACATATTTTCTAAAAAATTTGAATATTTGAATTATATGTTTAGACATTTTCATATTGACCGCTTGTAGCCGCTGATGAAATTCACGCCGGCCCTACACACATCGTAGATAGCTTCGTCATTCCACCAGCATCCCGTCAGGGTCTGACTTTTATATCAGACTTCCACATCGTGTATACATCTGCCATTTAACCGAATAATCCGATTTACTTATCATTTCCATTTATGCCTGCCGCTTCTGATATAATCATACATCCTTTACTGTTACAATACATCTTCTAATGATAGTCAATGCAATATAACATTTCGACGTTCAAATATAGGTCATTATATAATGACAGGAAGCCATTCTACATCTATGTCAATAATATTTTGCCAAATAGCTTATATGTGTACACATACACCTTTTGCGTTTTGCACATCGATTTACGGCTGTCGTTTGTAAAATGACGCTGAATGGTTAACATTGTTTAGGTTTCATAATGGTAACGTTTTATAAGGCGTCAAAAATATTGACATAGGCCTGAAAATGTACTTTTTGGCCAAAAGGTAGGCCTCCTGATTTTTGAATCCCCAGAATGTGAAGATGCAGAAATTTAAGACAAATTGGGAGCGGGTACGAAAGTGCATAGGCCTAGTGCCTGATTACGTTGTTATAGCCCTCATAATCATTTTTATTTTTTTAATGGAAGTGGTTATTTAGCCGGATCCGGTTACCGACTTATAAAAGATATTTTACCGGATCCATATATTATATAACAATAAAATCATTTTATTGGGTTTAGGGTTAGGGTTTTGATAGAGTTCGTGTCAAGAGGGTGAGAAGAGGGTCCAGAGCGTTCTGTTTCACAACTAGGATTAGGAATAGGGTTAGGGTAAGGTGAGGCTATTTGTAGTTAAAACATTTGGTTGGTATTCAGCGAGCTCGGTGGTCTGGTGGGAAGACACTAGTAGGCCTGATTTACTGGTCAGGGTTCGAGTCTAGCTCAATCCGCTCTATTTTCTCAAACTCTGTTCTCCACACTTACTTTGAATTTTCTAAGTCGCGCGCCGCTCTGCACATGCGCGGATTAAATCAGCCAATTAGAGACGATATCCTGCAAAATATCCTTCAGAAGTCTGGTCAGGTGACTGGATCCGGCAAAATAACCACTTCCTTCCTTAATTCATCACGTTCTATAAATTTTCAGCCTAGGCTATTGATGATCGAATTGAAATCGGACGACTTATGGGCCGCTATTGCACTTCCGTAGGCCTACCCCCTCCCAAAAATGTTTATTTTAGCAAATTATTGATCAGTGAGGTCCGGGGAATAAAATTCAGTAACTTTAAGCCAAATAAAAAATTACTTTTTTTTGTCAAAATTTTAAGATTTTGGGCCTGTCAGATGAATATTCATGAAATTGAGTGTACAGCACCTTAGGCCTAGGCATATTCTAATTCTATGCTAACGTTCAAAATAATAATCGTTAGGCCTAGAAAGTGCCGGTGCCGCGAATAACGAGTTCTTAATGAAATTCTATGAATTAAGGCCTACCGATCTTGAACGCAAAACGGGCAACAGCAAGTATAAAGAAGTCAAATAGTTTATTGTCATGACAATCAAAAGACCAATGAATAGGAGCCTACGTACCTTTGTCTGACGGTTACTAAGTCACGAAAACGAGAATTGACGAACCACAACTGTCAACTGAACTGGTACGGCGGGTAGCCTTTTTGGCCATTCTATTCTTCTATCCAAATCGTTCGCGACGGAAGACCGAACGGCAACGTTAATATGGCGTGTCTTCTCCGAATGACGGTATTCCCTGACGAGCCAATCAGAGCGCGGATCTCCCACCATTACGTCAGGGAAGGTCGAAAGGCCAGAACAGAACTGAGGTGAAGAGCGGTGATTAGCTGGAAGAGCCCACGTGATCGCCGCAGCAAGCTTCGTGGAGCGTGTTAGAAATTACACGAGCTCCCCCAAACACGAACTGCTCCCCGAAAATAATTCATTTTCAACAAAAATTGCCGATTTAATCGATGATAATTGACTTAAATAAAAATTCCGTTCCCATAGAATTGAAGCCTTATGTTCCACGTACTATGTTACGAAATGACATCTTAGCTATAGGTTCTGGGTTATCTGATTGAGCTCTATTCATGTGCAGGATTTGGAGTTTTCGATCCATTATATAGACCCAAAAATCGATTATATAGACCCAAAAATAAAAATAAAAACCTCCCGCCCTTCCAAGTTTTTTGAAAAAAAGGACGATAAACAACTAATTTTTTTAGTTTATCACTATTAAGTTTATCCATAAACCACTTGCATGGTAGTTCTTGATATCCTATTCAAAATATGTTAAAAAATCAAAAGGAGGTTTATCAAATTTCTGAACTCATTATACCGATTTTGATTGTTTTAAGCCCCACGAAAAATAAATGATGTCTAAATGTTTTATTAAAAGCTTAATGTTTTATTAACATTGTCTGTTTTATCAAAATTGTCACTAGTTCTCAACTTCCATTTAGTGAACATCTCTCTATAGTTAACAGTGAACACATTTTCTGGTGATTGTAGGAAACAAGAGCCCCAAAGGGGCACTATGGCCAGCCAGCCTGTAAGCTTTTCATAAAATAGCAAATGATGATGCATTCTGTGGGTTAAATTTGTCAAAATACACTCCCAGCTGAGAGTCAATACCTAATAATTAATAAAATACAATCGTAGAATACAAAAGTAGCACAGACAGCAACTGGATCTGGCAAGAACAAATACCTCCGATAAATCTTTTCCCTTGGTCTTATTGATTTTAATGCGGAAATGAATTTTCTGAAATTTGCTCAATAAAAAAATTGAATTGGATTTGATATTTTTTGCAGAATAAAATTTGATTGAATTTGTAGTTTGAGGACATGGCTAATTAGCATATCAAGTTCATCTATCCGATTTAAGAAAAAGCTATTTTTCCAGACTTTGTACAATGGTCAATGATATTTTCTGTAGTGCTAATAAAAATATTCCTCCCAAAAACCAAATCAACTAAAGCTTTCACAGAAATCGATCTTGAAATACAATTTTAGATCTAAAAATAAAACCAGGAAGTAAAACGGTAGACGATACCGCGGGTTCACGAGAACACCTGCTGATTTCTGCGGCCAAACCAATCATAGAGGAGTCTTTGCTTTCTGATTGGCTTTGCAAAACCAATATTTTTGCAATCAGATATTCGCGAAAAAGCTCATATAAATTTTAACGAGGCCCTCTTTCAAAATTCAGCTACGTAGAAATTGAAGAATGGATAATGCTTTAATGAATGATTTGTATGAATATATGCTCAGTTGCACAGACGAAGAGCCTTTGCTCTGGAAACCATGTCATTTAAATTCACTCTATTTGTATAGTAATAGGCTCAGCCCATGGCTGGCCTAAAAATGGAACATGAATAATGATAATAGTCCAGCGTTATACAAGAAGGTTTTCTGTGAATTGGCTGAAAACTCCCAATATAACCCTACCAATAAGAACTATTTCTCTTCTGTTAAAATCAAGTATATCTTTCCTTACCACAACGATCAACCATATCAGCAAATCTCTCTCCCCATATACCATTTGTAGCCACCAAGATAACATCGCCAGGCTCAACAAGATTGCAACAAGCAGCTTCCATACCAGCATGACCTAGAGAGACAAACAACACGTCAATGTTCAAACAGGGTTCATAGCCTCCAGGCCCAACTTAATTCAAGTACTTTCAAGGACCTATTTCAACAAAATTCAAGCACTATTTTCTGAAAAAAAACCATATTAACACTAGTATTTAAGGCAAATTTATTGCCATGAAAATTCCTTTATTGCAGAAATTTAAAAGAAGTATAAACAAAGTCATCATAAAAAATCATCCACGCGTAGCAGAGCACTTTATAACTTTGGAATCTTTCAGTTTTTTTTAAGAAAGATTTACTACATGTATCACATTATATGATAGATAGTGATTGTTAGCTAACTTTAAAACAAGAGGTCTGTAGGCCTTTCAACGGAACTAGATGTAGACCTCGCCATCAAGAAGCCATACTATCAAAAGTAACAAGAGGCCCATGGGCCTTGAAGCATTGGTAGATTATACTGTGATAAGTGATTATAATGTTTTACATCTGCCGGCAAATGTTCTATGACGATGTAGATTGGGAGGACCACACTTAAAGGTCAATTTGTCTAGTACGATTTTTAATCATGCTGAAAATGAATGTCTTCTGCTGAACGATTTAGCCTACGCTATATGTACTGTTAAACCTCATTAATGCGATTCTGTTAAAAAGACGAAACTAGTTTATTCTGATGTTTTCCATCAAGTCCCAGCCAAGATATTTTTATCAATCAAGATTTGGATACAAAAACCCATTTTTTCCCATAAACTGTTAAGCCCTACAATAAACTGCCAGTCAACTGATTGATGATACACCATGGTTGTTCTTGGTGTACTTAACAATGATATTTTCCTCCATTAAACAACTCTGGTAAAATTGAATGAAATGATCTATCTTTAGATAATAATAAAAACGCAACTATCACAATCTTCATGATGATAATGAGTTAATTTACAAGTTCAAATGTTTCGATCGATTTCGACTCATCTCTTCGAGACCTTTCAAGAAATGACATGAAAAGATACAAACTATGCATAGTACACTGTTACTAATTACAGAGAATATCATGCAGGCGTGAAGTGGCCTAGTTTACAAAGTACAAATGCATTATAAACATATCAAAATACGTTCAGTAAAAATGAGACACCATGTGTGGAAAGTTGTTTGTTAAAGGGTAACTGACACTTTTTTAAAGATTTTCTACTTTTTACACTAAACGATATATTAAAGTACTAGCTAAATACCCGTCCAATGGACGGTTTTGTCGTTGAGCGCATGAGTGTATTGGTCGTGAGCACACCACCTCGGCGCATAAATCCAGCATCCTGCATTTTGCTTATGAAATACATTCATTTTAATCGGCCAGGAAATGAATCTAAATACTTCAAATGTTCAGAGTTCTTGGAACCAACCCCACACATGCTCCCCTACCCCGTCTGACCTGTCTGTGGGACAAAACCATTTGTTCAAATAACTAACCGTAAATTCCCGGCCCCAGCAGTTTTTAGGCCCCTCTTTCTTGTTCGAGCACTTACTATATTGACCATACCACCCGTACGTTCATTTAAAAAGCCCCTCCATTCAACCAACGAATTGCATGATATCATGCTTAACTTGTGGGACTGCCATTCATTGAAAAAATACCAACGTAGTTGCTCGACGATGATATTAGGATTCTGTATTTTGTATCACTGTTTGACATCATTTTTTTTATATCTCTCGTATATACAATACATTTTGCAAGAGAGCGTTAGAAAAGTACTACATTTTTCTTTGACCCCCTTCCCCGTACAAAGTTACTACCGGTACATTATTTGTTACCCCTCCCCAAAAACCGTATGTACTATTTGAACGCTCTTTTATAAAATCTACCACACCAACGCACGCATCCGCAGCCCCCAGAGCCATTCCGAGAGACTGCGCTTGGGCCTCCCTATTTGCCAGTAACCTGTCTGTGGTATGGAACCATTCTGAAAAACTACGCAATGGGCCTGTCCTCCTCTAAGAACCATTCTGAGACGCTGCATATGGGTGGGCAACACGGTCAGAACATATCGCTTAAAATTCCAATCATATTAATTTTGATCGAAAGATTACGTGAATGAATGTCTCAACAAATGTTTTAAACACCCGAAATTCACAACTGAGGCACAAATCAGTGTTGAGAGAACCGTGTCATCATAGATTAGCGAGCGAGCTAGATGGTACCCTGCCCCGCGATTCGTGTAATCGACGTTACTGGCGCGCCATCTGGCGTTGGTAATGTAGAGTTACTATTCGTCTACACTGCTTGACATAACATGGGCGCATGTCATCTCGAGGAAGGTATCGCTCGGCAATAAACTGCTCCAACTCCGCAAAGGAGAGTGAGAAATCCTTCCACAAGTTCCCTGTGAAGGATCCAGACCGGTAAGATTAATGATTATTCTTTATAATGCAATTAAAATGGACTGATTGCGACTGTGTTATGACCGAGAGAGTCTGCAATATTCTCTAAAATCTTGTTGACCAACCTTTCATTTGCCAGAGGCCTTGGGGTTATAAATTCCTATGCCTAGCTAATATCATGTCACAGCTAGAATAACCAATCCTAGCCTATGCCTGTTTTTGATTAAACATCATCTGAAATAGGCCTAATGCTGCTATATGACATCTCTATTTCTCATTGACTTGAAAAATGCATCATCAATACGAGAAGATTGGATTTTGACAGATCCAAAATTGGCCAGTACATCCTATGTGATGATCATTTTGAAGCAGGTCAATTTATGTGTCCAGCAGAGAAAGGTTCCTCGAAGAAGAATAAAAGACTGATGCCAAATGCCGTACCAAACATATTTGACATTCCAAATCCTCCAAAGCAACTTGCAATAAAAAGAAAACTGCCAACCACTAGGCTTCAGCCAGATAAAAAAAGGAAAGGTGAGTGTACTGTCCAGAAATACTTTGTTTGTGGAAATAATTTCTTTTTTTTTGGTAATTGTAACAATTATTTTCAGAAATTGTGTGGGATTTGTTTAAGTAAGTTTTGTAATCTAAATTTACTCTGTCTCTGGTATCTAATGATTTTGTTAATCTGCACACTTTCCTGATATATTGCACTATTGATAACATCATATATATTGCTTGGTATCAGAAATAGATAAACAGATATGTATTTTTGTTGGTATATATGCACTGCATTTAGTATAAAGATTGGTGGTGGAAAAGACTAACTGTAGCTATGTAGATTTAGCTTAGCATGTACTTTGTAGTGTAGACTATTGTATAGATATTTAATGACTTAAAAGGTAGGAGCAGTTGTCACAACATGTTTAGATTGTAAAAAAAACAATAATAAGAAGATTGATTATATTTTCAGTTGATCAACCAAGCATGTCACCAACAGGTGATCCACCTATAGAAACGTCATCAACTCAAAAGACAGAGGACACACCAAGAAAAGTGACACTCAAAAAGAGACTCAACAAACAGAGGGTCACGAATACGAGACTTAGAAAGGCATTGGATATTGCTAAAAAGACTGTATCAATGAAAGCATTGATAGAGAAAATCTCAAAAATGATTTCTGGTCCTGGGAGGACACTTGTTGTCTCATTACTTGAAAATGCTTGTAAGACAAACACTGGAAGATGTTGGAATGATGAGGCTAAGATTACTTGCCTTTCTATATATTATCAAAGTAGAAAGGCATATAATTATTTACGTAAAATCCTATGTCTCCCAAGTGTTAAAACACTAAAGATGCCATTGCAGAAAATTGATGTCAGCCCAGGATTTTCTCCAGACGTGGTAGAAATGCTGAAACATAAAATCCAAGATTTTTCTGAATTGGATAAGTATTGTATTGTATGCCTTGATGAGATGACATTCAAAGCAAACCTTACATATGAGGCCAAATATGACAAGATCTTCGGTTGTGTAGACCATGGGCAGCTTGGCCAACCCAAGGATCCTGGAAATGAAGCTCTTGTTTTTATGGCCAGGGGCATATTTACAAATTGGAAGCAGCCAATAGGATATGTCATATCACATGATGCTACAAAACCACAGGTCCTACATAGGCTACTCATAGAATGTCTAGATATCTTGTCGGATTTAGGCTTCTATGTAAAGGTTGTCATTAGTGATCAGGGGTCACCCAACCAGGCTCTGTTTCACAACATATTGAGGATTTCAGCTGAGAAACCATATTTCGAGCACAAGAGCAAAAAGTACTATGTGATGTATGACCCCCCTCATTTGCTCAAGTGTCTAAGAAATAATCTACAGAAATATGATTTTGATTGTGGAGGCAAAATGGTTTCTTGGAAGTATATCAGAATGTTGTATGAGATAGAATCTTCGAAGTCACTTGGTTTGAGAATGGCACCAAAGTTAACCAAACAGCACATAGATTTGCCTACATTTTCAAAAATGAAAGTTAAAGAGCTGCTCAGGTTTTCAGTCACAGTGTTTCATCTGCTCTACTCACATACATCTTCTCTGGTGATATACCAGCTGCGGCAACAGACACAGCCCAATTCCTCAGCCAAGTTGACAAATTATTTGATTGGTTCAACAGTAACCAAATGAAGAATAGCAAGCTTTTTAAGAGACCCATAAGAAAGGGTAGCTTTCATTTCGATTTCCTCTCAACTCGATTTCCTCTCTCAAAGATCTATTCTCAAAGTTGAAAGTAGTTGGTGCCAGATGTCCTATTCCCTGCTTAAATGGCTGGCAGGTTTCAATTTCTGCTTTGTTTGGGCTTTGGGATGACCTACAAAAATATCCACCAAATTGTCAACCCATCTATTGCTTGTTGACAAGACGTCTCAATCAGGATTGCCTTGAGAATCTATTTAGCGTCATCAGGCAACGTGGAGGATTCCGAGATAATCCAGGGGCTAAACACTTTCGAGATACCTTCAAGCAAGTTATTATCAATGCCATGCTGAGCTCTCCTAAAGGAGCTAACTGTCAACCAGATGTTGATACTTTTGTTCTAAATATTGGAAGTCTCTCAGGTCCATCAGTCAATTGTACTGATAAGCTTAAGCCACCAACTGCCAATTCCTTGCTTGACAGTCAATTGAAAGATTTAGCCCCAAGTTGTCAATCATTACCACAACAGAATGCCTCGGTATATGTAACAGGATATATGAGGCGTTTTTACGAGCATCCGATTTTTGCGATCGATTTCGTGAACGATTTGCTCCGATCGTACGATCGAATCGAACGTTCGTAAAATGACGATGGATTTGGCTAATCACATGACATAAATATGGCGACGTTGAGGAAAAAAATGTATGGTTTTGAACTACCCGGTGCCGCCATCTTGGAAATCAAATCGCCAAATCGCTCGCCGAGCGAGTTGGTCGATTTCAAAAATCGATCGGAAAATCGTGTTCGTAAAAACGCCGATCGTGAAATCGATCGCAAAAATCGGTGCTCATAAATGCATTCCTACGATCGATCGCAAAAATCGGATGCTCGTAAAAACGCCTACGTGTAGAAAGCTACTGGCCACTTACAAGTGTGACTCCTGTCAATCAGCAATTATCTGTTAAGATGCCAAGTTGACTGATAGTGATCAACTATTGACATACAACGAAGGATACTCTCATATCCCAGGAGACTTTGGTGGCCTCCTTATGCCAACCAAGAATATGATCACATTTCTGTCAACTTGCGAAGATGTTTTTACATCTCAATTTCTAGGGATACTTCACATGAACAAAGTTTCCCAGGGACTGTGTACTGCCATCAAAAATAAGGCTGATCTCTCTTGGATCAATCCTACATGCCATAGATACTTAGAGATTGTAATGTTGAAATACATACAAATGAGAATACATTATGCATTAAAATTTTTCAACCGTGTGATGAGCAATAAACCCAGAAAGAAACAGAACCATAAGATGCTGAAGCTGCTCCATATCTAGCCTAATACCGGTACCCTATTTTATATGTCTCAATGGCAAAGATTGACATTTGTTAAATGCTCATTTCAAAGCTTGTGCCTACTCAAGATAAAGCAATCTACAATTAGGGTCTCACTGCAAAAATACCCAAGGTACCTTTAGCCTATTTAAATGTACTAGGTCACTCATTTTCAAAATATCTATATTTACAAATATTTTGTATAGAAATAATTAAAAGTTTAGGCTACAAATGTAATTCCTACGAGACCTTGCCAAAATTTTATTTTCAGATATTTCAGACAATTGTCTGCCTATTACATTTTGTGAAATGGAAATCAATTGAATTCTTATGGAAAAGCGCCCTAAATCACAGTTTAGAAATTCTTATGGAAAAGCGCCCTAAATCACAGTTTAGAAATCATCTTGTATTCTCTACTCTGTGAACAGTAGTTGTACATCATTGTCACCAGATGGCAGCACTGCAGGCGTGATTACACTTCAAAGCACAGCAGTGTACCATCTAGCTCGCTCGGCAAACCAAGGGTGTCATGTACTGTTCTGATGCTGCGTTGTGTATCTTAAAGGTCGTTCAGGTCAGTAAATTACTATAGTATTACTACAGAAGTATAGTACGGTACTTTACTGTTAGATGGCGAACACATCTTTTTTAACCGAATTTCAGCTCGGGCCTGCAATGAATATTGTGACTCCCTCGGACCACCAATCTGTTTAAAACATGTAACTTGATGACAGGAAAAACTGGTATTAAGCATCAATAAAAGGACGTTTCAATACATGCATTAATTTCCCTATAATGCGTCGCAATAAATACCATCCGTTCTGCTTAATAGTATAGATACTATAAGGCTAGGTGATTTCATAATTGGAAAAGTCTTTTCAATCTACTCCGAATTGATGATTTTGATGTTCGCGCACCTGTTCAGTGTATACATTGCTTATGCTGAACGCGCGGTACTGTGTCTATTAATAGAACTACGTCACTAAAGTGATGGCTCGGAAATGATGTCTATAGAAATTAATAGGAAATAAGCTACAAGAGCAATTCAACTTAATTTTATACCTATTTGGCATTCGAATTGAGACAAAATGCCTCTTGATTTTGAAAGTCTACATATTAATGATTATAATTAGCTGTTGAATGGACCATATCCGTTCAAACTAAGCGCAAAAATAGGATTTGAATAGCAATCCATGGCATTTTCTAGTAGACAGCAAGGAACACGGATGTTTAAATCATCGTTTTGTATTATCATCTAGATAATAGATCATGGTTAGATCTAAGAATATTTTGAATTATGAACTGATGAAACTTAACAGAATTAGCCGCAAGAACAATTTCAATTCTTTTCTTGAAATATACCCCCTATTGGTAGCGGCTTTGGTCACAAAATTAGAATATTTCCTCATCCATCCTATTTTAAAACATGGAAATAATGTTTGTGAAAGATTTGTGATGTAATCTATCAAAACTCTTCTGCAGCGTGAAACTTTAATCGAAAAACATTATTCCTTTGAATATTTGTTGTAAAGGCTGTAGAAATTTATGAAAGTTTCTGTAGAGTTTTGAAGTGTTAGTTTTCAAACTACTTATTCTTAAGTCTTAAATGACTATGAAAAAATAGTAAACGAATATGAATCTATTTATTCTTTAGCGAGATCGAAATCTGTGATCGGTTATAAGACACTGTGTAGTATGCTTGTGGTGCTGAACTATAGGTGAACTATGGAGCAGCAGTAACAGTGCTGAGAGCTTAGCATAGTGTACTTTAATAGCTTCATAGCAGCGGATTGAAATCTGCATCTTCAATTTGATCGATTTAGCCTATTCAAATTACTCATTGGTTCTTTGAAATAGGTTTATGAAATAGACAATAGATCCTTTTACCTCCTTGTCCAGTTTCAAAGCTGTAAAGCAATCTGGCATTGAGATATAACAGAAAATACACGCAGTTTCCTCAAAATTCAACGCATTTCTATAGACGCTATTTCTCAGCTCTGCCTGTAATGACGTTGCAGCGCGCACCTGCTGATTAAGCCGACGCTGAACTGTAAGCGATGTAAACAACGAAATGAGGTCAAAAATCTTGTTACAAAATCACAAATTGCGCGTAAACTAAACATTTTGGAACACAACGGTTGAAGATGAGTGTATAGATCCATAGAATACATCATATTTTGAAATTTAAAAAAAAGTGTCAGTTACCCTTTAATACATGGTCTTTTAGATTTCATATATAATGCCTCTTTGATGGTGATTTCAAAGTAATTTTTTCCAGAATCAATGATTGAAAAGTTGGTTTTTGATGAAAAATTAGATGCACAATTTTTACATGATGTTAAATGTTCCTTAATTGCTGAAGGCGAAGTTCCATGCTCCTTTAAGCCTAGCGCACATCGACACTGCGATTGGAGACAACTAGTTGCTACCGAACGATTACCCCGTGCACATCGAAATCTAGTTACAACCGGTCAGTTGCAGCAACTGCATGGCGCGTGTCGATCGTCGAGATTCAGAGCGCGCACATCGACGGATATGACTGCGATTGAGTACAACCAGTTGCTCAAAAGTAGAACATGGGCAACTGGCTGGAACTGGAGATAGATCGACGCTTACCAATCGTAAGCTCGCTCACATCGACACGTTCAAGCAACTGATCGTATCCAGCCAGTTCCTCTCATGCACCAAAAACTGCCTTGCAACTAGTTGTCTCCAATAGCACTGTCGATGTGCTCTAGGCTTCACACTTGTGGCCAAATGTCGCATTGTTTTACCAGTGTATGTGTTATTTGCATCACGCAAACATTTGAATTGATAAATTACATTGGCCAACAAGGGTGAAGGAGTATGGGACTTGAGCGAAAAGTAGTTCCTAATTTTGAAAGAAGTAAAGACAATACGAATATCCACGTTGTAATATTGTTTGAATAGAGTCTTGAGTTTTCTGCTAAATATAATCGAAGGGAGACCTATGTAAGGAACGAAAAAAAGTGTTTCAACCTTATCCTCCAACCATACTTTCTGGAGTATCATCTTTACATTTGTTATTCAAAAATCTTCTCAGACACGAATTAAACAAATCTTGTGGGTAGCCATTTTTGTGGAAAACGTTTTTGAGGAAATCAATTTCTTGTGAAAAAACAAGCCAACTACTGCTAATGGTATATGCTCTATGGAACAGACATTGGATTAAGCCAAATTTCCATTTTTGAGGACACAAAGCTGAAAAGTTTAGAATCAAGCTAGTGTAAGTTGATTTTCTAAATACATGAGAAGTGAAGGCACCATCGTGGGAGCAAAATATACGTATCTAGAAATGGAAGTGTAGATGGTCCTATTTCTGAAGTAAATTTACGATTTGTGTGTAGTGCATTTAGTTTCTCCAGGAAAGATGCATGTATTGAATCACATCTGAATACACAGAAAATACCGAGTATTTGTAATCAGACATGATTCAATAAATTATAAAATAAACTTCTACAACATTTGTGTAGAAAGAAAAAAAACAGAAGTCCAAAATAAGAGTACACAATATAATTCAAATGCAATACCTTTTCAACATTTAATACTCGTTTCATAATCTTTGTGCCATTCAGGTTTAATATGTACCCGAGCAGAGCGTCGCAGCTCTATGCTCAGATCAGGCTGTGCGGACTCGGACTTGGACTCTGACAGACTCAAAAGAGGGTTGTGAATTGAATATTGGATATTCAACTACGGTTGGTACTGGTACATCATTGACAGAGATAACATTATCATTGAATTTCTTCACATGACCAGTAGACCTCCAGTAGACTTCAAGCGACCTACTGTCTGTCCGTAATTTCGTTAATAAACGGTTTATCTCGTTATAATAAGTAATCATAATTCGAACAAAATAATCTTCTCATTCGAACACCAAGGTATAATCTGAACCTGGGTTTTCTTTGTATCCAATATCCATATCATGCCTTTCAGGTAGAAGCCCAACTTTCTGACCATGAACAGAGCACTGCTTGTTTAGATCGTTTTGGAAATATACTCTGTCCGTTACATTTTTGATTACTCTGTATATCATCTATCAGGATAGTGAAAAGAAGACGACTTTGAATACTACCTTGTGTGACTTCACTCGTTAGACCGATTTATTCCAAGATGAGTTCCTTTGATTTCAGCCACCTGTTTTGGTTCAGAGAAATCTGCTGAGCCATTTAAACGACCCATCATTGATACCGTTTCCGAATAGCTTGTTAAGTAATCGCTGATGTTGTACCTTATCAAATGCTTTTTCGAAATCCATAAATACTAATAGGCCTAACAGTCGATTTTCCAGAGTCAAATGACTATCTGGTCCAGTCATCCATGGTTTCAAATTAGGCCTAATTGACTGTTTAGCGACCGTCCTTTTATAAAACCGTGTTGACGGTTGAACAGGATCCTAAATTCCCTTCATTTTCATGGCATGGTTTGGCAGCATCAACGTACACGCGATCGTGGTCGACACAGTATCCAGACAAGATCAAGAATACGAACAAGGATGTGCAGAAACCCGTTATTGAGCTATAAAATAGACCACTTGCGCGGATATTGTGCGACGAGCATTTTATGATGCTCGGAACTTGCGCGGGATGTTGGCGCGGTCGACAACAGACCAACCGGTATTAGTAAACCGCGCAAATTACCGTGCTCCGAACTTGCGTGGGATGTTGGCGCGATAGGTCAACTGGTATTAGTAAACCGCCCGAATTACCGTGCTCGGAATTTGCGCGGGATGTTGGCGCGGTAGGCCAACCGGTATTAGTAAACCGCGCGAATTACCGTGCGCGGGATGTTGGCGCGGTTTGAGTCGACGATCTACGGAGAGAGCCTATGGAGAGAGCTTCGTCGCGTCAGTGGTTGTGTGTTAAATGATCGCCCGAATATTTCTCCCGGGTTTATATAGGTATATAGAACTGCGCGAATTGCCGGATTTACTTCGCACGCGCGGCCGAGCAAACTATACAGTGAGCAGATTTGGCGCGGGCAATCCTTTTTTCCAGGGAATTCAAAAATCGACAACTGAATTTTTCCTCAAATGTCCAAGACATATATAGACAATATAGTCTAATGAATGGACGGTACCGTGTGATCCGGCTGCTATCTTGTAGCCTGCATCTGCCGCAGTAAAAGAAAGTATTGATTGACCTTTTAACGCAAGGAGATGTGGGCCTACTGCTCATGCATAGTAGATCAGTATATTTCAGACGATGCCTACAGCCCTTACGTCATCAAGGCGCATCTTTTAAAAAATTGAAGATTATATCAGCAGAGTCCGGTAATAATATGTGTATTAGAAACAAATAAATTTGCAATAAACGCATTCTCTAGTATCCGCAAACCGCGGAATCTGCTGTGGCAAGTGAGTACCGCCTATACCGTCTATAAGCGCCCTCTGACGGCAGCTGTACCGGAACTCTGTTAACACATGTCACTTGGTAACTTTATCTATTGCCTAAAATCTATTCCACTGTATTCTGCGTTATTATTTTAACGATTATGCACATATTTTCACGGTCTGATGGTGTGTTGCATACACCAAAACGTAGAAAAAGAAATCGTGAAGACAATGATGTACTGAAAACGCCACAAAAAAGGGTACATATCAGTAATATCGTTAGTAATAATAATAATGATCAAGATAAATTTCCGCTAGTTCAGCAACCATGTCAACAAGAAGATGATACACCGTCTGTTGTCAATGTTTTACCTCCTAAACCACGACCACGAGCAAGTCTTATAGTACAAAAGCAGAATAATTCTCCAGCATGTCTATTGTGAGTTTTTTTTAAACAATTTTTAACGAAGTGGATATTTAACGGTATACGGCAAAGTGTTTACTTCCGCTATTTTACCATACATTATTACTATATACAATAGTATTAATTAATAAAAAGTAACAATAAAATCATTATAGCGACGATGTACGATAAAAGAGAGGAAATAAGTACGTAGCCGTATACGGTAAAATATCCACTGCGATTTTTTAATCCGTATTATTGAAATCTTGGTAGAAAAAAATTAGATTTACATGCATATTTTTTCTTTGCAGGTCTTCATCATTTTTCAATGTCAAAGTTCCAGATGAGAGATACACATATATGTTAAAACTTAGGAGAAGTGATGAACATTGGAAAATATCCGATACTACATATGTTGTGAAAGATGAAAAATCGACATCACATTTTGTTGTTCAGGAAAATATGAAGTTCGTTAAAGACAATCAGATAAAGTACCTCTTAACGTGCAACTGTCAATCCGGTTTAAGTCAATTGACAAAATTAAAAGCCATCAATGATGTACTTCAAAGTGAATCATTTGGAGACTTTTCAGATAGAGAAGAGAAATATTACTGTATACATTAGTATTCAGTTAAATTACTGTATTCCAAATCAGTAAATAACTTTAACAGTGTATGTGCTTCGTTAAACCTATCTCCAGTGTCTGTGTTCAGTACTAACCCGTTGTTAGTACTTATCTGTCTCGATAATGTGTTGAGCATAGTGAAGTGGAATAAACGATTAAAAGTTTTAAGTTGTGAATCGTGTGTATATAATCACAACTGTTCGCATATTAATCATTATAAGGAGTGGTGTGAAAAAGAAGAAATTGCTGTGTACGATAATTTGGATGATATAGACAAACCGACCAAAACAAGTGATGCGCGGAACAGTTACATATCTTCAAACCCCATTCCGTATCCGTTAACTGTAACGCAACAGAATTTACTACAAAGACAAAATAGAGGACAACCATTGCCACGTTTTCTCCTTCCTAACACTACGTTTCAGTGCAAACATAGCAATCTTTCGGACACTAGAGATCCAGTTGAAATGGGTTGGTTGGCAAGCAAACAGGTTAGGATTCACAATGAAAATGGTACATTTAGTGATACATACTGCGACAGTCAACTTGAAGAAATTAAAGGTGTGTTTGATAATTTTTTCATTAGTGCGATCAAATTCTAATTTTAATCTTATATAAATTGACACATTTTATTTTGAATTTCAGCATATTACAGACCAGCGAAAGGTGACTGTGAATGTAAACTGTTAGTCGATGGCTCAGAACATCTACTCGTGAACTTAAATAATACAGATTTTATTGACTATCGGGTTCTATTCAAGTACATGTTTCTAATGGTTGAAGGTCGTAATCCACTATCAACATTTCACAGGTAAAGTATAGTACAATATTCCATTTATTACTATAAAGGATCAGTAATGAAAATAGAAAATTATTGAGCTGAGATCAAACGGATAATTGGAGTACAAATAGGAAAGTAGGAAAATATTATGTAATATCGATCATTGAATTGTTTGGCTTGGTTCGCGCATGTGGCAATTATATACGTCTTTTTCTACTAGAGAATCATTTTAGACATAATTAATTTGCCCGGGCGGGAGTGTCGATAATTTCTCACGACTCTCGTTCTCACACTACCACTACGTTTTACAAGGTAATTTGGACCACATGTGCGACCCAGCAACACGCCTGACTGTATATAGTGCAAAATAAATAGCAGTTGTAGTATGGAATTCTCAGAGTTCGGGTTGAGTCTATTCGTCTCTCTCACTCACCGCTACATCTCCAGGCCTCGGACCCGTAATCTTCCACAAATTGAAGCGTTAAATTGTCAGCAGACATTAATTCCTCTGCCACGTGAATCTGCTCAGCTACTTCGCATTCAGCCTGAAGAGAACTTGTCAGGCCTTTTGAAGGCAAAGTTTTTACTGTCTTATCTGTTAAGCTGTTATCTGTTATCTGATAACACTCTCAACAACTAAACTACATTTAGACACTGAAACTCCAAGCGATAAAAGTCTCATGTAAAGAAGTCGGATAGAATCTGTATAAACGAGTTTGCCGTCGCGGACCTCCTTCACCTACGGATATAAATGGATATACTTTCAAAATTAAAACAGCCTTTTTTACGTGTCAGTCGACGACAGTAAATATAAATGCCATATTTACTTGAGTTGAGACTCTGACTCGGGAACAGAGTTAGACTCCAGCCTTTCCATAATTTCACTCGACTCCAAAGACTTAATACATTCTTTCATCTCTTTAATCATTTGGGCATGCTCCACACACTGACTAAAAGTAATGCTAGAGGTACCTGCAGTCTTCTTGGCGTTTCGTTTCCATTTTGATTTTAATTTTTGCGAATTAGATTTTTCTCGCTGTAATTGGTTGATTTGACTCTTCAGATCATTCATCTCTTGCCTCATTTTTGTCTAACATTCTCGCACATTTAACTCTCTTATTAACATTTCAAACTGAATAGTGTCCATTACGTTTAAATATTTTGTTGTATCGCCGTGTAACTTGCTTGATCCGATTCTTGATTTTAGAGATCTGTTTAAATCACTTTTTCAGAACAACCCTGGCTGATACGGATGATGCAGCGATGGCGGCTAATGAAATCAAAGACGGTGGATTTTGGATGATGCAATCATCTGTCTGAACAGTTTTGGTACATAGACCTATGTCGCCTAACATCCTAACATCCTGGTTGGCAAGAACTTCAGTAGTCGCAACTTCCCTGTTCGGATGTAGATTTGTTGTTGATGATGGACTAGGTGGCTTGTATTCGCGATTCAAATAAATGGTTTGCTTAGTTTTCGAAGTTCTCAATTTAGATGAGTGTTCTTTAATTCGTTTCTACTGGTAGTAAACTGTCAATTGAGATGTATGTTCAGAGGCCGAAATCTCTGGAACCAGTCTTCCTAACAAGTGGAAAAATTCGGATGTACACTTTTGATACTTAAAAAGTTCACAAATAACACCATCGGTAACAAATGCATCATCCGGCAAGGCCTGACCAGAAGAAATCCATGTAGGATCTATACCCAATTTCTCACAAAATGGACCTAGAAATAATTAGAAATAAACCATACAGTCAAGCCCGCTTTATTCGGATCGGTTTTACTCGGATTTCGACGTATCTCAGATGATTTTTTAAAGTCCCTTCAGTTTCTTATTATAATACCTTACAAAAATGTCACTTAATTCGGTTCGTATTATTCGGATTTTCGACTATTCCGGATGAATTTTCAAGTCCCATTTGTCCATATCCTTTGAAATCTTACCACTTTATTCGGATGATAAATTTTGATATCGAACAGAGCACAGCGACAGAGCCGTGCGATGCGACATGATGCAATCCACGCTCAATAGTCATAGTGATGTGCTGCATTACGCATCCCTGCGTTGCAATATACAGTATATGATTAGGCAACAGACTATTAAAATAGGCTAACGGTATTGATTGTTGCGATAGTAGGCCGTAAGCCCAACCCGACAGTCACCGACGTTCATGGGGCTTTGGATGTTCCAAACAGATTTGCACTGGCCAAGTCTACCGACGAGAAACTCGTTGAATGGAGTATTGGTTTTCTCTCGGAAATGTGACAACTTTCTTCAACGGGACGTCCCGAAACGCGCTAAGCAGACATTGCTTTCTGCCTTCTTTGTGAAAAAAGACTGAGACTGTTTATATTACGATGGCGTATGGTTTATTCATGATACAATGTAATAATACATACAATAAAAATTGATATTTTGTTTGGATTTAAAGTGCCAAACTCATTGTTGTCTTTTTCAATGGTAGAGGCATGGTAAATTGCTACACAAAAGGCTATCTATTTAATTCGGATTTCACATAACTCGGACGAATTTTAGCGGTCCCGAGTGATCCGAATAAAGCGGGTTTGACTGTAATTAAAAAAAGGGAAATGCTCACAAAAATCTGGGAGATGGACAATGGAAGATGTGATGGCTTGGGATTAGTTTTAATTTGTGTGATATTTGATAGTCTGAATCTGGAAAAAAATAATGAAAAAAGCCTAAAAGGCATAATATATTTTCAATAAGGCCTAATACAATATTTTGACTAATGAATAAAAAAAAAAAAAAATGAGAAGAAAGAAATGTGTTGACTTACATATCTCATAAATAGATACGAGAAGAAATGTCTCATTAGAAATTAGGCCTATCAACTTTACGCGTAGGCCTGATAGCCTATTGAAGCAGTACCAGTACATGGATTGTTTAGGCCTAATTGCTGTCATAACATAAATATCATGCGGTTTTGTTGCAGGGAGGAGATTTTCTCGATGTAATAGCCACAAGAGCTATCGCGCATGCGCGAATAATGTTGATTCACGCAGCGCTTCATCGCAAATGAACTACGCTAGCCGCTGTTCCGTCAATTGACAGTCGTCCCTTCAATAATGAGTCGCTCCCGTTCAACCCCAAATTTATGCTAGAAACCCGTCAATATGTAATCATACCAGTTACCGAATAAAGCTAATAAATATAACTTACCGATTATTGCGATATTAGAACTCTCAGATTGGCTCAAGCTGGCATATTGTTGATTTTCATCATAATCAACCGAGTTCATACCGGCGGCCGCCATTTTGTCGATCGCGGCGCTTGTATGTGAACAAAACAGCAAAATTACAATAGATTCCCGACTTAACCGACCGATATATTTATATTGCCTGATAGATACCATTTATATCCATCAGATTGTGACTGCCACAAGAAGAGATTAGCGCCGAAGCGAGAGGATTAGACCTACCTTTCTGACGACGGTAGAATTTTAAAATTTCTTCCTGCAGACGACTCGAACAAGTACGACGCAAAATCTACAGTGTCCCTGAGAACATTCTGCGTCTACCCATACGCAGTTTTCCCAGGTCGAAGTTCATTTCGCCTTGTCGGTAAACAAACAAAATACCGATGCTGAATTCGTGATATGAAATTGGCGTGCCACCAATTCACACATCCACGCTTTCGCGTCAAAGAAAATCCGCAAAATAAGCAACAAACCCAAAACTGATAGTATGCAAGATATATTTATGTAAAAGGCAAGATTCAGAACATTCTGAACCTGTATTTTTTTGTAAAGTTTTTATGTTTGAGGAGAGATAATTACGATCAAACAAAGACGAAATACGATGAATTCGCCGCTGAATCGCGAGTTTGATTGTTGGACTGAGCTCGGACTGAAAACATCAAAATTTAAACCCGACTCAAACGATATCCATCTACGTATGCGTATTATGTACATGTCTTATTCCCACAGCGCTTCCTAAATACGTGTTTGTGTGTGTGTGTCCTTATATGCACTGATGGAGCTGTGTTCTAGATCTGTAGCAAACACGTAAGCAGTAGTGATTTTTTTATCTCTACTACGAGTCGATTGTTTTGCCGTTGAATTAGGACATTGCTCGACTGAACACAACTGAGGAATTTTTATAGCCTTGTGCCGTATACACAAGTAAAAGCATCATATTTATATATGAATGAGGCATTATTCGACTAGTAACAGGAATACTGCTCAACTGATTAATGTGAAACTTATGTGAGATGTATGTAATACAGGTACCATGAGGGTAGTCTAAGGGACATTTGATTGGGGACCCCTTCCACCCACCAGGGAGTGTTTTACTTTTGAAAATTCTGACATAGAAAAAGGTACTGTGTGAGAAAACTTTTGACTGAGTTTTCAGCTTCAGGCGAGCACGAAAGTTGTCCATGACAGCCCGGAGGTTAAATAAATTGCCCATGGGCAAAGTGAGGTTTACCTTGAAAGCTAGAGGTTGTTTGGAATAAGGGCATTGCTTGAAAAATCTTTTTAATTCGTGACTTCAATGTTCAACAAGTTTATATTGTATTTTATCTTTCTTAAATAATCATTTTTTAGTCAAACAAGACCAAAGATATACATTTGGTTACGGTCCACGTCCAAAAGTTTGTAGGGTACACACGAAGGCGCGGCAGGGAAACTATTTTATATTTTCAAAAAAATATGTTTCACAATATGAAAAAAATATTCAAATAAGGCCATCCCAAAATAATTGTCTGTTTGCCGTATCACCGACTCAACTTTTCAGGATCAGTCAGTAGGAAGGTAGAAATTTTTTTTGCAAAATTTTTGGGCAAAAAAAACAAATTTACAACCTTTTTTACATCAATCGCAAACTTGTTTTTTTACAAACAATATCGCAAAAATCATCTACCTTGTGCACGGGAAATTTATCTAATAGCATAGATTTCGAGAATTATTCTAAAATTATAACTTCGTCCAGAGCGTCATCTCAGTGTTAAAAATGAAACAGTACCTTGAATATGTGCGCGCTTTTACGTTACCAGCTTTAATACAGTCACTATGAGAATGAATGGTAGCTTATTGGAACACTGCCAGTTTCTTGGAAAACTTAAACTAGGCCACATGTCAAGGCATGTTTTCACACGATCACCTCAATCAAAACAATCACTGGGTATTAAAATGAAACAATACCTGCGGATGTGTGAAATAATTACATTCTCACCAGCAATGAGCATTTGAAATTCACACGTATACGGCACCTAGTCCAAACGTACGCCATTCTGTGGCTTTCCCACAATTATTTTAGTAGCGCCGGAATTCCCCGTATATCCCAAAAACAGCCAATCCCATTCGCTCGTAGAGACGATGCCCCCCAATCGAGGTCATTGCAATTTTATACGCGAGAGCTAAGAATTTTCCCGCCAAAAACAGTTTTTCGTAGAATTTTAACTCTTGACCATGTCATCGACGGAGGTTCGCCATGTCTTCAATCGCATTGATTATACGTCGTTTAAGCCTAGAACCAATGAAACAAATGCTCATATAAAAGAACGTACCGCGATTTTACATGAATAGGCCCAATGCCAACATCATATCGCTGACAAAGGTAAACCAAAAAGTCAATGGCACGCCCTATCTGCGATTTACCATTTGGGCTCTAGGGGCTCAACGATGGAACCCCAATTTTTGGTTCGAAGAATGAGAACCTAAGCTATGGTCAAGTTGCAGTCATGAAGTCGCGTGACAGGATCGGAAGATTTTTTTTCAGATTGAGTGATTCGTCTCAATGAAATAGGTCCACATACGTAATTCGCTTGTCTTAAGAATATTATAATTATCATGATAAATATGGCATGGAAATACTGTCAAAATTAAAATAGCATTTTTGACGCGTCAATCGACGCGTCAAATTCACTTTATTCAAAATTTAATCTTGAAGTGAGTAGATTATTGCAACACAACTCTCAAGCAGGGGCTCGACAGTATTCGGGAAAATAAGAAATAAACGCTTGGAACTTTGAGGGGAAGGGGCCCTGGTCCCTCGGGGCTCGCTGTTCCAAGATCTGCCGCTGCTTCGAAAGCTCTTCGTTTCACGGCAGCTGTTACAATTCAATGTATTTTGTTAAATAATATACATAACAGACTGGTGACCGCTTAGTAGCAGCAACCTGTCCAAAGAAACCTTGGGCAATAATTAGACCATTGAAGGTTGACCATTGAAGAGTTTATGTTGGCGATAGGGAATCAATGAAGAATGGATGAAGGTCTCTGAATTCAGGCATGAATAACACCTCGAACCTTAGTGTCTGATAAGGTTTGTATAGAGCGAAAAGGTGAAGCCAAAATCAGTCGACCTTTTTGGGAACGAAAAAGGTAACACATTGCCGACTTGTGGCCGACAGACCCATTTCGTAAGCTGATTGGCACTTGGTAGATACAAATACAAGAATAATTGATTGATCAAAGCTTACTTCAAAATTTCCCGTGAAAATTAAAGAATAAAGTGTAAAAATTGCTGATTTCGGCAGTCGGCTATCTTGATTCTGATCAGGTCACTTTTTGGGTACAGGATCATCGAGGGGGCATTATTCCTGTTATATATGGGCACTATTTTGCCAGAGTAATTTGCTCTGATTAGAATCCCACACTAATCCCACGACTCAAACAAGAGCCCTAAGGGGCACTATGGCCAGCCTGTCAGCTTTTCAAAAATGGCAAATAATGATGCATTCTGTGGGTTAAATTTGTCAAAATAAACTCCCAGCTCAAAGTCAATACCTAAATTTACACAATACAACCGTAGAATACAAAAGTAGCACAGACAGCGGTGACTGGAGCGGGTAGGAACAAATACCTCAGATAAATCGTTTCCCTTGGTCTTATTGATTCTAATGCGGAATAGAATTCAATTTTCTGAAAGTTGCTCAATAAAACAACATTGAATTGGATTTGATGTTTTATTTGTTCAATAAAGTAAAATTGAATTGGATTTAATATTTTTTTGCAGAATAAAATTTGATTGAATTTGCAGTTTTAGCACATGGCTAATTAGCATATCAAGGTCATCTATCCGATTTGAGAAAAAGCTATTTTTTCCCGGTGTTTTGCACAATTGTCAATGACATTTTCTGTAGTGCTAATCACAGGGACCTGACAAAAAGAATTTTTGACCCCAGTATCCTAGGTACTATATATAAACAAGAGATCCACGGATCTTAATATCTCGGGCGCAGAGTGTTATCTTTGTAATGTATAGGCGCCATCTGATTGATGCATCTTTAAGGTTTTCCTTGAACACTTCATGGATGTGTAAAATCTGCTGATTTCGGTGAACAACATCATCGAAATCTAATCAGCAATCATCGCGGCAATACACGAGGTTTGGGCCTATTCGATTGTGCGCGCATAATCTTCCGCGAAGTAGCGTATCGATTGAATCTTCGGTTATTTGCATAATGAAATAGATATGGGGAGACGGAATCGATACAACAGCTTTCAAATTAAAAATAAACATATAAGACACTCCCATGACTGGGAAATGAGAAACTAGAACCGAGCAGATTAATAGAAGAAGATTAATAGACCGGTTTGTCTGCGTCAATCGAATATGCCCTTACATTGATTGACAGCGGGAGCTCAGCCAACCGCAGGGAGCAGTTATTTTACTTCAATGTAACCTTGTACATCAGCCTTCTAGTCGTTTTATGAAACAAAATGCTCCTTGAAATTTCTTTAAAAATCGCCACAAATTCGTCGATTTCTCTTAAACAAGAGATCCACGGATCTTTATATCTCGGCGCAATAAGTCAAATGAACCAGAAACAAACTTTCCATGATGGGTTTCTGTGTAATTGTTTCTGTTTCATTCACCGAACTCGCTGTCAAAAAGGCGATTCTCGATATAAATAGTAATGGGTTTTCCCCGCGGGATACCCGTTTTGGGAAAGGCACCTGAATCGATGCTACGAGTTCGAATCCCAATATTTAGACGTAATTTATTATTCTTTGAAATAAATTCTTAGAATTTCTATTTATGATAGGATGTGCAGGTTTTGATTTGTTAATGATGTTAATAAAAGTTAACCTCTTAACCTCTTATTTGTGACGGATTAGTTTCGATGCTCCTCACAACCCGCCCCACCACGTGTCACTTATTCACGGACACGCGGATTGTATCATTTGTAATAGGCCTACCACATGAAAGAGTCCATGACCTATCGTAGAATAGTAGGGCCTACCGATCACGCTATGTGCGATGAAAGTAGTGTTTGAATAAAACAAATTTTTTATGAAATAAACATTATTTATCATAATTAATCAATTGATCAGGTGCCGCCTAAATAATTGTTTGTTTCGTGAAATTTGTACAAAACTTTGCGACTTCGTCATGTCTTGTGACCCTGAAAATACTAGAAGAATCATCGGTAAGCTTATTAAACGGCGAGGTCAACATAGTAACAACAACTTCGGGGATTGAAAAAAAAAATCGAAAGAATTATTTCTTATACTGATGAGTTATACTGATGGGGAGTAGCGACCGTCATTGACACCGGTTATTTATCCATTCACTATCAAATGTGACGAGCCCAATAAATGATTGCGCATAGATTCGGCCTCTCAGCATTTAGCACAGCAGTTCCGAGAAGTGTTAAGACCGATCAGCGCGCGCGCTATCTAAAACCGGTGCTAGTACGATCAATATCTACAGGTATATACGTGTTCAGTATTACACAGCGAGTATCAGTATGTTGATCGAGCGTCGTCGTAGCAACGCGCTATACAGCGGCTTGAACTAGCGAGTAACGTTAATTATCTTTTAACCAAATTAGAGCACTTATAACCATCGGAATCAAATATAAACCAAGCTGCACCATCTACATCAAGTAGAGAATACCTGTGTGAAATTACAGAATTGTCGGTCCACACAAACAGCTTAAATCGTGACATAAAGAAACATCCACAGACGGACAGACAGACACACAGACATGACGACGATGCCATAGATGGGTTCGTCTGACGACGAAACCCATCAAAAAATTGAGGGACCATTTAGACGTTGTACTAATCAGATGTGGGACCACTGGTATGTGGAATGAATTGTGGGGCTAATGAACACATGATATAGGAACAGTGTAAATAAGTAGTTGCGTACATCACTGTTGGCAATATGGCAGTAAAAGTTATTCGCCACATGCACCAGAGTTTGCTATGCTCGGTTCATGCACACAACTTCCTGATTTCTGTGCTATTGACCCAAGTAGAAAATAAACATAGTTGTGTCAAAATGCACGCTCATACACGCAGCTTTAATCACAAAATCCCAGGGCAGTGAAGAAACAGATGAAGCATCTACAATATGTACAGAAGACAGCGTAACAACAATAAGTTCAAAACATGCCATTTTGAACAGAAAGCAGGTCATAAGTCATCTATCTTGAATTGGAGAAGTTCCGAGAACAAAACAGTTCCTTTTAATATTATCATACACATACCATAAAAATGGCAATAATTTATCCCAAACGGATTTCGAGTTATCGTGTATACGGAAAGTTCGTGTCAAAAGTAGATGGTGTCGGCCATCTTGAATCGGAGAAGTCCCCAAAACAATAAGGTTTTACATCATACTATCATACACATCTAATATATATTTCATGAAATTTTCTGAAACGATTTTTTAGTTATCACGTACACGTGTCAAAAATAGGTCATAATTCGGCCATCTTGAATCATAGATTCCCCAAAAGAGTTCCCCACCATACCACCATACATGCACATACCATAACAATTTCATGAAATCATGTCAAACCGTTTTTGATTTTTCGTGAACATGGAGAGTTCCTGTGTCACAAGTAAGTCATAAGTCGGCCATGTGGAAAGAGGTCCACAGTAAATTGGAAATGGAAAGCAGTATGAATCGTCGACGCATTAAACAGGCAAGGGACGCTTAACCTGGTCACAATTGTAAATATAGCTGCAAAGCAGCGATAACGGGTTTTCTGCACAGTCTTAGAATGCTGTTCAACGGTGGATTTCGACAAAACATTTGATAAGGCACAACATCAGCCATTACTAAACAGGCCATTAGGAAACAGTATCAATGATAGGTCGCCCAAATGGCTCAGCAGTTATCTCTGAACGAAAACTTGTAGCCGAAATCAACGGAACGCCTCATCTTGGAATAAGTCGGTCAAACTAGTGGAGTCAGGCAAGGTAGTATCCTAAGTAGTCTTCTGTTTAATGTCCTGACAAATGACATACACAGTAATCCAAAATATACCAGACCGAGTAAATTTCCAAAACGTTTGATCGAACAACACGCTTTTTGTTTGAACCAAAACTTTTCTTCATTCTGACAAAAAATGTGTTCGAATAAAAAGCTATGTTATTGTTGAAATGAACAACTTTTTGTCCCGGCAAAAAATTTGGTTGAGCGAAAACAATTATTTTCGAACGAATGTTTGAATGAAAACAATTCTGTTCGATTGAATGGACTACTTAATACTTTTAGTTCGGAGAAAAAACTTTTTACAATATACTTGTTCAAACGAAAAACTTAATGATCTGACAAGAAAATTATGTTCAAATTAAAACGATCCTGTTCGATCGAACGATCGTTGGAACGAAAAACGTTTCGTTTGGACAGAAAAAAGTTTGTTCAACTTTGTTCTAACGATTTTTTCAAATTGGCTCAATCGAACAGAATATCATTAGTTCGAACGAAATAAATTTTGTTCTGACGAAAGAATTTTCAAGCAAAAGGTCTTTGAGCGAAAAAGAAGATATTTCTGGTCCTCCGCAGTAACTTAAAGCCGGACGTAGGTCAGCCTTGCGACGCGATGCGATCATTGCGTTGCATCGCAAGTTTCGATGCAAGTCGGTTGCGATACGATTGTCAGTAACTGTTTGCGACTATAGTTTCTGCCAATCCCAAGAGCGCGTAGGTCGGTTGTGACAGTCGCGTCGCGTCCCAGAAAGTAGAACACGTGCGACTCCTTGTGACTGGCGTTGCTGACAGTCGCAACCCGTCGCAAGGGAGCGTAGGTCGATGAGTAGTTGCGACACAATCGTCGCTGCCGGTCGCCATGAATGGCGTCGCAGTGAGTCACAAGGCGTTGCAAAGCCGACCTACGTCCGGCTTAAGTCATTAGGAATTAATGAAATACCTGTTTCATTTATGATGAAAAAAATCAAATGAAAAGTCTGGCTTATAAAGCTGTCTGCTCAGACGGAATTTAAAAAAAATCTTCATTTTTGCCAATAAATTTGATAATTGTGATTGATCGTTGCAAGTCAGAACCAGTTACTCACTAATTACACATGCATTTTAATAAATCTGATTCCTCATTTACAGTGAACTTAGCTTTAACCTAGTAGAGGCTACCAGCCTATGTAGGCCTATGTATATGCGTAGATCTAACATCCGGACAGATTGGTCGTAGGCCTATTGAATAACAACCCTCCTAAATATCGTAAATTTTGTTTTGAAGTTCAATCCAATGAGTCCGTTAATAAACGCAACAATTATACTGTGTTTGTTTGAGACATTAAAGGTCAGTACCGGTAGGCCTAAAGCCTTAAGGTCGCCTAAAACTCAATAAAATCTTCAAGCGACACAGCGAACGATCTCCTTTCCCCCTCAGCGAACGCTTACTCCGAATGTCAAGTGTGAGTCCAGCATACGGATAGGTGTGTGTTATATACTTGTATTGAGTAAAAAGCTTGTGCATTTGACAATGATCGGTATGTACTGTAGGTAATATAGTATAGAGTATTGATGGTATTGATATAGAGGTTGAACCCGCGGCCGAATAAAGTAATATATTCTTTTATTTTGATACCTCGTCGACATAACAGCTTTTCTCTGCTATATCTCTTCGGCGTGTTTAGTTTAGGCCTACGACTCCCCGGTACACTAAAGATTTATCTTAGTAAATACACGGTTAATTTGGTAATGAAAAATAGGTATTGTTAAACTAACTCCTTGAAACCCGCAGCCAAATCACTGGTAGTAATAAATTAATTTGTACTCGATTTGATTCTCATGATGAGGAGAAACTCGCAGCTGATCCACGGAACGACGATGTTGTGACACACGTCGATTCGTCGATGTTTACGGCTCGACAGTGCTTTTAAAATCTAAAGTAGTAAATTTCCAGTGTATCGGTAAAATGATTTGATGAGGAAAATGGGCTATTGTTAAAATTACTGTTTGAAGACCGCGGCTGAATGTGAAGTCTGCGGCAATATATTAGTTCATTTATACTTGAATTGATAATCGAAGTGAATATCGGCCTGCGGGTTGATTTCGGGATGACGACTCGAAAAACAAGTCGCCCCATTGAATGGGGCTAAATTTTCGATGTTTACGGCCCGACAGTGCTTTTATAACGATGATTCGTGAAAAAACACGCGGAGTATTTGTAGATCTCAGTGAGCTGAACGATATCATACGGATTGTATCGACAACAGCGGCAAGGTAACAAGGCCTATGTTCTTTTAGTGAAAATGGTGTGACATAAAATAATAATAATAAGAAACACGTGAATCTCAATAGGGTTTTCTGTGATGTAACAGAAAACCCTAAAAATACGGACAAGTGAAACCTATAGTGAATGCCGATTACGCAGCCTATAAAAGATTTTATTGTGCACTGGTACAAATCCGATAACAAAACGATTGTCAACCCCATACCCTATCACTGTTTTCCGTTCTTTTGATATTCAAATAGGGATTGGCCATTATTTATTCGGTTGGTAAATTTCGTTTGATTTTTTATAAACCCACCACACCAGTTTGATTTAAAGATACCAGTTGCAGACAAAGAAATAGCAGTTGCAAAATTTTCCCCGACCACTAACACAGTGCTTTTTTCACAGCAATATTAAGCTCATTAAATTCATATCTCATAATTAGTTATCTTTAGGTTACGGAAACTTCTTTATTGAAATTTCAGAATCATTGATTTGCTAGTGTAATTGACTGCAGTGATGGCAGTTAGTAACTGTTGATTGGTTAAGCAGCTAGCTTAAGAGCACATAGATGCTATTAGGCTACCCAAACTAATTGTCTCTGCGAGTGTCTCCGTGAGTTCACCGAACAAAATTTTCACCTTGTGCATCTGTGCTCAAAATGAGACAATTCATCGAATAGACACTACTCCTTAAACACAGGCAGTCGCTAGTATGATTGGCAGTTGTTTTGAAGGGAGCCAATATCCTGGAGACTTAAACTAGGCCACGCGTCTGAAGCAAATTTTCATGCGATGCACACTGACTGCAGTAGGCCTACATTTAAATATAGCCACTGATCTCAGCTTTCATACTATCATTGATATCAGACGAGATATTTCATAGCCGTCACAGGATTCTTACAGTCGGATGCGATGGCCGACGGCTTATTTTGAAAGATTATTTTGAAAGCCCTGTTAATTACACAGTACACACGGCGATTGATTGGATAAATTGAATTGAAACACATCGCTTGAGTAAACTCACAATTTATGATAGTTTTACGGTCTATGACAGTGTACCTTTACTTCTTCATCCTGTAAACTATATCATCAGCACTCTACGATATAAATAATGACTTACTGCGTAAAATAAATGCTAAATCGAAAGAAAATCTAACAGTCTAATGTCATTCAGCGCGGCACCGGGTCTGGGCCAATTCGATTGTGCGCGCCACGACAATGTAGCGGGTCGATTGAATCTCCGGTTTTTTCATAATACAATAGGAAGACGGAAACAATACGATGACTATCAAATTTAAAATAAACATATAATCAGACTGTCCAATGACTGGGAAATGAGTAAGTAAATCCTAAAAAATGGCACACGAATATCCGAGCAGAGACCGGTCTGTCTGCGTTGTATAATCGAATATGGCCTTACATTGATTGACTGCGGGAGATCAGCTAACTGCGGGGAGCATTTATTTTACATCAATTTAACGATGTACAACGACCTTCTAGACGTTTTATGAAACAAAATGCTCCTTGGAAATTTCTTAAAAATCGCCACAAATTCGACGATTTCTCTTAAATGAACATGATATTCAAAATTCCATTCCCAACAGATTTTAGCCGCATGATGAAGCTACATTTTGCACATAAACATAGTAGATTGCATGACTTCGTGTCAAAGTTATAACCTCATTTGTGAGCAAAAATTTGATGTTTAGACCCATTACAAAATCTCGGGATTTCAGAATTTCCGGTGGAAAGTGCCGTTTGTTTTCAAAATCATGGTCATATTTATTTGAGGGCTGGTGCGGTACAGACAGATTTTGCCGATTTTTTCGGATTAATCGAACAATTTAACAATCTCAAAGGCACTCAAATCTTTCTCAAACCACCCAGTCTAATGCGGAAATTCGTTATCTTTAAGAATAATCTTACTTGAAGCGGATTGGATTATCAATAACGAAGTTATGAACTGTTGAAGTGACATACCTATCGACCGATCTGACGGAGAGTTGGCTCCCTTGTCTTTCCGTTAAAACCAATATTTTAGCGATCAGATTTTGGCGAAAAAGCCAATATAAATTTTAACGAGGCCCTCTTTCAAAATTCAGCTATGTAGAGTTTGGAGAATGGATAATGCTTTAATAAATGATTTGTACAAATACATGCTCAGTAGCACAGTCAAAGAGCCTTTACTCTGGAAACCATGTCATTTAAATTCGCTCCATTTATATAGTAATAGGCTCATCCTACGGCTGGCCTAAAAATCTGTAGAAAAAATACAACAAAGAGAAAAGAACAGTATTCGAACTCCTGCAAGCCTGAAAGCCCTAGCATAGTGACACTGCTAGACCACCGAGGCAGCCAAAACAGTTGGAATGTTTTACCTACGCATGGCCTCAAACTAACCTTAACCCAAACAATCTGGACCATATAAACGATGCGTCGATTGACGCGTCAAAAATGCTATTCTAATTTTGACAGTATTTCCATGCCATAGATAAATATATTCAAATACTCTTGAATATAATTTTTTTATATCATGCATAATGAACGCCGATTTAGCGGTTAAAACAAATCATTACATCTACTTGCACATAAATACACCATCAATGCTGAGCCTGTTAAAGCACCAGTACCCGTACATACAGCCTTACACACGTTGATGCCGACAACAGCTTCCACTTCAAAAGTTAAGAACAAAATTTTTCGAAATATTTGCGATCCGATTTACACTAAATAAACCTTTAAAGTCAGGTATTTAGCATCGGATATTGTGCCGAAAATTCCAGATTGATACACTACATAGTTTTTCAAGTAAGCACATTTTTAGTGTAAACCAATTATGTTGATTGACAGGCAGGCTCAGCTGCGCGCCTCATTTTATTGATGACGTCAGATCTAGACAATAACATTACCACGTGCGTAATGCAAACGAAAAACATATTGAATTTTTTTAAACAAACTTCTCTAATGGAATATCAATTTCTTTTCATAATTTGCCTTTCTTTTATGTAGTTTATAATCTATACATAAGTCTTTGCTTCTTCAAACCTCAGGACTTTGAAGTCCTCTTGTTAAAATGAAATTTTTCCTCCTAGCTCCTTAACCACAAGAGATAGGATTGTGGTTGCAATGTGTCATCAGTAGCCCTTGACAAGACATTTGTGTTGATGTAAGGTATAACTTGGTCAGACATATGTTTCTCCAGGAGTGCCACCTATAAAACGCTGGAAACACATTTTTATCTATATCGACTAGGCGTATTAAGGGATTTCTATAAAAAATGATACACATGTACCTAGTTATAAAATATGATCCCCTTGCATAATTAGTTCCCATTTTAACCACTAGGGGGTGTTTTTATGAAAAACCATTCCAGCATCGCTTTTTCATACAACTGCCGCCAGGGAACTGTGAAGCCACCAATTTTTGCTCCTAGCTCATAAACCGTTGGCGATAGAATAGTGGTTGCAATGGGTGGTTAGTAGCCCTTGACGAAACGCTTGTATTGATGTATGATTTGACTAGTTATCTCATATGGTTCTCCAGGAGCGCCACCTACAAATCGCTGGTAATGCATTTTGATTGACTAAGCGAATTAAGGGATTTCTATGAAAATTGAAACACATGTACCTGGATATGAAATACGAGGAAATACAACAAACCCCTCACATAGTTAGTTTTGAAAACTTAGTCTTGCATCCGTTTTTCGCGTGTAATTCAACCATTTTATTATAGATATCAAAAAACTTGGAGTGAGTTCATATACATATGTATAGTATACAAACCAGCTAAATAACTTCATACAACTGCCACAAGGGAATGGTAAAAACACCGTATTTTCGTTGTTCTCGAAGTTGTTTTCCCTTAAATTGGTACATTAGTACTTTTAACTTAGTAGCCACGTATCCATGATATGATATGTGCTGACCCCTAGGTGGCGCTACTTCAAAATAGAGGTACATTATGAACTGATTTCAGTGAAATCTTTTGCAACCTCCCTAGTACGACATTTAACCCAGAAAGGCAGAAACCCGTTATCGCTATATTTATTAGGGTTTTCTGTTATTTCACAGAAAACCCTATTGATATCCGCGTGATTATTAGGGTTTTCTGTTATTTCACAGAAAACCCTATTGATATCCGCGTGATTAATTATTATTGTTATTTTCTTCCACACTATTTTTACCAAAAGAACATAGGCTTTGTTACCTTACCGCTGTTTCATATACAATCCATATAATATCGTTCAGCTCACTGAGATCTACAAATAGCCCGCGTGTTTTTTCACGAATCATCGTTACAAAAGCGCTGTCGGGCCGTAAACATCGAAAATTTAGCCCCATTCAATGGGGCGACATGTTTTTCGAGTCGTCATCCCGAAATCAACCCGCAGGCCGACTGTCACTTCGATTATCAATTCAAGTATAAATGAACTAATTTATTGCCGCAGACTTCAAATTCAGTCGCGGTCTTCAAACAGTGATTTTAACAATAGCCCATTTTCCTCATCAAATCATATTACCGATTCACTGGAAAGATTTTAAAAGCACTGTCGAGCCGTAAACATCGACGAATCGACGTGTGTTACTACATCGTCGTTCCGGGGATCAGCTGCGAGTTTCTCCTCATCATGAGAATCAAATCGAGTACAAATTAATTTATTACTACCAGTGATTTGGCTGCGGGTTTCAAGGAGTTAGTTTAACAATACCTATTTTTCTTTACCGAATTAACCGTGTATTTACTAAGATAAATCTTTAGTGTACTGGGGAATCGTAGGCCTAAACTAAACAGGCCGAAGAGATATGGCGGAGAAAAGCTGTTATGTCGACGAGGTATCAAAATAAAAGAATATATTACTTTATTCGGCCGCGGGCTTCAACCATTTATCAATACTCTATATTTCCTACAGTACATACCGATCATTGTCAAATGCACAAGGTATTTACTAAATACAATTATATAACACACTCCTATCCGTATGTTGGACTCACACTTGACATTCGGAGTAAGCGTTCGCTGTGGGGGAAAGGAGATCGTTCGCCGTGTCGCTTTAAGTGTTTATCGAGTTTTACGCGACCTTAAGGCTTTAGTATGGTGGCTGATAAGATTAAAAAAACACGAATATGCAAATGAGGGCGACATGACGACAAAACTAAAATAACGCGAGAAAACAATGATTTTGATTTTGTCGCCCGCGACAATGCATTATTTTGGTTTTGTCACACGCGACAATTCAATATTTTGGTTTTATCGCCCGCGACAATTCATTATTTTGGTTTTATCGCTTGCGACAATTCATTATTTTGGTTTTGTCGCCCGCGAAAATTCAATATTTTGGTTTTATCGCCCGCAACAATTCATTATTTTGGTTTTGTCGCCCTCGACAATTCACCATTTTGGTTTTGTCGCCCGCGACAATTCACCATTTTGGTTTTGTCACCCCCGACAATTCATTATTTTGGTTTTATCGCCCGCGACAATTCATTATTTTGGTTTTATCGCCCGCGACAATTCATTATTTTGGTTTTGTCGCCCGCAACAATTCATTAGTTTGGTTTTGTCGCCCGCGACAATTCAATATTTTGGTTTTGTCGCCCGCGACAATTCAATATTTTGGTTTTATCACCCGCGACAATTCATTACTTTGGTTTTATCTCCAGCGACAATTCATTATTTTGGTTTTGTCGCCCGCGACAATTCTTCTTTTTGGTTTTGTCGCCCGCGACAATTCTTCTTTTTGGTTTTGTCGCCCGCGACAATTCATTATTTTTGTTTTATATTTTGTTTTAGTCGCCCGCGACAATTTTTTTTTTGGTTTTGTCGCCCGCGACAATTCAATATTTTGGTTTTGTCGCCCACGACAATTCATTATTTTGGTTTAATCGCCCGCGACAATTCAATATTTTGGTTTAATCGCCCGCGATAATTCATTATTTTGGTTTTATCGCCGGCGACAATTCATTATTTTGGTTTTATCGCCCGAGACAATTCATCATTTTGGTTTTACCGCCCGCGACAATTCATTATTTTGGTTTTGTCGCCCGCGACAATTCACCATTTTGGTTTTGTCACCTGGACAATTCACCCTTTTGGTTTTATCGCCCGCGACAATTCATTATTTTGGTTTTGTCGCCCCCACAATTCTTTTTTTGGTTTTGTCGCCTGCGACAATTCATTATTTTGGTTTTGTCGCCCGCGAAAATTCAATATTTTGGTTTTATCGCCCACGACAATTCACTACTTTGGTTTTATCGCCAGCGACAATTCATTATTTTGGTTTAGTCGCCCGCAACAATTCTTCTTTTTGGTTTTGTCGCCCGCGACAATTCTTTATTTTGGTTTTGTCGCCCGCGACAATTCACCATTTTGGTTTTGTCACCCGCGACAATTCATTATTTTGGTTTTATCGCCTGCGACAATTCATTATTTTGGTTTTGTTGCCCCGACAATTCTTTTTTTGGTTTTTTCGCCCGCGACAATTCATTAGTTTGGTGTTTGTCACCCGCGACGATTCAATATTTTGGTTTTATCGCCCACGACAATTCATTACTTTGGTTTTATCTCCAGCGACAATTTATTATTTTGGTTTTGTCGCCCGCGACAATTCTTCTTTTTGGTTTAATCGCCCGCGACAATTCAATATTTTGGTTTTATCACCCGCGATAATTCATTATTTTGGTTTTATCGCCCGCGAAAATTCATTATTTTGGTTTTGTCGCCCGAGACAATTCAATATTTTGGTTTTGTCACCCGCGACAATTCAATATTTTGGTTTTATCGCCCACGACAATTCATTACTTTGGTTTTATCTCCAGCGACAATTCATTATTTTGGTTTTATCGCCCGCGACAATTCATTATTTTGGTTTTGTCGCCCAAGACAATTCATCATTTTGGTTCTATCGCCCGCGACAATTCATTATTTTGGTTTTGTCGCCCGCGACAATTCACCATTTTGGTTTTGTCGCCTTGACAATTCACCATTTTGGTTTTGTCGCCCCCACAATTCTTTTTTTGGTTTTGTCGCCCGCGGCAATTCATTATTTTGGTTTTGTCGCCCGCGACAATTCAATATTTTTGTTTTGTCGCCCGCGAAAATTCAATATTTTGGTTTTATCGCCCACGACAATTCACTACTTTAGTTTTATCGCCAGCGAATATTCATTATTGTGGTTTTGTCGCCCGTGACAATTCTTCTTTTTGGTTTTGTCGCCAGCGACAATTCATTATTTTGGTTTTGTCGCCCGCGACAATTCACCATTTTGGTTTTGTCGCCCGCGACAATTAATTATTTTGGTTTTATCGCCCGCGACAATTCATTATTTTGGTTTTATCGCCCGCGACAATTCATTATTTTTGTTTTGTCGCCCCGACAATTCTTTTTTTGGTTTTGTCACCCGCGACAATTCATAAGTTTGGTTTTGTCGCCCGCGACAAATCAATATTTTGGTTTTGTCGCCCGCGACAATTCAATATTTTGGTTTTGTCGCCTGCGACAATTCATTACTTTGGTTTTATCTCCAGCAACAATTCATTATTTTGGTTTTGTCGCCCGCGACAATTCTTCTTTTTGGTTTTGTCGCCCGCGACAATTCATTATTTGGTTTTATATTTTGTTGAGTCGCCCGCGACAATTTTTTTTGGGTTTTGTCGCCCGCGACAATTCTATATTTTGGTTTCGTCGCCCGCGACAATTCATTATTTTGGTTAAATCGCCTGCGACAATTCAATATTTTGGTTTTATCGCCCGCGATAATTCATTAGTTTGGTTTTATCGCCCGCGACAATTCATTATTTCGGTTTTGTCGCCCGAGACAATTCATCATTTTGGTTTTATCGCCCGCGACAATTCATTATTTTGGTTTTGTCGCCCGCGACAATTCACCATTTTGGTTTTGTCGCCTGGACAATTCACTATTTTGGTTTTGTCGCCCGCGACAATTCATTATTTTGGTTTTGTTGCCCCCACAATTCTTTTTTTGGTTTTTTCGCCCGCGACAATTCATTAGTTTGGTTTTGTCGCCCGCAACGATTCAATATTTTGGTTTTATCACCCACGACAATTCATTACTTTGGTTTTATCTCCAGCGACAATTCATTATTTTGGTTTTGTCGCCCGCGACAATTCTTCTTTTGGTTTTGACGCCCACGACAATTCATTATTTTGGTTTTATATTTTGTTTTTGTCGCACGCGACAATTTTTTTTTTGGATTTGTCGCCCGCGACAATTCATTATTTTGGTTTTATCGCCCGCGACAATTCAATATTTTGGTTTTATCGCCCGCGATAATTCATTATTTTGGTTTTATTGCCCGCGACAATTCATTATTTTGGTTTTGTCGCACGAGACAATTCATTATTTTGGTTTTATCGCCCGCGACAATTCATTATTTTGTCGGCCAAAGAAAATTTTGAAGACGCTTTGATCAATTACCTTGATCTTTCGTTTATATTTGACTCTACCAAAGTCCCATCAGCATAAGAAAATTGGGTCGATCTGACTCAAGATGACCTTTTTAGTGCCCAAAAATGTCAATTTTGGCCAGAATTCTAGGTCTTGTAGCTTCCTACTGGTTTGCCATTTCTCATTGCAATTGCTGATGGATATTCTTTAGAGAGGGATGTTTTATACCTGGGACAGGTATTTTTGATCAGCCAATTATGACGCAATTGTGACGCAATTATGACACAATTGGCGGCCATCTTGGTGTCATCAGTACTCATTCGTAGGTGGGAAAAAGTTTTTCCACAATTAATTGATACCTTAGCATATTGTGTTACTATATTCAATTGGAAAGTTGTAGCCCATAACGTGTTCTATGATTTTGGTGAGTTTCAAGGTCATTGGTTTTTGTATGTGGCCATCAGGGGGCGTTGAATAATACAATAACTTAGTATCGCTATATTATATTTGTACCAAGGCATATTTTGTTGCCATGATCAATGGCAAAGTTGTAGTTCATGACATCGTCTATGATTGTGGTGAGTTTTTAAGGACATTAGTCACCAGGGGGCGTTGAATAGTAGAAAAACTTAGTTTTTCCTTATTAGATTGGTACCTAGGCATATTTTGTTACTATGATCAATTGCAAAGTTGTATTTCATGACATGTACTACGATTGGGGTGAGTTTTAAGGTCATTGGGTTTTGCATATGGTCACCAGGGGGCGTTGAATAGTAGAATAACTTAGTATTTCCATATTAAAGTTTTGAAGACGCTTCAAGGTAATGTCTTGATATTTGGTTTATACATGTATCTACCCTAGACACATCGTCAGCCCAAAAACTGGCCCTGTCAGATTCAAGATTGCCGACTGGCAGCCATTGTTGTTTGCCAAAATCAGCACTTTTTAAACATTTTCGAAGTTTTCGTGGGAAATTTTGAAGACGCTTTGATCAATTACCTTGATCTTTCGTTTATATTTGAATCTACCAAAGGCCCATCAGCATAAGAAAATTGGGTCGATCTGACTCAAGATGGCCGTCCTATGACCTTTTTAGTGCCCAAAAATGTCAATTTTGGCCAGAATTCTAGGTCCTGTAGCTTCCTACTGGTTTGCCATTTCTCATTGCAATTGGGGAAGGATATTCTTTAGAGAGGGATGTTTTATACCTGGGATAGTTATTTTTGATCAGCCAATTATGACGCAATTGGCAGCCATCTTGGTGTCATCAGTACTCATTCGTAGGTGGGAAAAAGTTTTTCCACAATTAATTGATACCTAAGCATATTGTGTTACTATATTCAATTGGAAAGTTGTAGCCCATAACGTGTTCTATGATTTTGGTGAGTTTCAAGGTCATTGGTTTTTGTATGTGGCCATCAGGGGGCGTTGAATAATACAATAACTTAGTATCGCTATATTATATTTGTACCAAGGCATATTTTGTTACCATGATCGATGGCAAAGTTGTAGTTCGTGACATCGTCTATGATTGTAGTGAGTTTTTAAGGATATTAGTTATTCCATATAGTCACCAGGGGCGTTGAATAGTAGAAAAGCTTAGTTTTTCCTTATTAGATTGGTACCTAGGCATAGTTTGTTACCATGATCCATTGCAAAGTTGTAGTTCATGACATCGTCTATGATTGTGGTGAGTTTTTAAGGACATTAGTTATTCCATATAGTCACCAGGGGGCGCTGAATAGTAGAATGGCTTAGTATTCCCTTATTAGATTGGTACCTAGGCATATTTTGTTACTATGATCAATTGCAAAGTTGTATTCCATGACATGTACTACGATTGCGGTGAGTTTTAAGGTCATTGAGGTCATTGAGTTTTGCATATGGTCACCAGGGGGCGTTGAATAGTAGAATAACTTAGTATTTCCATATTAAATTGGTAACGAGGCTTATTTTGTTATCACAATCAATTACAAAATCATAGCTGCTCACATGTTCTATGATTGTGGTGGGTTTCAAGGTCATGGGATTTTGTATATGGTCACTAGAGGGCGTTATGTATTGAAATTGTTAGATTGTTGAGCATTTGAAACCACTGCCCAAGTGAGCATGGTGTCCCTGGACCCCTAGTTTGGTTTTGTCGTCCGCGACAATTCATTATTTTGGTTTTGTCGCACGCAACAATTCAATAGTTTGTTTTTGTCGTCCGCGACAACTCATTATTTTGGTTTTATCACCCGCAACAATTCAATATTTTGGTTTTAACGCCCGCGACAATTCATTATTGTGGTTTTATCGACCGCGAAAACTCATTATTTTGGTTTTATCGCCCGCGACAATTCATTATTTTTGTTTTGTCGCCCGTGACAATTCAATATTTTGGTTTTGTCATCCGCGACAATTCATAATTTTGGTTTTGTCGCCCATGGTTTTGTCGGAACATTAAGTTTTTGGTCGAACAGTGTGTTAAGGTTGTTTTGGAAATTTACTCGGTCTGGTATATTTTGGATTACTGTGTATGTCATTTGTCAGGACATTAAACAGAAGACGACTTAGGATACTACCTTGCGTGACTCCACTAGTTAGACCGTCTCATTCCAAGATGAGGCGTTCCGTTGATTTCGGTTACAAGTTTCCGTTCAGAGATAACTGCTGTGCCATTTGGGCGACCTATCATTGATACTGTTTCCTAATGGCCTGTCCAGTAATGGCTGATGTTGAGCCTTATCAAATGCTTTGTTGAAATCCACCGTTGAACAGGATTCTAAGACTGTGCAGAAAACCCGTTATCGCTGCTTTGCAGCTATATTTATTATTATTATTAGTATCATTATCATTAACGACCTGAAAACTGTCTGATCGAAAAAAAATATTTCTAATGTAAGCTGCATAAATTAGTCATTTATTTATCCTTAACTTCACTTCGTGTGTATAGTTCACATTCTATATTGGCGCTATTCATGTTTTTTATGACAATCAACACAAACATGTGAGCGCGCTAGTATGCATAGCCTAGGCTGTATAAAATCCATAAAATAACTAGGGGTCCAGGGACACCATTTCCAATTGGGAAGTGGTTTCAGATGATCAAGAATCTAACTATTTCAATATTCAACGCCTCCTGGTGACCATATACAAAACCAATGACCTTGAAACCCACCACAATCATAGAACATGTCAGCAGCTACAATTTTGTAATTGATTGTGATAACAACATATGCCTCGTTTCCAATTTAATATGGAAATACTAAGTTACTTTACTATTCAACGCCCCCTGGTGACCATATGCAAAACCCAATGACCGTTTCCAATTTAATATGGATACACTAAGTTACTTTACTATTCAACGCCCCCTGGTGACCATATGCAAAACCCAATGACCTTGACACTCGCCACAATCCTAGAACATGTCATGAACTACAACTTTGCAATTGATCATGGTAACAAAATATGCTTTGGTACCAATCTAATAAGGAAATACTAAGTTATTCTACTATTCAACACCCCCTGGTGACCATACAGAATAATTAATGTCCTTACAACTCACCACAATCATAGACAATGTCATGAGCTACAACTTTGCAATTGATTGTGGAACAAAATACGCATAGGTACAAATACAAAATAGAAATACTTTGTTATTGTATCATTCAACGCCCCCTGGTGGCCATATACAAAGAACCAATGACCATGCAACTCACTAAAAACATAGAACACGTTATGTGCTACAACTTTCCAATTGATTGTAGTAACACAATATGCTTAGGTATGAATATAATGTGGAAAAACCTTTTCCCACATACGAATGAGTACTGATGACACCAAGACGCCAATTGCGTCATAATTGGCTGATCAAAAATACCTGTCTCAGGTATAACACATCCCTTTTCAAAGAATGCCCATCACAAATTGCAACAAGAGGACCCTAAGGTTCATATGGTTGAAGACAATGCATGAGGAGATATGAGTTTTATTAGTGAAAACAAATTTACGTTTCCAGGGTTACTTTTAACCATTACGGACATTTCCATAAAAAATTAAAATAAATTCTCGCATGCTCGAATTTATTTTTATCTTTTACTCACTCACCCCTTCAACCTTTGATATGAAACAAGATATATACAATTACTCTAATAATTCCATATATATGAATAACATATAAATGAAAAACATATATAAATGAATAACTTCTAAAATCAATTTTAATAAAAAATATGTTATTTAAATGGAGATTAAACAAATACACAGTGAATTCTTAAATAGAATTAAAGATACCACAAATGTAAAATCTGTAGATTATAAATTTAAGACGTTAAATGAATTAACAATTCATAAGAAATATTTAATTACAAATATTGAAACAATTACTAATAAATATGGAGATTAATTAGTTATTCACTTAGAATATAAAGGATTAAAAGGAAATAAATATAAATTCAGAACATATTTACCAGATAGATTTCATAGATTACCAAGTGAAGATCTTGAAGAATTATGTTCAGGTGATTTCTATTTCATATATAAAGGGTAAGAATGATAAAGGTCCAATGGCCCTGTGGCTCACCATTAAATCATTTAGTGCATATATTGTCAAAAATATTATACTAAATATAAATTAATTTGGATTGAAGATGTATGAGGCTGACAATATATGCGCCTGCAGATGTGTTAGAGTTCTGTGTATACTATCATTGCTGAGTCACTGTGCTATATATAGACTCACTCAGGTGATTACTAACACCCACAGCCATATACTGTAACCTATATTCGCACGCACGTGGCTGACTGCTGACGCGGGTATATACAAATGTACTAGCGACGCAGTACTAGATTGGCCGTAATTTCACAAGTCAGAATACATCCATCCACAAAATGTCAAAAATATACAAACATATACGGACTTTTTTTTCTAGAAATAAAAAAATACCGGCTATGATTGGAAGACCCACTACGAACCCTGTCATAGGTATTGTCATACTTGCTAGTTCAGAATTGCAACTGAATTGAATAGCCTACTCGCTTATATTCGTGTCAACAAACAAATTATAAGCAAACGTACGATACCTAATCGAATAAAATGTTCGCCATTTTGTCTTGGGTTTCACATTAGGCTTTCCCAATTATATCAGAGATGCTGAAATTCCCGGAATTTCCCGTATATCCCACTAACAGCCAATCACATTCATTGTAGCTCAGGTTACAAGGTCAACTGAAATAAATAGAAGCGAGGACATTTAGGGGGTTTATAAAGTGAGGGCCTGTAGGTCGAAAAGTACATTGAGATCAGTCGAACTAAAAACGGCGACACTTCCAGGAAGGATTGAACTTTTATATATTTCAATTTCAAGCATGCAAATCGTCATATATAAAAACGTGCCATTACTAAGTGCTAAAAAGCAGGGTTTTTGAGTGTTTTTCAAGAATAAGTGCCCTAAAAAGAACTCGATCACTATGAAATTTTTGTGGGCTCGAGAACTCATTAAGCAAAACCATGAAACCAAAATTCAACACAATCGGTTCAACAGCCAATGTTTGTGCCTTGTTGACACACCGGTACTCTATTCATTTTCAATGAAAACTGCTTCATCAGACCGTTTGCATAGGCAAACCTACAGTTCGCCAAAAAAGGGCACCATGAAATAGATTTCGAATAAAAAAAATTAATTTTAATAAAAAATTATATAATAAATGGAAGCAAATAAGAAGTACTACTGGCCAACATGAAAAATCAATATAGATAAATCTCAAAAAGCAAGGCATAATAAAACTAGAACACATTTAGAAAATAAATTGAAATTAGAATATAAAGATGATATATTAGAAACAAAATTAGATGAATTAAAGAATGAAAAAGAAATACAAATGTGATACATGTAATCAATCATTCAGTGATAAAAGATATTATAAAGAACAGATTTTAAATTTGCGGTGTCTTTTTTAAGAATTCACTGTGTATTTGTTTACTCTCCATTTAAATAACATATCTTTTATCAAAATTGATTTTAGAAGTTATTCATTTATATATGTTATTCATTTATATGTTATTCATATATATGGAATTATTAGAGTAATTGTATATATCTTGTTTCATATCAAAGGTTGAGAGGGTGAGTGAGTAAATAATAAAAATAAATTCGAGTGTGCGAGAATTTATTCTTATTTTTTACGAGCTCAACCCTTCGACCTTTGGTATGAAACAAGATATATACAATTACTCACTTAAAATGGCTCTAAAAATACTCCTTTGGGCTTGACGCCTGATGTGCTCGACTTGGCATAGATACGCTTGTACAATTTTTTCCCCAATAAAGAGAATGGACATTTATTTACGATCACGGAAACCCTGAATATCTCATTACATCTTTTTTCAACTACCGCGCACCGAACAGTTCATTTTACGCCAGTCAATCTGAGTCGGCCTGTGTTTATATGAGGCAGGACGCAGCCGCTTGTCTCGCTGTGTGTATACAGCACTGCTGTCTCTAGTCTACTACATGTAGTAACTTGTCATGACGTGAATATCTTGTCCTTTTCTCATCATTGAAATAACGTCATGATCTTGAATTTAGATGATTTATTTTCAACTTCTATTTTACAACTCCAACTAGAAAACTGTGTGCTTAACATTATTTTTGTTTATATATAATGGAGAGAGTACTACTGTATGAGTACTGCTGACATGTTTTGACACTGACATGTTTGTGACACTGATATTACTTTTGAGCACAACTAATTACCTAATCCAATTAATACAAACAACTCATCGATGTTGATGCCCCATTTCACATATCAATATCAGGCTGATTAATTTACAAGAGAATTATATTTAGCATTATTAAACAATATTACATCCACAAGAAACGTTAATATACACTCCGATAAAAATCCAAATTAAAACAAAGAAATGTACTGCATGATAAACTCATTCGGGGTAGTCCCCGAGAATACAGCGCAGCATTGAATGGCGTAGTTTGCCAGATATGTGATACCGGCTGGCATTACTGGTAGTTTTCATTGCATGAAGAAAATCCCTCACTCACAGTGCTTTCAAGAAATAAAATCCGGGCTAGCGACTGACAAACACAGCAGAGACCACCCTGTCGATACTCTCCGTGTCAGCGTAAACCACGCAGCAATCTATGAACTACTCACGAATGTATCAGTGCGTGAGCACCTGTGAGGATAGCGATGGTGATAACACTTCATTGCTGAGTAAAACCGATATAGACAACTCACTGATATGGTGAGCCTTCATGCGCCACAAAACTTAACATAATTCATCATGATTTTGGGACCTTAGGTACAACAGGCTATTTTATACATAGCTTGGATCATGGATATAGGCAAATGACGCGTTACAGACAACTTTTTATCGGATCATCGGTTCTATATCGATACAGCATTATGGGACTATATCCATGACAGTAGAGATACTACGGGTGTTTTTCGGTGAACGGTTTATACTAGGGACGATCCCTATATGGTCATTGACCCCATAATGAGAAATGGCAATCCAGTAGGAAGCTACAGGACCCAGAATTTGGGCACTAAAAAGGTCATAGGACGGCCATCTTGAGTCCGATCGACCCAATTTTTCTAATGCAGATGGGTCCTTGGGGGATTCAAATATATACGAAACATGAAGGCAATTGTTCAAAGCGTCTACAAAATTTTGCTCAAAAACTTCAAAAATGTGTAAAAAGTGCTGATTTTGGCGAACAACAATGGCTGTCAGTCGGCTACCTTGATTCTAACATGGCCAGTTTTTGGGCTGAAGATGTGTCAGGGTAGATACATGTGTAACCCAAATATCAAGACATGACATTGAAGCGTCTTCAAAACTTCCCATGGCATTTGCTCATTAACTCTCATAGCTAGATGTCGTTCATTTTTCCAATAAAAGAAACGTACACATCTAATCATAATCACATAAAACAATGCTTTAATGACTGACTTATATATATATATATATGTATATATATATATATATATGCTCAGTTCCACAGTCAAAGGCCCATTCCTCTGGAAACCATGTTTGAATATACTCCATTTGTATAGTAATAGGCTCAGCCTACTGCGGGCCTCCAGTAAGAGTTTGGACAAAAACATAATCATACTAAATTCCGTTTAAAATGCATACCTGTGCCTGATACTGCCAAAGTTAGGTCATTCTGTGTTTGGAAAACATATTGAATTCCAGCCTTTATATCATCCATGATCTAAAATAACCAAGATTAAGTTCTTATAAATTAACATAAAAATCAATATTTTGTCCATGTTTGGTCAGACATGGAACTCATTCCTGTCAATTCAATTTAATTGATCAATCATTTATCATTTCACTGCACACTATTCCGCAATTCAACACCCCTCGTAAACATACGCCAAAACCAATGGCCCTAAAAGCTGTCAGTCAAAGACCATGTCATGAGCTAAAAATTTGCAATTGGCAGCGGTTACAAAATAGGCCTAGACGTATCGGCCGCACTCCGCGCGGTTGCGCCACCGCGCGGGATTTACGCGAAGCAGCAAACACAAACATGGCCACTCTCTCAATTTTCAATGATAGAAATCGTGTGTGCATTTATATTATTTCGGCTGTTAGGGTTTTAAGGCACAATATAAGTCGATGATGTGATATGGCGATGTTAATTAATGATAATTCCGCAGTGAAGCTAGTCACAAACGGTGCCGATTGAGGGTACAGCTGGCAAAAACACTGAAATGTGCGTAGTTGAGTAACTATTTGCAGTGAATTGCAGACGAAACATGAAGCCTTAACGGCCGTTTAAAAAAAAATTATACCAATCGCAATTGTAAAATAAAAATGAGATAGAACCTAAGTTAAAATTCTGGCCATTTCTAAAATGTTATTACCAATTTTTAGTCAGTGCCGAACGTTTAGTTTTCCAACAATAATGAGGGGTGGTAGGTAGTCATGCAATTCAAGTCATCATGTATTACACGTTACTTCCGTGTTGTTGAAAATCTTGCGAGTCCTGGACCAAACCCCATTGAACAATGTGATCTGTGTGCTGGCCACAAATGCACACAGATCACACTACACTACCCATTACACACTCCAGTACCCACAGCTTTTTATATATCCATCCAAATATTTAGAGTGTCTTTCTTCCTGGGTACTGATATAATGCCTAAATAAGGTCACCCTCAGATGCGACCCAATTGCCTGCGATTCGTTCGTAAGTACACTCAGCAAATGATCCAATCTGATTATCATACATAATATGGTAGGCAGTAATATTTTCCATATTTTAATTCTAAATGATGACGTTTTTTGGTAGTTGGGTATTGTCATGTACGTATTGAACAGAACCTGATAATCAGCAGAAAAATTTCCTCTACTCAGACCCTTTTGTTACGTGATACACGGTCACCTGTGACTTTCATAACACAGCTTTGCTGCGTGGTATGCAGTCACCAGTGTCTAACATTTTCATATAGAATTTTCATAATACCGATGAGCCATCTTTCCCAAAAAAGGCAGGCCTATTTCAGCTACTATGTAAAAACAATCGTTTCTAAATACGGTCAACCATGCTTAATTTGTCGTCGGTTAATTCGTATAACTAGGCTACCTAATTTGTATAACAAGAGGCCCATAGGCCTTGAAGCATTGCTAGATTATACTGTGGTACAGTAAATAAATAGCCCATGGGCAAAGTGTGGTTTACCTTGAAAGCTAGAGGTTGTTTGGAGTAAGGGCATTGCTTGAAAAATCTTTTTAATTCGTGACTTCAAAGATCCACAGTTTATATTGTATTTTATCTTTCCTAAAGAATTATTTTGTAGTCAAATAAGACCAAAGATATACATTTGTTTGCGGTCCACGTCTAAAAGTTTGTAGGGTACAGGTAGGCACGGCAGGGAAACTATTTTATATTTTCAAAAAAATATGTTTAATATAATATGAAAAAATATTCAAATAAGGCCATCCCAAAATAATTGTCTGTTTGCTGCAACACCGACTCAACTTTTCAGGATGAGTCGGTAGGTAGGTAGAATTTTTTTTTTGCAACATTTTTGGGCAAAAAAAAACAAATTTTTCACCTTTGGGCTTTTTTACATGGAAACAATATCGCAAAAAATCATCTACGTTGCGCACAGGAAATTTGTCTAATAGCGTAGATTTCAAGAATTATTCTAAAATTATAACTTCGTCCAGAGCGTCATCTCTGTCTTAAAAATGAAACGGTACATTGAATATGTGCGCGCTTTCACGTTACCAGCTATTCAGTCACTTTAGTCACTATTAGAATGAATGGCAGCTTATTGGAACACTGCCAGTTTCCTGGAAACTTAAACTAGGCCACATGTCAAGGCATGTTTTCACACCATGCACACTAGAATTCAAACATACGTAGCTCATAGTCGGTCGGCTGTTTTTATCAAAAATAAAATTTATTTCAATGAATCCTAGAAAAAAGTTTTCACTCGGTACCTCTGAAGTCAGGTTGGTCGGGTTACGGCAAACAGACCATTATTTTGGGATGGCCTAAAATTCATCACATATCAGAGGGTGGCTGAATATTGGGTCTTGGAAACCTCTTCCAATGTTGGCCACGGAAGCTAAAATATCGGTGGTACAGAAGAAATCGGCTATTAGATCGTTTTAAGTCCTGGAATTTACCACTACAATATTCAGACCTCGACAGACCTTTTAGTTTGCTGCTTAGTATTTTCAGGTCACAAGGTATTACAATTTATTACAAATTCTATCGAACAGAAAACACAGCGCTCATCTTCTGCTATGATTATTCAGCCTATTTTCATATCAAACGTTCACGCGTTACAGCATCACCGTAGTGTACTGTACGAGCTTGTGTGCGTGTGTGTGTGTGTGGTGTAGCACTCCGCGTGCATGTGGAGGCCTCGTGTAAGTGAATATTCGCTTACACCTCAATGTCAATCAAAACAATCACCGGGTATTAAAATGAAACAATACCTCACAGGGGTTTGGCGATGGGCTTGGATTTTATTTCCGGGTTGTTGATAATCTCGCGAGAATGGCGCTAAATATGAATTGCGAATAAATTCAAAATATCACGGAAATACCTTGTGTTTATATTGTTTATTTATCCGCTATAAAGTTTCGATAAACAATTGGTCGTTAAGAATCATTATCAGACGGTCGTCACGCTACTATATAAAAGAACAAGGGATGAAACGCCTTCAGAGTTGTGCCAGCCAGAACGTTGGGACAGTCACGTGACTTAACGCTTCTTATTTGACTGAACGCGAACCTGAAGCATATAAGATGGAAACTATGATACGAAAAATATTTGAGAATAACTTACATTCAAATGCATTTTTTTACTATGAATTATATATTTCGTCATAATTTATTCCTTGTAAGTTATTTATTTCATATGAATCATAATCTGACAATTGATATCGGTCTGTGAATATGTTAACTTTTCGTGTTGAAGTTTTAAATGCGATGACGTCATCAGAATGTCACGTGACTGTCCCAACTTTCTGGCTGAAAATTTAAGTACAGCGGAGGCCTGGCGTTTCATCCCTTGTGATTTTATATAGTAAAGCATGACGACCGTCTGATAATGATTCTTAACGACCAATTGTTTATCAGAACTTTATAGCGGATAAATAAACAATATAAACACAAGGTATTTCCGTGATATTTTGAATTTATTCGCAGTTCATATTTAGCGCCATTCTCGCGAGATTATCAACAACCCGGAAATAAAATCCAAGCCCATCGCCAAACCCCTGTGCAATACCTATGGCAGATGAGTGAAATAATTACATCCTCACCAGCAATGAGCATTTGAAATCGGCACGTATACGGCACCTAGTCCAATGAAACGTACACCATTCTATGGCTTTCCCATAATTTTAGTAGCGCCGGAATTCCCCGTATATCCAAAAAACAATCCCATTTGTTCGTAGAGACAACGCCCCCCCAATCGAGGTCATTGCAATTTTATACGCGAGAGCTAAGAATTTTCCCGCCAAAAACAGTTTTTCGTAGAATTTTAACTCAGTTGACCATGTCATCGACGGAGGTTCGCCATGTCTTCAATCGCATCGATTATGCGTCTTTTAAGCCGAGAACCAATGAAACAAATGCTCACATAAAAAAACGTACCGCGATTTTACATGAATTGGCTCAATGCCAACATCATATCGCTGACAAAGGTAAACCAAAAATGTGAGTGATAGAACCACACTTTTCATTGCACAATTTACATTCACGCAGAAAAAAATTTCTTGAAAGTTCATATCTCTCGATTCAAGATTAAACCAATTACACTATGACCCTGAGCAACCTGGATAATGTGTTTAGCAACCAGCATCAGCATATTTCTAACTCCAAAACATACATTATTTTTGGCATGTTGGATTGATGCCAAAAACTGACCTTTTTCTTGTTTTATCATCCTGTCAATCAATTGCCTATTTTCCGTTTCATATTCATCAGAATTGATCCTGATTGAACATTTAAGTTCCAAACATGTTACTTAATCGTAATTTTGCTCCATTGAACTTGACAATCATATATATGAGTTCAGACCAAAATATCAGCAATATCGGCTTGTTCAATGAAAAGTAAAAACTGCGATGTTTACATATGATTTTTGTAATGAGTACACAATGTGCTTCGCATCTTCGAGCGACTTCCTGAGATTGTGCACTCGATGGGCAGCCATAGTTAAACAAGAGGTCTTATTGATTTGAATGCTGAATAGAATTAAATTTGGATTTTCTGATATTTTCTGAATCAAAAAATAGAGGTTGATGAAAAAAAATATTAGGTTGACGTTATATCTGTTCAATAAAGTAACATTGAATTGGATTTGATTTTTTTGCAGAATAAAATTTGAGTGAGTTTGCAGTTTGAGCACATGGCTAATTAGCACCCATCCGAATTGAGAAAAACTTCTATTTTTCCGGGACTTGGCATGATTGTCGGATATTTTCTGTAGTGCAAGTAAATTCCCCCCAAAAACCAAATCTAAAGGTTTCCCATAAATTGAAGTTGAAATTCAATTGTAAATCTTTAAATAAAACGTGGCAGTAAAATAGTAGACTATACTGTGGGTTCACGTGAACACCTGATTTCTGGGGCTAAGCAAATCATAGAGGAGTCTTTGCTTTCTGATTGGCTTTTTAAAACCAAAATTTTTGCATTCAGAAATTCACGAAAAAGCTCATATCAATTTTAAGGAGGCACTTTTTGAAAATTCAGCTCCAAATGATTTGGAGAATTGATAATGCTTAAATGAATGATTTTTATGATATGCTCAGTTCTGCAGTAAGGGCCTTAGCTCTGGCAACCATATCATTAAATTCACTCCATTTATATAGTAATCGGGCACCAACTATTGGTGTATTTACACCAAAATGAGTTCAGTTAATGATTTTAATGAAATTATATAGAAGACTACATTACTTGATATATATTATTCACCCATTCCTGCAATATAGCTCTTCCACAGCGCTTTCCCTGACAGCCTGCGGCAGGATTGATGGCACAATCTATCTGGTTTCGGGGAAATATTCATCAAATTGTGAAAGTTATTTTGTAACTGTTGTTGAAAATCAGTTAAACAACGACTTTCAATCCATTATGGCATGACGTCATAGACGTCGAAAAGATGCTAAAAATGAAAGGTACCAATTTTTGCCGACATTATTGATTTGATTTGAATTTAGTTTCATTTTGGGATGTCAAATACAGAATGAATTGATTAAATGAAATTATCTATTCTTCGATCCTAAATTATTATCAATTAGAACATGTATATTTGAATGATTTGCATCTATCAAATTTGAAATAAGAAAAAAATCTGCAAATAAATCAATCATTGGCATCAGCCCCCAAGTATGAATCAATAATTTCCCAAAAGAACACAACCACATCCGTCATTTTTGTTCACTTGAACTATGTTTCGATGAGGCAACTTGTCAAATGTTTTGAGTTACTACATTCATCAAAAACTACTTTGGATTACAAATTCATGCAGGTTCAATAGTTACCATCCAGTTAATTGGATTTATGTGCATTTAAGGTAGGTTGATGGTTTATTCAGCTACATAAACTTTCACTAGGTTTGTTGCCCATCATTGTTTTTTGTAATATGGACTTAGAAGTCCTTAAAATCTAGTATCAACAGCGGCCCAGGAGCAGAATGAATTTGATTTATAATGATATTGATAATAGTGCTTTATCGGCGATCTACAACATACATATTTTTGTATTGAAAATTTTCAATAAAACATTTTATGTCTTTTATCGACTTAACATTGACATATTCTTATCTCTGTTATTTTGTTCAGCATGTCAACTTATCAGATTAAGATTGAGTTCTTAATAGAGCAAATCAAGATCTTTAGTGATCGATGTGATATAATCAAAATGCTTCATGAATGCATGTTGAAATCAATTAAGGTTTATTGAGTACACGTGGTTTAGTTCAGTTTCAAAACTGGATCACATCAAAAACATGGTATAAGTACTCATACACATAAGTGCCACACACCAACGGGTAAGATTAGTTCATGCAACTCCCAACGGAACTATGAAAGCACAAAACAAAGGACATCAGTACTTTTTATGTACCACGCATATAATGTCATTAAGACGCTTTGTGTGGTTTGTTTATTAGGGTTTCTGCTGCTTTCGCAGAAACCCTCTGTAATTCTGTTGATTATTATTATTATTATAAATTTTCCACTTTCCAGCCAAAAATTTTTCATAAAATGTAACTCCTCTCAGATTGAACTACCAACAGCTTATAAACGTAATTCTGTCAGAAATATAACTCAGCGCCTGACCATTTCGAATTTGCGAATAGTAATATATAATGAATTAATCCCGCATAATTACCGGGTCTAAACAGCGACAAGAATAACCCAAAGAATCGTCATCCATTGAAGTGCACCCCAAAAAGCCTAAAATTTACCGGATGACCTTGAGCGTTAACTCAACCTTAAATCACGGATTCGAACTCACATTAGTCCGGAAACGTCAATTCTCGCTATCTGATTCATATATGAGCGATTCAAAAAGCCGCAATTTTGTTTTCGCAAATCACGTAATCGGACTGATATAAGTCCCGATCCGTCATTTCCTGTTTTTGTTTCATCTATCGCCACCATTTTGTACCATCTTCCGTTTGGCAGATGAACTCAACATTACCTTAATCGCTTCAAAGATGTCGATGCCACATTGTGTTCGAATCCTGACAATGCAATAATTTTGTTACCTATAATTCCCTCTTTGTGATTAAAGTAAATTAATGTTCATTGAATATACGTTGTTAAGGTCGTTTTCAAAGTTGTTATAGTTCAAACATATGAACAATATGTAAATTGTCACTAATAAATGAAAACAAAAAAAAAACTTTTTCTAAAAATCGTTGTTTATTTCTGAATGCAAATTCCTCACTTAACAAATTGATGCATAAAAGTAGACTAACCTACCAGTAGTATTAACGAAATTATGGATCAAATGCGCAAGGAGATCTACAAATACTCGTGTATTACCATGAATCAACGTTACAAAAGCACTGTCGGGCCGTAAACATCGAAAATTTGGCCCCATTCAATGAGGCGTCATGTTTTTCTGAGTCGTCATCCCGAAATCCACAGGAGGCTGCACGTCACTTCGTATATCAATTCAAGTGTAAATAAACAAATTTATTGCTGCAAGACTTCACATTCAGCCGCATTTTTCAAACAGTAATTTTTAACAATTACCCATTTTCCTCATCAAATCATATCACCAATACATAGGAAATTTACTGCTCCAGAATTTAAAAGCTCTGTCGAGCTGTAAACATCGACGAATCGACGTGTGTCTCTTCATCGTCATTCCGGGGATCAGCTGTGAGTTTCTCCTCATCATCACAATCAAATCAAGTACAAATAAATTTATTACTATCAGTGATATGGCCGAGGGCTTCAAATAGTTAGTTAAAAATACCTATTTTTCTTTACCAAATTTACCGTGTATTTACTAGGATAAATCATTAGAGTACCGGGGAGTTGTAGGCCTAAACTAAACACGCCGAAGAGATGTAGCGGAGAAAAGCTGTTGTGTCCATGAGGTATCAAAATAAAAGAATATATTATTTCCTTTCGGCCGCAGGCTTCAACCATTAATCAATACTCTATATTTCCTACAGTACATACCGATCATTGTATTTATCAAGGTATTTACTAAATACAAGTATAGAACACACTCAAGAAGATTGTTTGCTGTGTCGCTTGAAGTGTTTATCGAGTTGTACGGGACCTTGAGGCTTTAGGCCTACCGGTACTGAGCTTTACTGTCTCAAACAAACACAGTATAATTGTTGCGTTTATTAATGTACTCATTGGATTGAATTTCAAAACAAAATTTGAAATAAAATTCCGGCAAGATTGCTACGATGCACAAAATATTTCTTTCTTCATAATCCGTAAATGATATCGATTTTACAAATTGAATAATCCAGAGACCTATCACCGTTGAATAAGGTCTATATGATGCTTAGGAGGGTTGAAATTCAATAGGCCTACAACCAATCTGTCCGGATTTTAGGCCTACGCATACATAGGCCAACATAGACTAGTAGCCTCTATGAGGTTAAAGCGAAGTTCACTGTAAAGGAGGAATCAGATTTATAAAAATGCATGTTAATTAGTGATTAACTGGTTCTGACTTGCAATAATCAATCACAATTATTAATTTTATTGGCAAAATGAAGATTTAAAAAAAAATTCGTCTTAGCAGATAGCTTTATAAGCCAGACTTTCCCCTTGAGTTTTTTCATCATTGATGAAACTGGTATTTTCATGTCACTGCGAACGCCAGTGACGATTGCGTCAAGGAGTCGCACATGTTCTACTTTCTGTGACGCGACGCAACACGACTGTGGCAAACGACCTACGCGCTCTTGCAACTGGCAGAAACTAGTCGCACACAGTTGCTGAAAATCGTGTCGCACCCGACTTGCGCCCACACTTGCGACACAATGTGAAGCGTATATCGATTTTACGAATTGAATACCCCAGAGACCTATCTCTGTCGAATTAAGTGTATAATATGTATATGTTTAGGGTTGAAATTCAATAGGCCTACGACCAATCTGTCCGGATTTTAGGCCTAGGCATATACATAGGCCTACATAGGCTAGTAGCCTCTACGAGGTAAAAGCTAAGTTCACTGTAAAGGAGGAATCAGGTTTATCAAAATGCATGTTAATTAGTGATTTACTGGTTTTGACTTGCAATGATCAAACACAACTATCAATTTTATAGGCAGAAATGAAGTTTTTTTTTAAATTTCTTCTGAGCAGACAGCTTTATAAGCCAGACTTTTCATTTGAGTTTTTTCATCATCCTTCTACCTTCTGCGACGCGACGTGACATGCCTGTGGCAAGCGACCTACGCGCTTTTGCAACTGGCAGAAACTAGTCGCACACAGTCGCTGACAATCGTGTCGCAACCGACTTGCGCCCACACTTGGGCCCACGCAAGTCTGACCTACGTCCGGCCTGAAGTTACTGCGGTGCCCTAGAAACCTCTTTTTTCGCTCAAAAGACTTTTCGCTCAAAACTTTTTTCGTCAGAGCAAAAAAATTTTTGTTCGAGCCAATAATATTCCGTTCGATTTGAAAAAATTCATTACAACGACGTTGTGTCTGCTCCAACAAACTTTTTTTGTCCAAACGAAAGGTTTTTTGTTCGAACAATCGTTTAATCGATAAGAATACCGTAAAAACCGGCGTATAAGTCGAGTTTTTGATCCTTGATTTTACCACTAAATTATTGACCTCGACTTATACGCCGAGTACAGCTTTCTACTAAGTATTTTCAGGTCACAAGAAATATTGATTCTACCAGACAAAAAAAACAGTGTTCATCTTCTCACTGCTATAACAGTTTGAATAATTATTCATGATAAATAAAGTTATTTAATGAAAAAAACTTCTTTCATTTTGACACTGCTTCATTTAAATCGATGTATTCATATATGCGCGCTCATAGCAGCGCTTAATACATTAGGCTTTACATAGCGTGTGACTCACACTACTGTATCACTGTATGGTAGTGTATTATACCTGAGTGGGTTTGGTTCGAATCCCAATATTGCAAGTCAGAGCATCAATGTACTCATAGGCCTATACGGCTAACCTGTGGAAATCACCGTACAGTCTCGTACGGGTAACAACAGCGTTTTAGGTATTAAGTATTAAGTGAATACGATAAGCCTACCATGCCTACGTACTACAAACACAAATTCCCTCTCGTCGGCCCTACACTAATGTTACTATAACTGGTACCGTTACATGGATAGGATTTGGTCAGGACTAGAAGTCTAATTCAGTCTATGCACTATTCACTCAATATCATCAAAACAATACAGTGAAGTATTCACACACAGAAAGGCTAAATGATTTGACCCATGTGATTAAATTTAACTCTAAATTTAACAGGCCTTCTCTGACCTGCTGACATTAATAATCAAACCTAGATCCAAAACGTTCATGTGGTCACGGCTTGTATACCAGAAATCATTCTAGGCCTGTACATTTAGCTGTACGTAGGTTGGTATACTGATTTCTCCAATCTTGACTGATAAGTGTACGGAACAGCTGTACGCATTATACAATTGTACCAATGGGAATAGGGCCTATTGATTGGGCTTATTATTTCCTGCTTTAGAATACTTAAATAAGCCTAACGTACATACAAACATCCAAAACCGGTGAAAGTTTGATTACTGTACACATGTACAGTAGGTTTTCATGTTGTATGAATATTTTGCAGTTCACATGGGTATGATGCTGATTCCAATGTCAAGCACATTGTCGACAGGAACAACCAAGGACTGTATGTACAAGTCGGATTTCAGTATAAAAGTGCAATTATTGCTTATCAAGGATCACATTTATACAAGGAACAAAAATAGTCACAGACATGCACACTGAACTGATATATTACAAGTACATGTACAAATATAAAGCAAACATTTTAAAGCCAGTATTACAAGTACAGAATATAAAGCATTTAGGTACCGGTACTGGATTATCATGTCACTCCCGCCACCAACTTGAAAGGACATACAAGACTTCTAGATTAAATTCAACGTTCCAAAACTAAAATAAATTACATTGCAATCTCATAAAAATATTACAATGATAATTGTAGGAATAGAGAAAAAAAACAATTACACAATCAAATTATCGATCTTAAAAATGTGTTTTTAGCCTTTCATTAGCCTCCATAGCTGCTGCACGTTGAGGACGGACTACAGAGACATTTTCAGACTTTACTCGTTGGTAATTCAGTCGCGTCAGAGAAAACCTCTAGTGGGTATAACTTTGAAATAGGACGATTCGCATTTCCATTCGCAGTTTTCAAAAGTACCGATCTCACTAAGCCACCCTCCCCGCGCAACAACTCTGTTATGACACCTAATTTCCATCTATATCTTGGACACTCATCGTGGATCACGACCACATAGCCTGGTCTAAGAGACATAGCCTGGTCTAAGAGACTGGTCACAGTCCGAGCCCTGATGACCTATGTGATTCTCTTCAATTCAATTCAATAAATAATCCTTTTTCCAAACACTCCAAAATCGTTCTTTTACCGATTTCATAAACTTGAAACATCTTTGCATATCGGACTCTACAGTATGTGGTAGATACTCTGGATCTTCTTTAGACTCGAGGTATGGTAAAGAAGTTATACGAAAACAGGCACTGAACGCTTTTACAGTTCACCTGATTACCGATCCCGCCAGACCAATTGAGTGAGATCATCACCCCCCCCCCCCCCCGCCCATACTTATACATCATTTTTGGACTATTTGGAAAATTGATATTTTTCAATACCGAAATCCGAGTGAAACCGCGGATGCACGGGGAATTCTCATCCCTGAACGAGGTAGAGGAGGCGGGGCCGGCAATTGAAACGATCTACCAGCCGCCCTATGACAAGTTACACACCTACGTACTTGTGACTCAACCATTTGGCGAATCTGGGGAATCCAGAAATGTTCACGAATCTTGGAAACCGTAGCATTCACCTCAAAATGCATAACATTAAGATGAGCGCCTGCAATAATCAAGCGTGAAAGGGCACTCTGTTTAGGTATCAATATCAGATTTCGACAATCACGATTCAAATCAGTATTATCTAATCTACCCTTGCACCTTATTGTGCCTGCATCATCAAGAAATAGTTGTAGCGATCGAATCAATGTTGATGGTTTCTTAATCTTCCCTTGTAAGATAGACAATATTTCATTATAATATAACGATTGGCATCTCTTGATTAAAAAGGTTTCAGCTTTTTCAATCTCAGCGGATGACAAAGAACCAAGATTCCGATTCTCCCTTTTGTTTCTGAGATTATTGACAAATCTATTCACCAAAACTGGGACAGTCACTAATTTCACGATCGAACTATAATCATCTGGGTTGATTAGAAATATCACTTGGTTAGAAATATCATCACTTATTAACAATGATTGAACTTCAGAGCCTTGGTCGTTTCTGTCGACGCCATCTGAATTAACAGCATAGTGATCATTGTTCAAAATCCAAGATGGACCCTTTAGCCACTTTAGCCACACACTGGATAACATATCTTTGGTAATCATACCACGTGTGATCATACCCATGGGATTGGACTTGGATGGACAAGAAAACCAGTCATCAATAGTTGATAAAGTTTTAATTTCTTAGACTCTGTTTGCCACAAATTGAGTTTGTTTTTTCTCTGACTTCAGCCAACCTAAGGCAATTTGACTATCACACCAGTGAAATCTTTTGAATGGAGCGCTGACCGCCGGTGAAAGAGAAGTACATATATGATATCCAAGTATTGCTGCAATAGTGGCAGCCATCAATTCTTATTTGGGAATTGACATATCTTTCACTGGCGCGACTCCCGATTTCGACATAATAAAACTTGACTCTGCCCCTAATTTCAAATATGCGACCGTTCCATACGCTCGTTTGCTAGAATCACAAAATATAAGTAGTTCTAAATTTGTATGATTATGTTTGAAAAATTGACGGGATACTTCTAAATCTAAGGCGTCATTCAAATCATTTTGAATAGCGCGCCATATTACACATATATCACTCGGTAATAAATCATCCCAATCGTATGATTTCTTCCAGAGTTCTTGTAATAGTAATTTTGACCTGATAGTAATTGGTGTCAAAAAACCAAGCGGATCGTAAACTCTAGCCGAATCTTGTAAAAGCTCTCGTTTTGTAACTATGCCAATAACTCTCTTTTGCTTTGGAAACGATAAAAAATCACGGTTTGTATCCCAAAGAAGGCCTAGGTTTTTAGCAACACTAGTAGTATTTAGCACACCATTTTGTGAGGCCAAATCGCACAGCTCACTACAATTAGACGGCCAATCGCGAAATTTGAAATTAGCTTGAGTTTTGAGAGATCGCGCCTCTTGATGTAATTCAATTACATCTGTTATGCTTCCTAAACTGGTCTAGGATCGTCAACATATATATCTCTTAATATATTCTCTGAAAATCTATTGTTAGAATTACGTAGATAATAGAATATAGTACTATTAACTCTGTACGAAAGGTGAACATGTCGCTCCAAAAAGTACTCTCTTGAACCTGTATGTATCAAATTCACTCTTGGATTGTTATGGTCACTAAGCTAAAAAATCGTGTATAATCGCGATCGCATTCATGCAAACCAACGTGCACAAACGCCTTTTCTACGTCCGCAACTATCCCATAACGATACATCCGAAAACGCATAAGAATTGACGTGATTTCATTGAGAAGGGGCGGACCTGATTCAAGACAGTGGTTCAAACTGTAACTCGTTTTTGACTGACGGCAACTCCAGTCAAAAACGACTCTAATTGAAGTAGTTTCTGAATCTCGAAACACTGCATGGTGCGGAATATAATGCGTGTGGTCCAAAAAACACAATTCATCATCAGGAACCTTCTCAATGAAATCACGCTCAAGTTGATACTTTATGATCCCATCATATTTGTCTAGCAAACTTGGTGTTTTTGATAAACTTTGGTACGCTTATTTGTTACGTCAAAAATTCGTATGTACTGGACCGCTGGATAACTTTCTTTTTGTACTGGACAACTTTCCATGGTAATTTTGCCTGGTAAATACAGTCTTCCATGGAAATAGATGATTGTAAGTAATTCTCATTGAAACAGAAGTTTCTTCATTGGGAGGTTGTACACGGTACCTAAATTCAATCACAATCACTAGGTTCAGTTATTATAGCTAACGTTATTGTTCCCATTTATTCCCAAACATCATTAAACGCCAGTGATAATATAGCCTAATTTCGTAGCAACCGCTACTGGCCCATATTTAGATCTTATCATATTCAAACCTTCCACAAACTTATTATAAACCTATAACACAAACGCGGCTATAAACCAGGGATGAAAATAGAGGCGTTTAAAAAACGCGGAAATATTTGAAATAAAGTATTAGAGCCTAGAGGCTAACTAGCAGCTTCAAGCACCGAAGGTGCGAGCGAAGCCCCTAAAGGGGGGTGTGGGAGCCCCCCAAGAAAATTTTGAAATTTCAAGAAGTTTCTGGTGCATCTGAGGCCCATTTTCCAATGACGAAATAAGACTGCTGCTCCGCAGTTGATCGTTCATTGTTTACGTCTTGAGTACAAGAAAAGGATGGCTCCAACGATATCAAGTTCATACTTAAATGAACTTGTCAATAAACTAGGGGTCCAGGGACACCATGCCCACTTGGAAAGTGGTTCTAAATGCTCAACAATCAAAAATTTTCAATATTCAACACCCCCTGGTGACCATATACAAAAACCAATGACCTTGGAACTCACCACAATCATAGAACATGTCAGCAGCTACAATTTGGTAATTGATTGTGACAACAAAATATGCCTCGTTACCAATCTAATAAAGAAATACTAAGTTATTCTACTATTCAACGCCCCCTGGTGACCAGATTCAAAACCCAATGACCTTGAAACTCACAACAATCATAGAACATGTCACGAACTATAACTTTGTATTTGATCATGGTAACAAAATATGCCTAGGTACCAATATAATAAGGAAATACTAAGTTATTCTACTATTTAACGCCCCCTGGTGACCATATAGAATAACTAAAGGCCTTAAAACTTGCCACAATCATAGATGTGATGAGCTACAACTTTGCAATTGATTGTGGTTACAAAATATGCATTGATACGAATATAATATAGAAATACTAATATATTGTATTATTCAACGCCCCCTGGTGGCCATATACAAAAACCAATGACCTTGAAACTCACAATCATAGAACACGATAAGAGCTACAAGTTTCTAATTGATTGTGGTATCAAAATACGCTTAGGTATTAATATTATGTGGAAAAACCTTTTCCCACCAACGAATGAGTACTGATGACACCAAGATGGCTGCCAATTGCGTCATAATTGGCTGATCAAAAATACCTGTCTCAGGTATAAAACATCCCCTTTCAAAGAATACCCATCGAAAATTGCAAAGAGAAATGGCAAACCAGTAGGGAGCTACAGGACTCAGAATTTGGGCCAAAATTGACATTTTTGGGCACTAAAAAAGGTCATAGGACAGTCATCTTGAGTCCGATTGACCCAATTTTTGTATGCTGATGGGCCCTAGGGGGGTTCACATTCATCCGAAAGATCAAGGTAATAGATCAAAGCGTCTTCAAAATTTCCTTCAGAAAGTTCAAAAATGTGTAAAAAGTGTCGATTTTGGCGAACAACAATGGCTGCCAGTCGGCCATCTTCATTCTGACAGGGCCAGTTTTTGGGCTGTAGATGCGTCTAGGGTAGATACATGTGTAACTCAAATATCAAGACATTACATGGAAGCGTCTTCAAAACTTCCAAAAAAATAACTGGATAACCGGACGGACGAACGGACGGACGGACGAAAAGTGAACGCAATAACCCGCTGGGACTTAAGTCCCAAGTGGGCTAAAAAGAGTCGCAAGAGGAGCCCCTATCTATAACTTTCCAATCTATCACTCAAGCTAAGTGTATTGCGCCTGAATTAGAACCATGACTACATTTATTGAGCATGTAGGCTATGCTTTGTTGGATGAATTGAAGCGTGCAACCACAGATTCTAAATATAGATTTCCCGCGCAGCGCCATTGCACGTATATATATTATTGATCTGCACAGTGGTTCTAGACAACAGCGGTGTTTTTTGCAATGATGTTGTAAAAAAAGATTTCAGAGATCGTAGCACCGGATTTATGAGACGCTTTTTACAGTCTGTTCTTTAAGTACTCTACGATCTAACATCAACTTTTCCACAAGACCCTAACCCTGAGTTGCACACACGCACCAGCGCGTGTCTGCAACCGATCAATAAAATACATACACACTCATCATAGCAGATACAAAATCAGTGTTGCAATGAATATGCATTGAAATGCGATACTTTTACGCGACGATAAGTAAAACAGGCACTGAACGCTTTTACAGTTCACCTGATTACCGATCGCGCCAGACCAATTGAATGAGATCATCACATCATTGATATTTTTCAATACTGAAATCCACGGGATCCGCAGTGAATTCTCATCCCTGGATCTCAAGAATGATAAAAATGGACCTCCAACCGCGGAAATCCAAGGAAGATTATCATCCCTGATAACAATATTGCGCCTTTTTTACTGAGCGGCGAAATGATTGTGTGATCGGCAATATAAACATTCACCCCGATTGTTAAACGGACATTGTGAATTATGCGTGCTAAACTTCTATTGAGATCTGTGTTGTGTTTTGACCAATCGAAATGATGAAACAAACAAAACTGCCCAGGTGTTCGGTTTATGGTCAACCGATTCGACACACGCCTGTTATGTTGTCACCTCTCGCTTGATAGCTTTGCGTAACAAATCCATACCCCAGTGGCGATTGCCAAGCTCCCTTGAAATATCGCGTTTAATTTCAAGGGGCAGCTTATTACGCAAAATGGGTACAAACATGGCACCGTAACAGGATGTTGTTCTTCCAAGAGACTCAAGCACATGTATATTACTCTCAATCTTGTCGTAAAAGATCCTTTTGACCGAGAATTCACTTGTGGAGCGGTTAGATTTACTAATGAATTAATATACATCGGCTATTTTATGCGGCAGGCCGAATCTATTGACCAACAATTTTTTTGCCCCCTCAAAATAACTTTCGGTTATCGGTTACCCAGCGAGACAGAATGACATGATGTTTGAATGCCAAAATAAATACCTGATCGAATAAATTCATATTTGTTGATTGTATGTCCACGTATGTTTGGTTTCAAAGCTGAATCACATTTGATGTTTACAGAGTGGTTGCATAATAGGTTCGAATCTGTCAATGCATTATATTCTATGTATTGGTATTTCAATTTACTACAATTCCCATCATCCTGAATGGCTTTGCAGAAAACCCGTCATCGCTGCTTTGCAGCTATATTTTAGTTCTTTACTTTTGAAGAGAGGATCGGAAAACTGTATTAGTCACGTGAAACATGATGAACCGGTTTTCAGAACACACAAATCTTTTCTGCTTACGCGCATGAGAAGTGCTGGTTTTTATATCCTTGCCCAGGCCTCATATCATAGCCAAATATATGTTGTTAATTCAAATATCAAAAAATGTTTTTTAGGCCTACGATAACAAGTAGCGGCGCACCTCTAAGTAAGAATTCTTTTTTTAGAAAGGCCGATCACCACAGCCATATCAGTGTGCAAAAGTCAAGGGATATCCCGATATGAAATCAGGCGGGAAAATAATAATTTTTTTACCGAATTCCTTCAATTTCTTCTTTCAGAAATAAATTCTTTCTTTCTTTTAACAAACTCAGGAAAGCGCAACAAATTTCCGACTGACTGAGCAAGTTACAAAGCTATCTTATGTCAAATGACAGAGAAAAGTGGGAAAATGAGGTGCAAGTGGAACCACTAAAACATTGTGGTCAGCGTTGCTACGCAAAAATCAAATAGCAGCTTGGAAATATGTCATAGAACGAGCCGAACCAGGCCTCCCGAAACTAAGAACCAACCCATTTTCAACAAACCATCATTAACTATAAACGGAAGAAGTCCCAACGATCCATTTGTATCTGTATCTTCAAGATACAAATAAATCTGCATATACCTTCCTTATTGGAAATCACCGAAATCCTGTTGTCAAAGCACAAATTCGACAGATTTATGACTTAATCATAGCAAAAAGTTTCGGTCATATAACCCCGGTTGACCGAACTAAAATAAATGATGTGCTAAATGGGCTAGAAATTAACTGGTCCCAAACATCGAAAGATGTATATAACCCAATCCTAGACAAACTAGGGGTCCAGGGACACCATGCCCACTTGGGGGAAGTGGTTTCAAATGCTCAACAATCTAACAGTTTATATATTCAACGCCCCCTGGTGACCATATACAACTAAGGGGTCCAGGGACACCATGCCCACTTGGGAAGTGGTTTCAAATGCTCAACAATCTAACAATTTCAATATTCAACGCCCCCGGGTGACCATATACAAAACCAATGACCGTGAAACCCACCACAATCATAGAACATGTGAGCAGCTACAATTTGTAATTGATAATGATAACAAAATATGCCTCGTTACCAATTAAATATGGAAATACTAAGTTATTCTACGATTCAATGTCCCCTGGTGACCATATGCAAACCCAATGACCTTGAAACTCACCACAATCATAAAACATGTCGTGAACTACAACTTTGCAATTGATTGTGGTAACAAAATATGCATAGGTACAAATATAATATATGAAATACTAAGTTATTGTATTATTCAACGCCCCCTGGTGGCCATATACAACCAGAAAGAAACTTTCCATGATGGGTTTCTGTGTAATTTCTGTTTCATTCACCGAACTCGCTGTCGTTCTCGATTCTCGATATAAATAGTAATGGGTTTTCCCCATGGGATACCCGCTTTGGGAAAGGCACCTGAATCGATGCTACGAGTTCGAATCCCAATATTTAGACGCAATTTATTATTCTTTGAAATAAATTCTTAGAATTTCTATTTATGATAGGATGTGCAGGTTTTGATTTGGTAATGATGTTAATAAAAGTTAACCTCTTAAGGTTTTGTTTTCTATCTATTATTTGTGACGGATTAGTTTCGATGCTCCTCACAACCCGCCCCACCACGTGTCACTTATTCACGGACGCGCGGATTGTATCATTTGTAATAGGCCTACCCCAAGAAAGAGTCCATGGCCTACCGTTGAATAGTAGGGCCTACCGATCACGCTATGTGCGATGAAAGTAGTGTTTGAATAAAACAAATTTTTAATGAAATAAACTTTATTTATCATAATCAATCAATAGATCAGGTGCTGCCTAAATAATTGTTTGTTTCGTGAAATTTGTACAAAACATCGCGAATTCGCCATGTCTTGTGACCCTGAAAATACTAGAAGAATCATCGGTAAGCTTATAAAACGGCGAGGTCAACATTGTAACAACTTCGGGGATTGAAAAAAAAAACTCGAAAGAATTATTTCTTATACTGACGAGTTATACTGATGGGGAGTAGCGACCTGACACCGGTTATCTATCCATTCACTATCAAATGTGACGAACCCAATAAATGATTGCGCGTAGTTTCGGCCTCTCGGCATTTAGCACAGCAGTTCCGAGAAGTGTTAAGACCGATCAGCGCGCGCTTTCTAAAACCGGTGCTAGTACGATCAATATCTACAGGTATGTACGTGTTCAGTATTACACAGCGAGTACCAGTATGTTGATCGAGCATCGTCGTAGCAACGCGCTATACAGCGGCTTGAACTAGCGATTAATTATCTTTAGAACGTTAATTATCTTTTAACCAAATTAGAGCACTTATAACCATTGGAATCATATATAAACCAAGCTGCACCATCTACATCAAGTAGAGAATACCTGTGTGAAATTACAGAATTGTCGGTCCACACAAACAGCTTAAATCCTGTCATAAAGAAACATCCACAGACGGACAGACAGACATGACGACGATGCCATAGATGGGTTCGTCTGATGACGAAACCCATCAAAAACCCAATGACCTTGAAACTCACCAAAATCATAGAACACATTATGGGCTACAACTTTCCAATTGATTGCGGAAACACAATATGCTTAGGTCTCAAAATAATGTGGAAAAACTTGTTCCTACCTACGAATGAGTAATGATGACACCAAGATGGCCGCCAATTGCGTCATAATAGGCTGATCAAAAATACCTGTCTCAAGTATAAAACATCCCTTTCCAAAGAATACCTATCACAAATTGCAATGAGAAATGGCAAACCAGTAGGGAGCTACAGGACCCAGAATTCCGGCCAAAATTGACATTTTTGGCCACCAAAAAGGTCAAAGGACTATCTTGAGTCCGATCGACCCAAATTTTCTTAAGCTGATGGACCCTTGGGGGATTCGAATATATACGAAAGATCAAGGTATTTGATCAAAGCATCATCAAAATTTCCGTCAAAAAGTTTAAAAATGTGTAAAAAGTGCTGATTTTGGCGAACAACAATGGCTGCCTGTCAGCCATCTTGATTCTGACAAGGCCAGTTTTTGGGCTGAAGATGTGTCTAGAGTAGATACATGTGCAACCTAAATATCAAGACATTACATTGAAGCGTCTTCAAAACTTCCCAAAATAACTGGATTCCGTCTATGCACGGACAGACAAAAAGTGAACGCAATAGCCCGCTGGGTTAACAACTAGGTGATATGCAATGGAGACTACTCCACGATAGCTTAGCCACAGCACAAATACCTGTCACGTGGAACCTATCAAACAATCCTAGGTGTAAAGTATGTGGCCGAGCCTCTACGAATGTGCCTGTAGTCATTGAATGTCCGGCTGCAGTTGATCTCTTTAGGAGATATCAAACCATCATAGATGGGGTAGCAGAACAATCGATCACTTAACACAAATAGATTAATCGATCTCGGTATCCCAACAAAAGACAGTGTGAAAGATCAAATAAATCGAGATATATGTAATTACATTTCAACTGTTCTGAAGTGGACCTAATATAAAAACCACCGAAATTTATGTACAGGCGAAAATGCGATTGATCTAAAAAATTACTCGAGAAACTTTATAAAAAATAGATTATATATAATCAGGAGGTTACTCATTTTAAAAATATTGAAATGTGGAAAAATTGATCAAAATCAGGGGGGTTGAATACAAAATAAACGACGAATCTCTAAACAGTATAGATAGACTTTAACCCATTAGCACTCAAGCCGCCCGTATCCACTCTACCTATTACTCCTCAAGCCGCCCGGCACTTTTTTCGTATGCTGCACAAAAACGGTTAGAGTGGGATTCGAACCCAATAGCTTATGATAAACTACACACCTAAGTCCTCGAAATACCAAACAGAAATCTACATCCTCCTATTTCAATTTCTCGAGTATTTCGAGTTTGAACATGACACATCTGAGCGCTCACTTCAAATCCATGTAAGTTTGGATGAATTTCAGGGGGCCAAAAAGACACAATTTTGGTGGCCCACCTCATCAAGTCATATCATATGAAAGCCTTGACTATTTACTACAAAATAAAACTAACTTGTAATGCATCATGAAATAAACAGCAAATGAGCTATTTAGTATCGTAATGAACTTAGATTTTACCTCGAATTTTCAGTGGAGTAATTGACACAACATAATGCAATTCATGAGTGCTAATGGGTTAAAATAATTTGTGCAGGATAAAAGGAAATCAGTAAAAATGTAAATATTGGAATGATGTTTACTTGATTTTTATGTAAAATAATCTTGTATAATATGTATTAAGCTGTTGTAAATGATGTATGTATTTGTCCATTTTCTACTTTATTGCTTTTTGATTGTAATATACTATGTATTAAGAAAATCTTGTATCTATACCCTTGTATACAAAAAAAGCTAAAAAAAAAGAATAAAAGATCCCAGGTTGGATCCAAAAATTACATTAAAAAGTTCATAAAATGCAAATCATTAATTTTTTTTGTCTATATGTTATGTATGTATGTATCTATAACTTTGATACCTCTAACAACTAAGAATAAGGGCAATGACTAAAGCAAATGTTGTACGGGAAAATTTAATGTTTTGAATACTCCTCGGCCGCAAGATGTCTTAACATCTATTAAAGCGGAGCATGTGGGGGGTTTCTATATTATGTTTCTTTATCCTGTTATCCGCTCAGCTTTTACGGCAGATAAACTAAAAAAAAGAAAAATTGATCTCCGAATTTCTAATTGGTTACATTCATCAACAAGTCTTTTCTGTGTTAGTTTTAAAACATTTTGATCGAGTAAGAAAACGCCAAAATATCCGGGTTCAGGATAAGCAGGTTTTCCATCCAATATATAGTAGACCGTACGTACACGCAGGGGCGTAGCCACCTTAAATTCACCGGTGTGACAATCCGGAGCGCCGAAGGCGCGTATATCCAAATGAGCGCCTAACGCGCGATGTCTAGGGGCCCTCCCCCAAGAAAATTTTGAACAATAAAATGTCTGAGATGCGTTCTGGTGGCTATGAGAGCTCATATTTGAATAATTTTTCTGTAGAAGGCCTAAAGCCTCAAAGGTTATCTTTGGTCTAGGGACGGATCCAGATGTTTCACCACCCCGGGGTGGTTTCTGAGTCCTGCTGAACTGGAAGGGCAACTATATCATAGCACAAAACGGTGCAATCTTAAAACATATTTGGGGCATGAAACCTATGCCCTAGAAGTTAACTATTTTCGTTTAGATTCCAATTGACCATTTTTTATACTACTTTCAGATTAAGCTTACTTGCCTGGAATAAATATTCATGCTAGTACAAGAGCCTGTCAAAATCACGAACCAGAAAAATAGAAGGGCAAACCAGAGTACCCCTTGATACACTAGTGGTAGGCAATCGTACAATTGTACAATCAATACTCTCTCGATTTTCTCGGTTTCCAACTCTCGGCACTTGAGCAGAATTATTTTGGTCAAATCCTTTGTTTTGGTCCATTTTTCATGAATAAAACACCTACAGAATCAGTGAAATGTAACCAGAAGTCCCTCTAAAGTAGGCTAATATGAAAAAAGTTTGCTGAATTCCGCAACTTTGATACTGTGAGATCAGGTTCAAGGTCCAGATGTGGCCTTCACAGAAATCCCAAGTGCTTTACCAATGCCTCCGAATGAAATACTGTTGCACCACTGACATCTTCAACAACTTGATATCCCCCCCTATGTAAACGCAGAATAACGTTTATTATGACCAGAGATGAGAACGCCGACCTATAAAATCCGCGGGTTTCTTTTTTGTTGAGTTGCACAGGTGAACCAGGTGACGGCTCAGCAATCGCAAGCGCCGAAGGCTTTTAGAAATTAAAAGCGTTTTCCGAGCACTTAGAGCGATCTTGAACCCATGAACGACTATTATATTTTGGAAGGTAATGGCTAGTTCCAATGTGGTACATCCTCATTCGATGACATTCAGCATCTCATGCATTACGGGTCGAGTCCTGAATTATTGCAGTTAAAACACGCCGATCAATGCTCAATTAAAATCATCACCCAGTAGTGTATAATATCTGAAGGCGTTCGCCACACACGCGTGGCAACAGTAACTAGGCCTATATACATTACTACTGCTGCCGCACGCGCGTGTCTGCAACCGATTGATAAAATACATACACACTCATCATAGTAGATACAAAATCAGTGTTGCGATCAATATGCATTGAAATGCGATACTTTTACGCGACGATAAGTAAAACAGGCACTGAACGCTTTTACGGTTCACCTGGTTACCGATCGCGCCAGACCAATTGAATGAGGTCATAACCCCCCCCCCATACTTTTACATCAATTTTGGACTATTTGGAAAATTGATATTTTTCAATACCGAAATCTACGGAAAACCGTGGATCCGTGGGGAATTCTCATCCCTGTATGACGTTTTAGCATAATGGGGTTTTCAATTATTGGGGCGACATCCCAGTTAACATTTCTAGTCGGCCCTAGTCAGACGAAGTCGGCATTTGGATGTGGGTCGGCAAGGAGTCGGCTTTGCCGTCGGGCCGACGTTTCCATGCCGACCCCGGCGGGGCAAATACTTATTTCTGATGCATTCGCTCTAATTTAAGCATAGGCCCAATATATGACAGTAAATATTGTGAAGGTATGTGCATAGCGTAGTTTTTTTTCAAAATTATTAATTCTTGATACGGTTGCCCGTTAACCATATGCCGACCAAGATGGTGGTGCCCTCTTTTGCCCCATTTCAGAATTATTTAAATAAGGACGATATCAATACCTCAGTTATTAATCAATGATACACATATACGTTTGATTATATGTTATTAAATAAATTGCCCATGGGCAAAGTGTGGTTTACCTTGAAAGCTAGAGGTTGTTTGGAGTATGGGCATTGCTTGAAAAAATCTTTTTAATTCGTGACTTCAAAGTTCTAGAAGTATATATTGTTTTTTATCTTTCTTAAAGAATTATTTTGTAGTCAAATAAGACCAAAGATAAACATCTTTTCATGGTCTACGTCCAAAATTTCTTAGGGTTCAGGCAGGCGCGGCATTGGAAACTATTTTATATTTTCAAAAAAATATTTTTCACAACATGAAAAAATATTCAAATAAAATTCATATGATGTCACATATCAGAGGGTGGCTGAATATTGAGTCTCGAAACCTCTTCCAATGTATGGTCGCGGAAGCTTAAACACCAGGTTTAGTATTAGATCGTTTTAAACCCTGGAATTTACCACTACAATATTCAGACCTCGACCTATACAGGCCCACCTTTAGTTTGCTGCGTAGTATTGACAAGAAATTACAATTTATTACAAATTCTATCAAACAGAAAACAGCGCTCTCTGCTACGACGATTCAGCCTGTAATCATACCAAACGTGCACGCGCCAAGCAGCGTTAGAGCATCTCCATATAGTAGTCTGTATGAGCGTGTGTTTGTGTGCGCAACAACAGTCTAATGTTTAGCACTCCCGTCCCGCGCACGTGGAGGCCTTGCGTAGTGAAAGTTCGCTTCACTTCAATTTCGATCTACACAATCACCGGGTTTTAAAACGAAACAATACCTATGGCGATATGTGAAATAATTATATTCTCACCAGCAATGAGCATTTAAAATTCGCACCTAGTCCAATGAAACGTTCGCCATAAATGGCTTCCCCCATAATTATTTTAGTAGCGCCGGAATTCCCCGTATATCCCAAAAACAGCCAATCACATTCGCTCGTAGAGACAACACCCCCCAATCGAGGTCATTGCAATTTTATACGCGAGAGCCAAGAATTTTCCGGCCAAAAACAGTTTTTTGTAGAATTTTAACTCAGTTGACCATGTCTTCAAGCGCATCGATTATACGTCGTTTAACCTGAGAACCAATGAAACTAGGGGTCCAGTGACACCATGCCCACTTGGGAAGTGGTTTCAAATGCTCAACAATCTAACAATTTCAATATTCAACGCCCTCTGGTGACCATATACAAAACCAATGACCTTGAAACTCAATACAATCATAAAACATGTCAGCAGCTACGATTTTGTAATTGATTGTGGTAACAAAAAATGCCTCGTTACTAATTTAATATGGAAATACTAAGTTAATCTACTATTCAACGCCCCCTGGTGACCATATTCAAAACCCAATAACCTTGTAACTCACCATATTCATAGAACATGTCATGAACTACAACTTTGCAATTAATCATGGTAACAAAATATGCCTAGGTACCAATATAATAAGGAAATACCAGGTTATTCTACTATTCAACGCCCCCTGGTGACCATATAGAATAACTAATTTCCTTAAAACTCACCACAATCATAGATGATGTCATGAGCTACAACTTTGCAATTGATTGTGGTAACAAAATATGTATTGGTACAAATATAATATAGAAATACTAAGATATTGTATTATTCAACGCCCCCTGGTGGCCATATAGAAAAAAACAATGAACTTGAAACTCACCCCAATCATAGAACACGTTATACGCTACAACTTTCTAATTCATTGTTGTAACAAAATATGCTTAGGTAACAATATAATGTCGAAAAACTTTTTCCCACCTACGAATGAGTACTAATAACACCAAGATGGCCGCCAATTGCGTCATAATTGGCGGATCAAAAATACCTATCTCAGGTATAAAACATCCCTTTACAAAGAATACCCATCACAAATTGCAATGAGAAATGGCAAACCAGTAGGAAGCTACAGGACCTAGAATTCTGGCCAAAATTGACATTTTTGGGCACTAAAAAGGTCATAGGACGGCCATCTTGAGTCAGATGGACCCAGTTTTTCTTATGCTGATGGGCCCTTGGTAGATTCAAATATATTCGAAAGATCGAGGTAATTGATCATATCGTCTTCAAAATCTCCATCGTAAACTTCGAAAATGTGTAAAAAGTGCTGATTTTGGCAAACAACAATGGCTGCCAGGCGGCCATCTTGATTCTGATAGGGCCAGTTTTTGGGCTGAAGATGTGTCTAGGGTAGATACATGTATAAACCAAATATCAAGACATTACCTTGAAGCGTCTTCAAAACTTCCCAAAATAACTGGATTCCGTCTACGAACGGACGGACCACAGACGAAAAGTGAACGCAGTAGCCCGCTGGGACTAAAGTCCCAAGTGGGCTAAAAAATGCTCACATAAAAAAACGTACCGCGATTTTACATGAATTGGCTCAATGCCAACCTCATACTGCTGACAAAGGTAAACCAAAAAGGTTGTTAAACTGAATAAAAAATTGAAAGTTTTGTTTTTAACGAGGTCGGAGATGTGCGCAGATCTTGCGCCGCCATTTTGGTTCCATTCTGTTCGCTCTTTTGTTCGTATTCTTTGTTAACAAAATTGCTATTCATCAGTCTTCTAGTTGTAACAAGTGTAATTACAAGTGTTACATTCGGTAAGTGTTATTGTATTTACATGGTATTTGATATTTGCAGCCGAGTTGCTTCAATTTTAAGGCCTATTTGAAGCAACATCAAATTCAATGCATTTTATTGCTAAAATAACACTTAAAATGATTAGGTTATTAGTACTATTATGTTGTAATGATTACAAATTGATTGACTCAGGTTTAATAGCTGATATCATGGATACATCATCAGGTTTTAGGGCATTTTGAGATAGTACTAGGCTGCTGCCTATGCTGTTGGACTGAAAATGAGAAATATCCCCAAAAATTGCGATCCCAGACAAAAAGAATAGACTTTAGCTAGACCTTAACTGACTCATTACTATGATCTCTATGAAGTTGATACAATTTATAAATACAATTATTATACCAGTTTATTCTTTTTTAGGCTTGTCACAGCAATCAAGAAATTTCATGAGTAAAGGATGTTGGGGCATGTTCTACAACAGTAAAACGTCGAAGAGTGTGATAGCCTATAGGCCTATCACTTCCCGAAGCTTCACTCGATTATATCCAGTCAGGACTTATTTACTGGTGACATTTTTAGAAGCTGTACGGATGATCCCTTCTCATAAAAGACTCCAACAATGATTGAGTTGTTAATGAGGGAATTGGGGATGCATCAAACTTTGGCTTAAACACGCTAAAATATAATAATTCTGTAGTTTTGGCAAAGAATTAAACGGCAGTTAAAACCTGTATACATAACAATTCATATGTGTGTCCCCTGCTTTAATACAGATCTTGCCATTATCTATGTAGTATGAAAGGATATATTTTTGTATTATGTGATACTTATTAGAAATAGAAAGTAAAAGTGTGGATTTTTCTAAAATTCTTAAAAAACACTTAGATGATGTGTGCATATTATTCAGGCATTAATCATACAGATATTGCTTTGTTTATTTGTTAATAATGTCTTCAAGATAGTTCAAAATCGTTGTTATCAATCGAAGTAATGCTTTTCAAACGACTTGGTTATATATAAATATTATATGATCGGCGAGTTATCAATATGAAAAATGGCGACAGTAAATTTCAATTTTATTACTTTTATAGTTTATCTCAAAATCTATGAAAACTGTTTGAAATTATGTATTGATTTTTGTTTTGCTACTAAAGGAAAAGAAGTTGTACATGTAATTCTCTATAGTTGTCTCAGTATAATATTCTCACCATCCGTTGTGCAGGCATGCTGCAGATATATAGATATGGGTACAAGCCGGGCTCTGCACCAAGCACGCACTAATCGGAGGGTTTTTTTTTTCTGTTGATTTATTTTATTTATTTTTTTTTTTTACTTCACCACCGAAGGTTGTCGTTACACGACCTTACCTCCATCAAACCAAAGCCACACTGAATCACTTCCGCATAGGCTACTGGCAGCGCCGCGTGGTGAGAATAGTATAATATTCACACCATCCGTTGTGCAGGCATGCTGCAGATATATAGATATGGGTACAAGCCAGGGCTGCCATTCTTATCACACCTAATAGCCTTAACTCCCCTAATCCCCAAACAACCCCCCAATCCCAACTCTCATACCCCAAACCCCAATTATCATTATATCCCCAACCCCAACTCTCAAAACAAATCCAACCAACCTCCAAATGTCGAGAAAGACAATTAAGGGTGGTAGTAACCCTACGAATCCAGCTGTTGGCCGAACAGTTGTTTTTTTTTTCTTTCTAAGTTGAGTTTAGTTTAGTTTAGTTCAGTTTATTGCTCCATATAAAATGAATATAATGAACACAGATAGTACATATGAGTAGTGAAAATACAATCACAGTGACAAGATGGTAGCATACAAAATACGTACACGAACCCGTCCAGCTTTACATGTAACACATTAATATTGATAAGTGGTTTCACAAAAGACCGGTTGGTCTAATAAAGACTGATAACCCGTATACATACTTCGTCACACTGAATATTGTTTGCAAAGCTTATAAGCTTGGTCTGTTTAAGAAGTAGCCAGGAAGATAACGTTGTCTAATTTGGTTATAAAAGTCGCACTGGAAAATAAAATGATACTCGTCACCCAGTTTGTTTCAATTACATTAGGTGCAAATTCAATCTTCCCGGTTATTTTGTCATAGCGACCAATTTCGATTGGGAGCTTAAGGTTTGAGTACCTAAATTTACGGATGGGAATGAAATTTCGTGTAGATAAAAAAGGAAAATACTTGGCCCAAATCTAGTTTAATATTCCTATATATCTATCATTTGAATGAGTTGTTTTGAACGGTTTGCCATTTTTGAATAAATTATAAATTGGACTTGCAGTCTTGCTTAACTATTCGACCAAGGTATTTGACACTTGGGAAATTTTGATGGGACCAGAATTCACAAAAGCCGCAATTTTTGCGAATAGATTTGGCAAAAGTCATCCATTTAGAATTCACATTATTTAATAAAATGTTAATGTTATTTGATAAAACTTGATACAGTTTACCAAAACACCGTCTCTTGTCTTGCGACTAGATTGCCCCAGAATGTATTACCTGACCTTGATTATTATTTCAAAGGGGGAAACAACCTAGTCATACCATTTGGAGTTGACCGCTTGAGTTTGAGTATACACTTGCAAGGGAATGGACTCTTTCAACACAGTGTACATCCTCGAAAACCCAAACCTCAGCCCAAAATGTTAGAATTGGTGCAAACATAGAGCCAAATAACTTAGGAGCTACATCCAGATCCAGTAACAGTTCTTTCACCATTTAAGTACAAACATAGACTTTCCTTGGCATGTTCACAGATACTTTCCTTACACTTACTAAACGACCCAGTGTAGTTAAATATTATCCTTAGGTATCGAAAATCTTAACAGTTTCTATTTCATTTATGTCTCTACTCTTTAGAGGCATCTTTAACATTAATACTATTAGTATTAGTTTTGCTAAATCGATAGCGTCGTTTCGCTCTTCTAAAATTTCTCTGATTCAGTTTTACATTTGCATTATAGAATACCGAGTCCTTGCTTTGTGTACTTCTTGACCCTTGTTGTTGATTTTAAACCTACCCATTGACGCTTCAGCTGCTTAGACCAAGTGATCACATAACCGCTTATTCGCAACGTTACAGTCAATTTTATTCAGTGATATATCTGATATTATATCATCTAAGATTTCTGAGGAAAAGATTCTCAAATTGCCGGGTTCAAGGGATTCCACTTTAACTTCTCTTTATTCCTTTAATTGTTGAAACGAGGGGAAACATTACACTCGATACGGTCCAATGTATTTAGAATACACTTAATTGGGCAGTGCACATCCGAAAACATGAGATTAAACTCTTTGACTTCGAACTCAGCACACTTTAGGATGTGGGGCGAGACAATGAAGTAATCTATGACGCGCTGGCTATTCCCTTTAAGACATGTATAAGCACCGACACCTCTATACTTACCAATTCTGCCATTTGCAATACGTAACCCGTGAGTTTTGCAGAAATCAGACAGGCGATAACCCCAATAATGAACGTGTTATCTTTGTTGAGACGCTCAAGCAGAATATCTGCTTTCAAATTAGAAATATCTACATTGGATTCGTCAAAGAAGTCCTCAGCTTCAAACCTTTCAACGTAGAAAGCGAAGACTTGCATTTCTCTGGTGTGCGTTTTTAGATCTTAACAAATACAAATATGAGTTATTTAAAAATTGGGTTATATCGGTACTTAATTCTTTAAAAAAAAAAAAAAAAAAGTGAGGGCCACTGAATTTACTAGACTCGGGCGGGATAAGGGTAAAAACTCTTAGTTAGAACCACTTAAATGCTTTGATATCTTGATCCACTGTATTATATCACTAGTTTTCTTAACAGGATGTAAATATATGACTTCCAGTTTTAAATGCTATGAGTATTCCACCAGATTTTCTGGTACCCATATTTGAGTAATTAAAACAACAACTTGAAAATCAAGTGATTCAAGAAAATTTGGAAACCCATATTTCATCTAGAGCAGTCAATTTAGTTTCCGTAAATATAAGTATATCAGCATATTTACACTCAGACATAAATTCTTTACAGATGATTTTAGATTAGAGACCACCATACATTTAAACACAATATTTCTAGCCGTTTGGATTTCTATCTAGCTCTGCGTGTTCATATTGTTCCATCAGGGCTTTCGTTAAGAACAGCGTTTGCTAATCTAATCGAAACGCTCACATTTGTCTTAACGTCGTCGGATTTTGGCCCGGTCGGATTGGGCTTATAAGCATGTAGCGGTTCTTCCGGAGATATGATCACAGTTGTAACTCGCGCGGTAAGGAATCGATCGGTTTTGAATATCCGGGGTTAGATTTCTCGAATGCAATTCTTATTGCCCGGCTGCAGTCAACGCTAGTAGTATCGGACCATACATATCTGTATTCGGCTGTGTTGCATCTGGCCGGCACGGTGGTTGTTTTCGGTTGAGCGGTTGGCGATTTACGGTTTCTCTAGATATAGAAACTATTTTCCCTCTGATCGATTTGAACACAGTGCCCTTGTGGATTAACTTAACGTATGTGACATAGGCCTAGCACTTTGACTGCGGATTACTGCTCTTAATTTCGTTAAGCTTCTCGAAAAAGCATTTTGCGCTTATAGCGGATTTCTCGTGGAAAGTCTCTGATAACTCTAATTCTACTGTCCATGCTGTTTTCTCTCGCTAAGTAACAGAATCACTAGGGATTGACCAGGCGATCCCTCGAGACTATCATATACGAATATAATAGGCTATAGATTAACTGCCAATGCATCGTACAAGCGGGGCCAAATCTTCATAACCAAATGCATAGAGAAAAAAGGACTGCCCAGCCAACCCCTAGTCAACATGACAAAAGCCATGTAAACGGGCAGCTAAGAAACCCGCGACTAGAGAGCTGACAGGAACCCCAAATACTTAATATATCAAACTACATAATTGGTTGCATAATACAAGACAGGATGCAAAAGAAATCATTTCTTCCAATCACCTTTCCCATCTACCTTAAAATTCTGTAACACAATGAACAAACTGTTCGACATCTCTTAAATAACTTGACTGGCTATCCTAAAACTCTTGTTTACATGACGGTGGTTCTGAACTCAATGAAATCAACCGTTACAAAAATGATCTCTTAGAATAATACATCGCAAGATGAAACCCACAAATAAAATCAAAAGCAGACAGCACTACCTAAGTTAGATCAGCTAAAATAAAACTTAGCCACACTCGCTACGCACCTGGAATAATACTATAAACTAGGGGTCCAGGGACACCATGCCCACTTAAGAAGTGGTTCCAAATGCTAAACAATCTTACAATTTCAATATTCAACGCCCCCTGGTGACCATATACAGAATCCAATGACCTTGAAACACATCAGCAGCTACGATTTTGTAATTAATTGTGATAACAAAATATGCCTCGTTACCACTTTAATATGGAAATACTAAGTTATTCTACTATTTAACGCCCCCTGGTGACCATATTCAAAACCCAATCCCCTTGAAACTCACCACAATCATAGAACATGTCACGAACTATAACTTTGTAATGGATCATGGTAACAAAATATGCCTAGGTACCAATATAATAAGGAAATACTAAGTTATTCTACTATTCAACGCCCCCTGGTGACCATATAGAATAACTAATGGCTTTAAAACTTGCCACAATCATAGATGATGTCATGAGCTACAACTTTGCAATTGATTGTGGTTACAAAATATGCATTGATACGAATATAATGTAGAAATACTAAGATATTGCATTATTCAATGCCCCCTGGTGGCCATATACAACTAGGGGTCCAGGGACACCATGCCCACTTGGGAAGTGGTTCCAAATGCTCAACAATCTAACCATTTCAATACTCAACGCCCCCTGGTGACCATATAGAAAAACCAATGACCTTGAAACTCACCACAATCATAGAACATGTCAGCAGCTACGATTGTGTAATTGTGATAACAAAATATGCCTCTATTTAATATGGAAATACTAAGTTATTCTTCTATTTAACACCCCCTGGTGACCATATTCAAAACCCAATGACCTCGAAACTCACCACAATCATAGAACATGTCATGAACTACAACTTTGCAATTGATCATGGTAACAAAATATGCCTAGGTACCAATATAATAAGGAAATACTAAGTTATTCTACTATTCAACGCCCCCTGGTGACTATATAGAAAAACTTATGTCCTTAAAACTCGCAACAATCATAGAAGATGTCATGAGCTACAACTTTCCAATTGATTGTGGTTACAAAATATGCATAGGTACGAATATAATAAAGAAATGCTAAGATATGCATTATTCAACGCCCCCTGGTGGCCATATACAAAATCCAATGACCTTGAAACTTACCACAATCATAGAACACGTTATGAGCTACAATTTTCTAGATGATTGTGGTAACAAAATACGCTTAGGTATCAATATAATGTGGAAAAACTTTTTCCCACTTACGAATGAGTACTGCTGACACCAAGATGGCCGCCAATTGCGTCATAATTGGCTGATGAAAAATACCTGTCTCAGGTATAAAACATCCCTTTCCAAAGAATACCCATCACAAATATCAATGAGAAATGATAAACCAGTAGGAAGCTACAGGACTCAGAATTTGGGCCAAAATTAACATTTTTGGGCACTAAAAAGGTTATAGGACGGCCATCTTGAGTCCGATCGACCCAATTTTTGTTATGCTGATCGGCCCTGGGGGAACTCACATATATCCGAAAGATCAAGGTAATTGATCAAAGCGTCTTCAAAATGTCCCTCAAAAAGTTCAAAAATGTGTAAAAAGTGCAGATTTGGGTGAACAACAATGGCTGCCAGTCGGCCATCTTGAATCTGACAGGGCCAGTTTTTGGGCTGAAGATGTGTCTAGGGTACGTACACTAGATACATGTGTAACCCAAATATCAAGACATTACCTTGAAGCGTCTTCAAAACTTCCCAAAATAACAGGATTCCGTCTACGGACGGACGGCCGGACGACGGACGAAAAGTGAACGTAATAGCCCGCTGGGACTAAAGTCCCAAGTGGGCTAAAAAGATATAATATATTTTCTGCATATACACGAAAGGATTATGCCGGCTGAAAACAACGAGGGTGAAAGGTTGGGGACTCGCCAAAGGGATCGAACATGGCCAAAATATACAAACATACACCTCTCATAGAAAGTTTAGCAACAGTATTTTCCTAAAACTATTACTGTTACTTTATATCTCCATATGACGTAGATGATCACTTCACGATCTGTCAGAAACACAAAAAATCTTCTTCCGTTACGAATATAGCTTTATTTCGTTCAGCAGACAAATATAATTTTCGGCTAGCTGGTTTATCCCTGTCACGCAGGTTCCAAGGCTAGATCTCAAATCAAGCCTATATACAATATTATAGTCACTGTAAGTCACTGTACAGTTGGTAAAAGCAACAATAACAAAGCAAAATAGGGATTTTTAATAGTGTCAGCTCAGTGAGTTTCTTTCCAGTAAGTCTGTATGATTTAAGACAATGTTTCTCTAATAAATAATTAGATAATTAATATATGACACCCCGACTGTCTTAAACACTGTAGTATGATAACCTGGAAACGCATTTGTTTTGTTAAATCCTTCCTTACTATTAACGGAATTTTGTCCGCAAAATTAGCTTTGCTATAGAAGGACAGATTGCTGTCCAATAAAACGCTCAAAGTATTTACAAACTCAACATAACAGAGCTCTGGCAGAGGGTGAAAAGACGAAAACGCAACATGCGTATGAATGCGATAAGTGTATGCAATCAGCCGCAACACCAAATTCTAACAGAACCTCTAGCACTCCTCTCGCAATGTCCAAAACCTAGGGCAAACTAGAATAGAACACAAGCTTTCTGGAACTCATCATTCACTACCATGCTCCATTTTATATTCGAAAAACAATTCATCAACCACAATTGGATTACTCTCTAAATTCGAACCCATCGTCCCATCTCATTCGTTCTAATCATAATTTCAAACCAAATCGTCAATCCCAAATAAATCCGCACTATCAATTTCTTTCCTCTTTCCCACTTTCTTAATCTCTTATTTCCTATATCCTCTCACAATAGAAGATTATCCTTACAAAATCTATATTAGCAGTCAACAGCAAAAGGCAGGTCTGAATGCTCTCAACCGAAACGCACAAACTCTTACAAACTTAGCATAATAGAGCCGACCGAGGGGAATAGACGAATCAATGAAAGGCTACGCGTACATGCGTATTCAATGGGCCGAGAAATAAAGCTAACTAAAACCTCCAGCCTATATACCTATACCATCACGCAACAGACCTAGGGCAAACTAAAATAGAACTAGATTCCAAATCTACTTCCGAACTGATTCTCCTCTCTCAACTTCTATGATCAAAACAACTCATCATAAATAAATCTCGACTGTATTTCTTTTTCATTTTTCTCACATCTTTTTTTTTCTTTTTTTGCTTATTCTCTTAATCTCCTATCCTCAAGTTCTCTTATCTTCTATTACTCAACATTTAAAATCATCATTCTCCTTTCAATTTCAATCTCCGGTCTACTACCAAGTAGACCCACGACGTATGACCAAAACGTCAGATTCAAGCCTCCGGTTTGCTAGTCAGGCAAACTCACGGCGTTTGACCAAAACGCCAGGCTTTAGCCTCTCGGTTTGCTGGTCAGGCAAACTCAACGACGATACCCAGAACGTCACGCTACAAATACATATCTCACAAGCCTACGTGGATCCACTACGAGAGTAAACTCACGACGTTTGACCAAAACGTAACAGACTTGGCCTCCGGTTTGCTGGTCAGGCAAACTCACGACGTTAGACCAAAACGTTAGGCCAGAGCCTCTCGGTTTGCTGGTTAGGCAAACTCAGCGACGATACCCAGAACGTCAGGCTCAAAAAACTTAGAAATTCGCCACAAACAATACACACACGCACACTCGGCCAACATGAAAGAGACACGTCATGCGGCTTTGAAAACCAAAGCCACACTGAATAACTTCCGCATACTCGCAGCGGCGCATGGTGAGAATAGGTATCTTATGGGAGAGGTTCCTCAAACTCGTTATAGTTCCTGGATGACGTTGGCTAACAATCTGGGAATCGACAAATATGGACGGGGTTTGGTCAGAAAAGGGTCGGATGAGGTTGGCAAACGGTCGGGGAATCGACAAATATGGACGGGGTATGGTCAGAAAAGGTATGGTCCTAGGCTATTAGGCAGTCGGCAAAACGTCGGCATTATGTCGGCAAAGTGACGAAAACTGAAGTCGGGCCGACTACTACCCGACGAGCACGCCCAACGACGGGACGACTGCGACACCGACTAAGGGTCGACCATCTTGCCAACTTTATTTGGACGTCGGGTCAACTAAAAGTGTTGACTGGCATATGTCGCAGTTGTGGCACCGGTGGCTACGCCCCTGGCTCGTATGTAGGCCTATCAGTGTGTTAACAGTTGTGTATACACTTCTATATACGTATGCGGGCACAGGCCTACACTACAGTGACATAGTTCTCGGCGGTGTTCATTCAACGTGCATTTGTTTACAAATACAGCAGAGCATGCGCACTGCGAACAAAATGGTGGAAACCCTCTTGTAAAAAAAAGCGCTTTGCCAGTGCTTGTTGTCTAACAATTCAATTCTTTTTTATTGAAAGTTACCAAGTAGGTAAGTAATTTTAAGTTTCAAATAGGATGGACAATACATTCAGAAAATCTGTTGGTTCAGAGAGACCATTATTACAGTGTAAATTTATACATTTGGTTTAGAAGCTGTCAGTTGCCGAATTAGTTAGTTACCTAATCGTTGGTGGTAAGCTTTTTATAATCGGATGGGCTTATACCAACGTTAGGGATGAGAAGGGCCAAAACAAGGTTGAAAAAAGTAACACTTCAAAAATATACTTTCTATCCACTTCAGTCCACAATTAATCACAAACTTAATCAGGTAGGCTACCTTTTGAAATAATCCAATTTTATGTATGTTTCGAGCGATTAATCAACATTATTTTGAGAAATTAATTAATTTTTCCACAAATTTCGCCATTGGCCGCCATTTCTCTGTATTGCATACATGTGGCATGATAGACAAGGTGACCTTGGTACAAGGATTTACATAAAACTTTCAAAACGAAACGACAATTTTTATTTTTGATAGCTTTCAAACTTATATTTCAAATCTTCGTGTTTTCCACAATAAATGATGAAAAAATTAATTCTAGTTGAAGAAAATGTGAATAGGCCTAAGTGTTGATTTCTTAATTTTTTCAATTTCGTCGTTTCGTTTCGTTAGTTTGTGTTGTGGTCCTGGCCTCAGTCTACAGGTGCCAGCACCCTCCACACGTTTTCAAAATGGCCGCCGTCGAATCGACGGAAATTTACTCTCACTTAACAGCCGATTTGCACATGGATTAAGATCGTCAGGTGAGGTTTTATGGGGATCAAAAAAACTACGAATCTGTTGTGCGTTGATTAGGCCTACAACAAAGATTAGTCAGTAACCTGTCTGTGGTTTAGTTTCACGATCGGATATTTTCACAAACCACAGTCAGGAATGGGAAGGTCATTTTTCAATGAAATCTTCGTCAGCCAATTTGACTGAAGAGTAGGCCCTAATTTGCCTGGCATTTCATTGTCTCTTAAGATATCCGTCTAATTTTTGTTGTTATCGACGCACAACAGATTCGTAGTTTGTCTGATAGGCCTACCTCTAACACCTCACCTGACGATCTTAATCCATGTGCAAATCGGCCGTAAAGTGAGAGTAAATTTCCGTCGGGTCAACAGCTGCCATTTTGAAAATTACTGGAGGTGCTGGCACCTGTGAACTGAGGCCAGGACAACAGCACAAACTAACGAAGCGAAACGACGAAATTGAAAAAAATGAAGAATATAACACTTATTCACATTTTTCTTTTACCAGAATTTATTATTTCATTATTTATTATGGAAAACACGAAGATATGAAATATAAGTTGGAAAACTATCAAAAATAAAAATTGTCGTTTCGTCTTGGAAGTTTTATATAAATCCTTGTAGGTCCCCTTGTCTTATCAAGCCACATGTGCAATACAGAGAAATGGCGGCGAATGGCGAAATTTGTGGAGAAATTAATTAATTTCTCAAAATAATGATGATTAATCACTCGAAACATACATAAAATTGGATTATTTCGAAAGGTACCTGGCAAGTTTAATTAAGCCATTAATTGTGGACTGAAGTGAATAGAAAGTATATTTTTGAAGTGTTACTTTTTTCAACCGTGTTTTGGTCCTTGTCATCCCTAACGTTGATATAAGCCCATCCGATTATAAAAAGCTTACCACCAACGATTAGGTAACTAACTAAACAAAGATTAGACGGATATCTTAAAAGACAATGAGATGACAGGCAAATTACTCGCGAGTCAAATTGATTCACGAAAATTTCATTGAAAAATGACCTTCCCATTCCTGACTAAGGTTTGTGAAAATATCCGATCGTGAAACTAAACCACAGTCAGGTGACTATTGCCGAATCTGAATGAAGATGAATTTTATTTGACGAAAATAGGCGGAATATATAAAATACACATATAATAATAATAATAGGGGCCTAAATAATCAACAGAATTACAAGAATTAAAAATCCTACCTTCAGCATTTCAGGATGCATGTGTCCAAGTATAGGCAGGGCACCTGCTGCGAGGACACGTGGCGGGCAGTTCGCTGGACCTGGGCCCATCAACAATTTGTTAGGGAAGTTTAAGGGATTAAAAAGACATTGCGCTGGGGCATTTATCTGTGCCATTTTCAGGTGGTAGAATTCGATATTCGTTGAATTTCTGTGACTACGTAGGCCTCTAGCTACAGCTATTCTAAGTCACGGTGAATAATTATGCCAAACCCGATAAAACGCCCCCAAAGTGGCTAAGCAGCGATAAAAAGGCACCGTGGTCGCCATCTATCGTTGATAATGCAGTCGATTTAGCCTAATTTGATTGCGAGGTTATTCAAACCTACTTGACATATGAGTTAAACTGCAGCGTCCCGTGAGAGGACCTGGGCCTGTGACGGGACATGGGTCCTCTCACGGGACAGATGTAGAATTTTTACATGAAACGTCGAATCCAATGCTAGCGGTTTCGAGTCCTAATATTCTTATGTATTCTGCCTTAAGCGATTATGAATAAATAAATTCAACGATCGATTGTAATTATTACATTTTCCATTTTCATTTCATTTATAAATAGATAAAAGCCTACCGATAAATTCTTATTTACCTTATTTACTGCAGGGCCAGGGGAACAGGATATGAATTCACGTTTTTCACGCAGGATATTGCAACGGAACCCGCGATTCAAGTTACTGTCCCGTGGCGTGAGAGGACCCGATTTTAAATACTGTCCCGTGAGAAGACCCGATTTTAAATACTGTCTCATGAGAAGACCCAATTTTGAAATACTGACCCGTGAGATCCTATGGATGTGGAGACCCATTATATTATACATATTATTCTAAATTAAAGATTAAAATATCAAGTATATAACATTTATCTGAAGTCAACCAACAAATTAATCAGTCCATTGCGTTGTGTTTTATAAAAGTCCTAACTAGCTTCAGTAAAATAAAAATAAAATGAAGTAAGTATGAGAATGTGAACCGTCATCTGGTGACGTGGTACTAACAACTAACATTATCATTACAGATATAGCCTATACAATTACTGATATTCTCAAAGTTCATAGAAGTATAAAAACAACAGTTGAGCTAAATTGATATAAATCCTAGGTTTAAAAGGGGCAAGTATGGGTTACATACAAATTATACATATATACAGTGTATTTAAAGTCATTGAGCGTTTGATTAACCAACAGTTGATTTAATCTCGAGACAATAAGTCATCCGTCCAATTTTGGATTTTTGTCCGAGCATTCACCGCAGCAGTTCTCGATGAACGATGTCTGGCAGGCGTAGGACTATTTGTTATTGTATCACTATTGTTTACTTCCGGGTTGATATCAGTCTGTCGTACAGTACCGGCGGCATTGACCTCTAACGAAGGACGACTAGTCACATTGTTTTTAGTCTTGATTTGAGCTGATCGCACGAGACCATCTTTCCCGCGATTTAGATCAGTAACAACTGCTCACTTCCAGTTTACGCGCTTTTTTCTCGTCGTCATGGACCAACACGAGGTCCCCGATGCGAATGATTTCCTGAGAGTTATTTTGTTGTTTTAACGCAAAGTGCCTATCACGTAGGGCGGTGATGTACTCGTTTGCCCAACGTGAGCGGAAATGTTAGAATAGTTTACCGAGTCTCGCCGCGCGTTTTTGAATTTCGGATGGTGTATTTACACCTAAGTTCGGATCGAGTCTATCTGGCCCAAGTATATAGTATACGACGAAATAGTGCAATGCGCAAGTTGAATAAGTAGTGATTCGGTCCTGTATTATTCGATCTCAGATCAACAGGTCTACACGTCGATTTTAGCCAATAACCGAAAATGAAATGTAGACCTGTTAACCTGTTTACAATTCCAGCACAAAAAAATATTAAAAAGAAAAATATAGCTGCAAAGCAGCGATAACGGGTTTTCTGCACAGTCTTTGAATCCTGTTCAATGGTTAATACAGTTTTATAAGAGGAAGCTCGACAAACAGTCAATTAGACCTTCTTGAAACCATGGACAACTGAACGAGATGTCCTATTTGACTCTGGAAAATCGACTGTTAGGCGATAATTACTCTTTATGATTTCGACAAAGCATTTAATAAGGTACAACATCAGCCATTACTAAACAAGGCTATTAGGAAACAGTATCAATGATAGGTTGCCGAAATGGCTCAGCATTATCTCATCGAAAACTTGTAGCCGAAATCAACGGAACGCTTCATCTTGGATTAAGTCGGTCTAACTAGTCGAGTCAAGCAAGGTAGTATCCTAAGTCGTCTTCTGTTTAATGTCCTGACAAATGACATACACAGTAATCCAAAATATACCAGACCGAGTAAATTTCCAAAACGACATTAACACGCTGTTCGACCAAAAAACTTAATGATCCGACAAGAAAATCTTGTACGCTTTTTGTTTGAACCAAAACTTTTCTTCATTCTGAAAGCTATGTTATTGTTGAAATGAAAAACTTTTTGTCCCGGCAAAAAAATTTGGTTGAGCATAAACAATTTTTTCGAACAAATGTTTGAATGAAAAAAATTCTGTTCAAAATACTTAATACTTTTGGTTCGGAGAAAAAACTTTTTACAATATACTTGTTCGAACGAAAAACTTAATGTTCTGAAAAAAAAATTCTGATCAAATTCAAACGATTCTGTTCAATCGAACAATTGTTCGAACAAAAAACCTTTCGTTTGGACAAAAAAAGTTTGTTCAACTTTGTTCTAACGTTTTTTTCGAATTGGTTCAATCGAACAGAATATTATTGGTTGGTACGAAACAAATTTTGTTCCGACAAAAGAATTTTCAAGCGAAAGGTCTTTTGAACGAAAAAAAAAGATATTTCTGGGGCTCCGCAGTAACTTAAAGCCGGACGTAGGTCAGCCTTGTGACGCGATGCGATCCTAGCGTTGCATCGCAAGTTTCGGTGCAAGTCGGTTGCGATACGATTGTCAGCGACTGTATGCGACTAGTTTCTGCCAGTCGCAAGAGCGGGTCGGTTGGTTGTGACAGTCATGTCGCGTCGCAGAAAGTAGAACACGTGCGACTCCTTGTGACTGGCGTTGCTGAAAGTCGCAACCCGTCGCAAGGGAGCGTAGGTCGATGAGTCGTTGCGACACAATCGACGCTGGCGGTCGCAGTGACATTATGAGAATGCCGGTTTGCTAGCGTATCTATTTAACATCCGTATTGCTCGGGTTAGTTTTACTATCAACGGGTGGCGCTGTATGTAAATTTCACATAAATCAACGACTTTCGGCTATTAGCGGTACTTAAGACCACTTGAAAACATCATAGTCAATTACGGTAGTAGTGAACATAAAAAGATACAGTACAAAGATACAGTACGGTGTACATGATTCCATAGGACCCATACCAGAGACATTTTGTTCAGACAAGGACTATTAGTTAAACACTAATCTTCATTTTCAGCAATTAACGATCTGGTGAATTAATTAGTGATTCGGTCTTTCGGTGGTTCGAGATAAAATGCCCGCAAAATAAGAACCTAACGAACCAGGGCTGACCACAAATTGCCCAACAGATAAATTTTCGAAACGACACAATCCAATCATGTTTGGTAACAAATGTGGCGTGGACCATGGTCTTTTAACTGACCAATGCATGACCAGTACTGACCATTATAGTAAATTATTTGTTTGCAAACAATTAAGTTGTTTGGTGTCAAATAACTAGATATGATGTGGGCATTAATCTAAAAATTGTTTAACTGACCAATGCTTGACCAGTACTGACCAGTTACCAGTGCTAACCAGAACCCCCATAAGTAATTTATATGTTTAGTGAATCCTTCGTTGGTACTACTAGCTCTTACATTTAAATTTGTCGCTTGAAAAAGTCTTGTCCGATTTTTGTTGTAGGTAGCGATCTAACTTTGAAATTCCGCTAAAATGCATAAGATTTTTACGTAGGGTTTTGAATGAACAACGTTTCCATTTGTAATTGTAACGTGCGCATTTGAGCCTGTAACGTGCACATTTCACTCGCGTGAACGTGCGTATCGGTACCAACATGCGAGACTTGTCAAACTTTTACGATCAAGACTTTTAAACTGAACAAAGAAGATATCATATCATATTACATATACATGAATAGATGGAATGATAATGTAGTAGTTTAAAATGTTTCGTAGCTGCTGTCCACTGACAACAGATCAAAGCTAATTGCCTGATATGAAATATATTTTTGTTATAGAGATGTAGTAGATCAGTGAGAATTCAAACTTATGGTTAATTTTGAGTGATCACAACGCTAACCAATAGAGAAAGCTGTAAGTCCTAAGAAAATGTGCATTAAGTATAACATATCTTTCAATATAATGATGAACTATTCAACTGGCCATCACAACAATAGTTTGACTTATCTTATTGAAAAAACCGGAGTGTTAATGGGAAAACCTTGAATTCGAAACAATTCCACACTCAATCGTTTACTTTGAAAACACAATTTGCATTTTGTGGACATGTATTTTTTTCTGCACCAAAAGCATGAAGTATATTATCTTTGCTTGTAAAAATTTGAAATTTTGGGGAAGATTTTTGGCCTCGTTAACCTGTGAACACGTCCTTCGTATATTTTCTAAGACCGACCCTTGAAATAATGCTGAGAGTTCCGAGGATAATTTTGGTAGGATGTAAACTTAGGCTGCTTCGTATCCGTGGAGGGTTGCTAATACACAATAATCATAAGTACCATGAGATTCGATAGAATATCGTTTTTCAATCATACGTACACGAATTATCGCGATATAAAGATAAATAATATGTTCATATACTTTTTACGTCTTATACTGTATATTTCTTTAGTAGTATAAATAAAGAGTGGAACAGCAGGCCACCTGAGACCATTCCACGATCTAAGGTCAGTTGCCAAAAGTTAGTAAGTTTACCAGTGGATAGTTAACATTTATAATGACAATTCAATTTTCATTGCTAAAATAACTTTGTACTTGTTGACTCAAAAGCAGAGAATTGAAAATACGATAATACGATACGAAAACTCAGTGTACAAATTCAAAAAGATTATCTCTAGTGAGAGATCGAACGTTGTGTCGTAATTTTCTAATGATAAAACATGGTTTGAAATTTGAAATGTGTACATAGTTGATCTTTTTCAATTTATTTAGTCTTGTATCATATTGGATGATGGTTAATTTAAACTATCTTTTGAGAAACGGGTCCCAGAGCTGTATCCTTTACTCCTGTAATAGAGGATGCAATCTATTTGCGACAAACAGCTAGTGCAAATAGCTAGAAAAGGTAACAATAGTGCATTGGCAAACTTAGAGCAAGCGTACATTGGTTGTTTAGGTTTTTCGAAGGGGAGAATTTGTGGGAAAATTAATCATTACTGAGATATATCCGTGGCGAGCTTTTCCAGGGATTTAAAAAGTTGAGCTGTACACAAGGAATTTTGTGTAGTCCAATATCCGTGATTACCTCTGGCGTGGAGGGATACAATCTAAAACCAACCCTAGAGTCAAATATTTTACCACATTTTTTTATGATCAATAAAAAGATTGAGTAATAGACATTCAAACAGTATTATCTAAATTCCACTCCATTTTAAACTCATTCATCTCTTCACAAACTCCAACTTGTTGAACAGTCCACATTAAAATTAGGGACCACTATTCTTGCTCATCTACACTGGCTACCAATCTAACAAAGGATTAAATTTGAGTGTTTGATGTTATAACAATATCAGACTGAAGTATGGATTCGGTTTCTACTTTTTAATTGAACATTTATATCACATATTGGGCATCATTTTTACCAGTATATATTGAATAACCTATCCATATATCATCTTCAATTTTATAAAATCTGACTTTTGAGATGTCATTCAATCAATGCATTCACATGCGGTCGTCGCTTTCAATAGCCACCACGGACTGGCTCCTTATTATTTCTTTGGTGATACCATTGGCGGACGATCCCACGCGTTTCTTGCTCCAGCCCTAGAATGCTCAATATTCGTCATGAACCCCGATTTGAGATTAAATTCAAAATACTCATAAAACACACCTGTTAACTAGATTACTCTAAAACACCTTTATGTGCAAGAATCAGTGAAATTGGCGCTTTATCAGTTGTATTCATCATTCGTACCCACGAATCTCGTATCGTATCCTATGAATGTGGAGACCCATCCTCGTAAAGAGAATGAATATATAGGCTCTGATGCGTTTATATCATTTGATATGAGGCTTCGTGTCATCTTCAATTGAAATCACGTTGTTTTTTAAAGGGTGGGCGAGAATATATTCTTATGTTTTTGTTTCTCTGAATGTTGCTATTTAAGAGTTCAATAATTTCAGTCTACCAAACAAAGGATTTTCCGTATGTTTCGTGACATGTTTTTCCATAACCCTAGGAGAGCATTTTAGGTATTTTTTGCGGATGACCGAAAGCTGCTGTCCCTTTCTAGTAATTTGATGATATCCGTCGAAATCTAAATTCTAAAAAGGAATCAGGCATATCTTCTTTATTGACTAAATATGAACTCAACAACAAGTGACACTCCCTTCAAAGGCGCCGAAGTAAAATCATGTGTCGAGTGGAGATGATATTGTGTCAGAATTTCTTCAAAATCGGAGAAAATTGAATATTTTAAAAATAATCATTTTACATGTATGTTTAAATCCGTTATAACTGGAGCAATTTTCATGAAAAAATATCTATGGAATCAGCGAAATGTAATTAAGAGGAATACTATGTTTAAAAAGTTATCAAAGATATTTGAAAAAAGTTTTCTGAATTCGTCAACTGTTAAACTAGTAACAACCAGATGTGTTCCCATTAAACGAACCGACTGCGAGCCGAGTCGATGTGAGATGTGCCCTACACTGAAAATCTCAAGTGCTATACAACTGGTTTTTTAGGTGCCTCTGAATGTCGGCCGTTAAAAAACTGAACAATTCCCATTTGGAAAGGGCCTACGTAGTTAGAGAAAATTCAAGATGTGTATATCGTGTGAGATACAGGCTCCATATTTCATGTGCGTTTGGAATTTAACCTTGTTTATAAACGAAACACGCATGTATTTATGCTATTTTAGATTTAAAAAGAGCGCACGAAAGTGTTTCATGAGACCCGCAAATAACGTCAAGTTATTTATGCATTTTTGATTTATATGAATAAATTTCGCTTCGAAATCTTAAAATTTCTCAGGTGGATTATTCAATAAATTCACAACAGTCCATTATGGATTAGTTTGACGCCAATCGTTCTTTTAAAGATCTTTCTTTCTCGAAGAAAGATTTTCTTAAAAACTTTGATTATGGCGAATCTTTTATGTGTCCGATAGTTAAACCTTCGGGTATTATACTAGAACACAAATTTTTAAAGATATTCATAACATACTGAAGGATATCACAGTTTATACCCGAACATATGCAGTTGGATAGATGTTTTTGTTTCGTCTCGCATGCGACAGTAAAAACGGTACTTGATATAATAAGTGAACTTCATCATTGATATTTTCACTAATCTACTTGAATTCCAAAAAAGAACTGACAATGAAAAAGGGTTACAGCTGTGACTGATATCGCTCCAAATTTCAATTCCTATGAACACTTTTAATATAAAGAAAACTATTAACGAAACAGTTTTTAGAGGCGAAGAATCCACGTTACCATCGAATTTTCAAAACTTGAAGGAATGGTTAATGCCTCGGTGACCACGGGTCTAGTACGCGGTTTTCTGAAATGAAAGTGGCCAAGTCTAAAGAACAACTATTGTATCACATGATTTCAAATATTAGGAACCCAATGCGTTTAATGATCTAATTAATTGGTATCGCGCAGATAGGTTGAAAGACGGGTGTTAGTCACCTTGTGATTTAATTGTTTTTCATGCATCGATTAATTAATCTTATTATAACTTATTTGTAGGCGCTTCCCGCAAACATTTTCTATTCGTTGAGTTTTCAAACGCAGTACTGTTCAGATGATTCGAGTCAAGTAGTAAACAAGTTTATGTATTAGCATTACTATGCAGTGAAAATAACGCACTGCGGCAAGTGAGGTGCTGTGATCCAGATGTGTAACCCATTTATGGGTAATAAATTTTCATCATGTCAACGCCATTCAAAAACAGTAGCAACACTTTCTGCTGGTTTCTAGAAATAGCAATACGACGACAAGCACTTTCGAATTCGACCACGATATTTGAGAAGTTTCACTGGTGGTCAGTGATGGTCAATTTATGAATTTTAATGGCGAATCCTTTCTAGTTTCACACCAAAAGTGGTACCGGTATATCGTTCTTTCAAGAAGTTTCAATTGGTCAGTGGTGGTCAGTGATGGTCAATTTATGAATTTTCAATAGCGAATCCTTTCTAGTTTGACACCATAACGCGGTATATCGTTTTCATATTCGAGAAGTTTGAATTGGTCATTGGTGGTCAGTGATGGTCAGTGATGAATTTGCAATGATGATTCCTTAGAGGTTTGAAAACAAACATTACATGATAAATTTCCGAAATTCGAAGTCAAGTGGTCAGACTCGGGGATATCTCAATTGGTCAGTTACTGACCATCATGGTGTCACCATTGTGGTCTATAGCTCAAATGAAACATGTGGAACCGACGAAGGGGCCCAAAAGCGTTAAGTCATTTCCTGGAGTGACATGATCCAAAAAAGCCCTAACCGGAAAAGGCAGTCTCTCAATTAGATGAAACCAAATCGGACAGGACAATTAAAATTTGGGAAGGCCACAGGTAGTGGTCTTTCTACGAAGCCCACGCGGTGAGCGTATTATCATGAAATCTTTTTTTAAACCACCATGTACCACGAAGTAATAAGCATCGTTGTAAGCACTTGAAACAGCCATTAACCACTTGAAACTGTCAGATCAAACATCATACCGCATCCCCGCAAAGAGGGGTGGTTCAGCAAACCGGAGTTTTCATTAGCCTCTCTAGACTACCCCGCCAGTACGGGTAGCCGAGCAAACCAGAAAACTCATAATGATAGGCGTCGCAGTGAATCACAAGCCGTCGCAAGGCCGACCTACGCCCTGCAATAAATCATAAGAAATTAATGATATACCAGTTTCATTTATGATGAAAAAACTCAAATGAAAAGTCTGGCTTATAAAGCTGTCTGCTCAGACGAAATTTTCAAAAAAATCTTCATTTTTGGCAATAAAATTGATAATTGTGATTGATCGTTGCAAGTCACAACCAGTTAATCACTAATTAACATGCATTTTAATAAATCTTGATTCCTCCTTTACAGTGAACTTAGCTTTAACCTAGTAGAGGCTACAAGCCTTTGTAGACCTATGTACGTATATGCGTAGGTCTAAAATCTGGACAGATTGGTCGTAGGCCAATTGAATAACAACCCACCTAAATATCGTAAATTTTGTTTTGAAGTTCAATCCAATAAGTCCGTTAATAAACGCAATAATTATACTGTGTTTGTTTAGTAAAGCTCAGTACCGGTAGGCCTAAAGCCGCGTAAAACTCGATAAACACTTCAAGCGACACAGCGAACGATCTCCTTTCCCCCACAGCGAATGCTTACTCCGAATGTCAAGTGCGAGTCCAGCATACGGAAAGGAGTGTGTTATATACTTGTATTTAGTAAATACCTTGTGCATTTGACAATGATCGGTATGTACTGTAGGAAATATAGAGTATTGATGGTATTGATATAGAGGTTGAAGCCCGCGGCCGAATAAAGTAATACATTTTTTTATTTTGATACCTCAGTCGTCGACATAACAGCTTTTCTCCGCTATATCTCTTCGGCGTGTTTAGTTTAGGCCTACGATTCCCCGGTACACTAAAGATTTATCTTAGTAAATACACGGTTAATTCGGTAAAGAAAAATAGGTATTGTTAAACTAACTCCCTGAAACCCGCAGCCAAATCACTGGTAGTAATAAATTAATTTGTACTCGATTTGATTCTCATGATGAGGAGAAACTCGCAGCTGATCCCCGGAACGTCGATGTAGTAACACACGTCGATTCGTCGATGTTTACGGCTCGACAGTGCTTTTAAAATCTAAAGTAGTAAATTTCCAGTGTATCGGTAATATGATTTGATGAGGAAAATGGCGGTTCCTGAACTTCGCTGAAAAAGCTGAATCACTGAAACGCTGAAATAAAAACGCTGAAATTTCAGGGAATTTCCGAAAAACGCCGAAATTTCAGGGAATTCCCGAAAAACGCTGAAATCGTGCTAGGTACCAACAATACACGTTTTGAAATATTTTCCGGGCCGGTGTCCGCTGCCGAGTCCTGAACCGTGTTTTAGTCTCTACCTTCGGTTACAGAGACACGCATGGACAGTATGTGTGGAGTATACTTCTAGAGGGCCACTTTTTGGGCAAAAGGTAGAAAGTTTCTTTTGTCCAATGTCGTATAGCGCCGCTGCGGTCGAAAATCGAACTAATCTGTCAAGTCGATAATTTTCTAAGTGAGAAGACGCCGCGTTCAGTTCGCGGTACACTGTACGTACAGTTTTTCGATACACTGCTGTTCAACAAATTTGTTATGAAGTTGAAGTTCACAGCGCGCTATTCAGTTTTCAGAAGTAGAGGGCTAAAATAACATCATTCGTAAGATCTCAGATTGAATATTTTCATCAGATTCAGAGCTCAGTTCATTGTATAAAATGTGTTATTTCATGTATTAGACAGTTACTTCTATTACTCTGACAGGAGTTTTTATGTCATAATTTTTTTACCTCATGTGTAACTCAATTATAGCAGAGTTGATAGTTTAATTACCAATTATTAATTTATAAATAAATTAGTATTATTAATCTAATTATTGGATTGATTATTATTAAGAGATATGACATTATAAACATATATATAATGCACAGATATGGATGTTATATATAATGCAAAGATAATGATAATGTATTTCTACTCGCATAGAAATGAGACTAAAGTTTTCCTGTTTGGATATTCTAAAAGCTTATAAGTCCTTTGCCAAGGATATGAATGGTTTGTGATGATATTATGTTAACTAAATTCATTTGTTGGTTGAACGATTTCAATTAATATCGCAATATTTAGCATTCGTGATATAATTAATATGATAGAGATATGGCCATTTGTCTATTGTTTATGTTAGCAAAAGATTGCATTTGATATAGAAGGCTTTAAAATGTTTTGATGTATGGTTGAGATTTTCAAAATAAATGTTATGCTTACATGAGATAATTGGAACTAGATGTTTTATTTCATTTTTATCAAGTATCGATGGATGAGAAGTCTTTCGACGATGTGCAGTTAGCCCATTAGAGTTTGCCTTAAAATACTTTACTCTCAGTCTAAGCTGAATTTAATTCATACCGCCGTTACAGTACCATAAAATTCACACAAAATCTTTAGCGTCATTGGAATAGGACGTCCCCTGTTTCACATCCGGCAGGTGTGTTGACGGTGGGTAAGTTTAATAAGGTACACCAAATCTATTAAAACGATCGCTATCTTAAAATCAAATCATCCCGAAGAAATTGGGGATTCGAACCTATCGGATATATACTGGTACTCGGCGTCTTTCCACTTAACAAAACATCGTCAATAACATTAGTTCTTATTATTGCTAAGTAGCGGCGCTACCGGTACTGTCGATCGGACATTAGAAACTTTCTACCTTTTGCACTTTTTGGACAAATTAATTCGCTTGAAATCCGGATTTTTAATGCATACAGGCAGCATAATGAGGAAAACCCATTCACAAACCGTGCAAGCCAACTTAAACACTATGCTCAATATTCCCTGCAAGACGCAAAATATCTTATTTGAACGTTCATGTATAAAACATGGAGCAACTTTTCTTTTGTCAACACGTTGAAGTTGATGGGCGACGGACTATGTCACTATGGTATTCTCTGAAGGAGGTAAATTAAATTTGACAGCTAGTTATATAAATGATGCAGCTTTTGGACAAAAGGGATCTAACTAAATTTCCTTTTAATTCACTGTGGAATGGAATGGAATGGATTGACGCCAATGGCATGCAGTAGGCCCCTACGTATGGGTCATACTGATTAGCGTCAACCAATTAATCTAAATCGGGCTAACCATTCAACAACTGTGAATAATTTATTTGCTGTGGCGTGATAATAATTAGTTTTTTTGAAGAAATGACATACCAACTGTTAGAAAAATGTACCGATTCTTATTTTTAGACTATTACTGAATCTATAAAAGGAGGAGTCATAGACAAAGTTGATTTGCTTAGCTGGTGACACTTCTTGTCAAGTACATCATCTCAAGTACTGGGTGTTTTGTAAGTTTAATTTCAGTATTTATTTACTAAGTGCTGTTCTCTCGGACCTCAGTGCTTTCAAACTAGGCCCACCCCATAGGCTATATAGTCCAGGGTGTATTAGCCACTATTCTTTTATATCCGACTAAAATGCACCTTTTTCTATTTTTAGATTCAGGCTTAGAATGTGCAAATTTTTTGAGATACTGAGAAATCAGATGGCACCAGTAAACTTCAACTGCGAAATTTGCAGCAGGATAGCTGAACGACACAATTTTTAAAAATAAAATGGCTATTCGAATGCTATTTCAATAATAACTTGATTCAACCAGAGAGAAATAAGTCAATTGCGGATGTACAGTACACCCACTTTTCTTCCCTGTTTCCTGGTACCAAATTTTTAGTCTTAAGCTAAGCGATATTCTAAGGTATACTAGTGGATTTCATTAGAATATGAAGCAATGGAACCAGAATTCTAGCCAGAGTTAAGTGAACTATTGATTCTGATATAATGTAAGAACTGATTTCCTTTGTATACTCTTGCAGAATGTGTTATGTATTATTTCAAGCTGTTAAATAATATAGTTAGACAAATGTCCAATTATTGGATCTTTCTTGTTGACTCGTTTAATTTTGTGAGTTAAGAGTTCCAGTCAATCCACAATGTGCAGTGCCTAGCCTTCATCTACACTAAAGCCAAGCCTGTGTATGGGAAAAAAATATCGTTCGACTCCTATAGGCCAGACACATCAAAGCATGCTATACATTACAGATAGTAGTCTCCGGCAAGTCGAAAGAGAAAGTAAACCAGGTTTTACCCCGTACCCTACCCGGGAACAAAGACACTTAAAGATTCCTTCCTCCTTGTAGAAATTGTAGAAATATGGCACCCAATTGTAGCAATGCTAAGTACAGTATACAGGTAGCAAATAAACGTTAAATGGACGTTATAAGAAGGTTTAATTACAACATTGTAACGTTTGAATAAAACGTTACCAGAACGTTTGTATAACATCCATTTGTTAAGTTTTTTAGCTGTTAAACCAACGTTTCACTACAAAGTTAAATGAACGTTGTCAAAGGAATCTTTATAACATTTCCAGAACGATTATCGAAATCCAAATAAAACCTTTCCTACACATAAAATGGACGCTGAAAATGTCAAATTATATATATATAAGAAAATCTATTACATTTTTCTTTTACAATAATTATAAGTTTTTTGTTGAATACATTTAAATCATCTCGAATCTTGAATAACGAATTAGAATGAACCCATACACTTTTTGAATATGAATGCATTTAAATAATCTAAATCAATAACGACCACATCCACTTTTTAAGTATAGTGTAAATACATAAAAATGACATTACTAAATTTGTAAAACTCAAAAATTTACGCGTGCACTCTTATTACGTCCAGTTATTGCATTTAATGTTCCTATTAATTATCCTACAGTAGACTCCGCTTAACTCATTTTCAATTATTGGTGATTAACGTCAGGTTCATCAATATCAGATTCAAACACATGACGATCTACTACCAAAGCAGCTGCTGCAGGGTTCTACAACACAATCATGACAAAGATGTAGAATTATGGCAATACTGATGAGTAAGAGAAGGAAGAACCTAGAATACTCGGGCCAGTTGCACAGTCGTGACTCAAGTCCACAAGTGGTCTTATATCTTAAGACTAGTCTTAAGTTGTTAGATTGGCTATAGAACTAAATTGGTCTTAAATATAAGCAATGACTGTGCAACTGGCCCCTGGTCACTGGGTTGATGGCATACTAGTAATGGAACAGGCTTGTACTTGATAAAACTTTTAATTAAACTTATTTGATGCCAACATTGAAAATCTACCAAAGAATTAAAAAAAAATAAATAATAACACGTTCTTCATAAAATCTTCCTATTAACACTAATTACACGTCTGTTGAAAAAATCAGATCTCAGGACCTTCTAGACTAGGGGTTCAGGGACACCATACCCGCTTGGGAAGTGTTTGAAATGCTCAACAATCAGAAAATTTCAATATTCAACGCCCCCTGGTGAATATATACTGAAACCAATGAAATTGAAACTCACCACATGTCATGAGCTACAATTTTGCAATTGATTTTGGTAACAAAAAGGCTAGCAATATCTATTCATACCAAATTCCAAAAGATAACTTTGATTATGGATTTCATCTAGTAAGAGAAGTGATTAGTACAGATAGCCTATCTGTACTATCATAGGTTAACGAGCGAAAGGTACATCCTGCTCCTTTGAAAAGTATGTACATTCATGACTGATTTATTTTGTATACTAAACAAGAAGCCCAAGGGCTTTGACGTTGCAGTTATGAATATTCACTACAGGGGCTCCTGACTGTTTTAGTTACCCTCAGCATTCTAAGTACTTAAATGAAGTGTTTTAAGGCCCATCTACACGAGAGGAAAATCCTTTATTTTCAATCTACACAAGAAAAGAATTTCCAAAAAGCCGCCTTTATCGGAGCCGTTTACTCGCGAGAGGCCCCAACGGAGGCGGCTTTTCATCCGTGTAGATGCACGATATTTATTTTTTACATGACTGCAAACTTATCACAATAAAATACATAATATTTAATCAGGAGCAACTCATCGATAATTAGAACCAAACAACAATGGCTGATTCGCAAGAATTGTTATAATGAACTGAAATCGTGAGAGTAATGACATTATATGCATGTGCAGTGGTTAGTAAGTGATAAACACATAATCGTGCGAAAAGGTGTTTCTGAATAAGTGATTTTCACGAATGGAAAATCTTGATTTCCAAGTGAAATCACAATTGTTTTTCTTCCTATGAAAAATTAAAGATGACTTTGAGAGGACTTACTAAATATGATTTTGCATACATCAGTATCTACAAATGCAAATTTTCCTTTCTTTACGTACAAACTCCATGAGCTCCACATTTTATTGGTGCCAATATTTCTCATGATCTGCCTTATTCTCGACTGAAGTTGAGTTGTTTGTGAGCGTCGTTAGCCCCCTTGTTATTTTATATATACTATATACTTTGGATTAACAGATTATCGTTTTTACATTACCTACAACTCTGATACGAGCCCCTGTGGGCTAGATAGATTAGTAGACTACGAAATGGTAGATCCTGGGCCTGGTATAGGCGTAACAACGTCTGGTATTCAGCACAGGGGTTTGGCGATGGGCTTGGATTTTATTTCCGGGTTGTTGATAAACTCGCGAGAATGGCGCTAAATATGAACTGCGTATAAATTCAAAATATCACAGAAATACCTTGTGTTTATATTGTTTATTTATCCGCTATACAGTTTTGATAAACAGTTGGTCGTTAAGAATCATTATCAGACGTGCGTCACGCTCTATATAAAATCACAAGGGATGAAACGCAGTTCAAGTCGTGCCAGCCAGAAAGTTGGGACAGTCACGTGACTTCAAGCTTCTTATTTGACTGAACGCGAACCTGAAGCATCTAAGATGGAAACTATGATACGAAAAATATTTGAGAATAACTTACATTCAAATGCATTTTTTGACTATGAATTATACATTTCATCATAATTCTTTATAAGTTATTAATTTCATATGAATCATAATCTGACAATTGATATCGGTCTGTGAATATGTTAACTTTTCATGTTTAAGTTTTAAATGCGATGACGTCATCAGAATGTCACGTGACTGTCCCAACTTTCTGGCTGGCACAACTCTGAAGGCGTTTCATCCCTTGTGATTTAATATAGAGCGTCACGACCGTCTGCTGATGATGATCCTTAACGACCAATTGTTTATCGGAACTTTATAGCGGATAAATAAACAATATAAACACAAGGTATTTCCGTGATATTTTGAATTTATTCGCAGTTCATATTTAGCGCCATTCTCGCGAGTTTATCAACAACCCGGAATTTATCAACAGCTCCTTAAGTTAATCGCGCGTATGAGGCAAATTCAAATTTTCTATATTTCTCCATACCGTCCTTCTCAAAAAGTGTAGTTTACATCCGGGACACATGGGCATTGGCTAAATCGCGGCGACGAAAATGACGGTCACGGACGACTTTCGTCGAAACTTGCGGGCCGCGTCGCGCGGGTAGTTTAAATACGTGAATGAAGGATAACAAAACGATTTTGTGTAATTTTCAGAATATTTACAAAGAATATTCACGAAATATTGTCAAAGAAATGTCATTTTTAGTTCGTATTTCTCTGTAGAAACCGATTGGAAGACTGGATTCGAATCCCACAAAAAGCCATTATGAGTTTTCCGGTTTGCTCGGCTACCCGTACTGGCGGGGTAGTCTCCGGTTTGCTGAACTACCCCTCTTTGCGGGGATGCGGTATGATGTTTGATCTGACAGTTTCAAGTGGTTAATGGGTGTTTCAAGTGCTTACAACGATGCTTATTACTTAAGTGGTACATGGTGGTTTAAAAAAAGATTTCATAATGATACGCTCAAAGTATAGGCCTACCGCGTGGGCTTCGTAGAAAGACCACTGCCTGTGGCCTTCCCAAATTTTAATTGTTCTGTCCGATTTGGTTTCGTCCAATTGAAAGACTGCCTTTTCCAGTTAGGGCATTTTTGGATCACATCACTCAGGAAATGACTTACGCTTTTGGGCCCTTTCGTCGGTCCCACGTGTTTCATTTGAGCTATAGACCACATGGTGACACCATGATGGTCAGAAACTGACCAATTGAGATATTCCCGAGTCTGAACACCTGACTGCGAATTTCGGAAATTTATCAAGTCATGTTTGTTTTCAAACTACCCAGGTATCATCATTGCAAATTCATAAATTGACCATCACTGACCACCACTGACCAATTCAAACTTCTCGAATATGAGTTCGATATACCGCGTTATGGTGTCAAACTAGAAAGGATTCGCCATAGATATTGAGAATTCATAAATTGACCATCACTGACCACCACTGACCAATTCAAACTTCTCGAATACGAGAACGATATACCGCGTTATGGTGTCAAACTAGAAAGGTTTCGCCATAAATATTGAGAATTCATAAATTGACCATCACTGACCACCACTGACCAATTCAAACTTCTCGAATATGAGAACGATATACCGCGTTATGGTGTCAAACTAGAAAGGATTCGCCATTGAAAATTCATGAATTGACCATCACTGACCACCACTGACCAATTGAAACTTCTCGAATGTAAGAAAGATATACCGGTACCGCATTTGGTGTGAAACTAGAAAGCATTCCCCATAAGAATTCATGAATTGACCATCACTGACCACCACTGCCCAAGTGAAACTTCTCGAATATCGTCGAATTCGAAAGTGGTTGTCGTCGTATTGTTATTTCTAGAGACCAGCAGTATGTTTTGCTACTGTTTCTGAATGGCGTTGACATGATGGAAATATATTACTCCTAAATAGGTTACACATCTGGATCACAGCACCTCACTTGCCGCAGTGCGTAATTTTGACTGCATAGTAATGCTAATACATAAACCTTTTTACTACTTGACTCAAAGCTTGACGTGAATCATCTGAACAGTACTGCGTTTGAAAACGAATAGAAAATGTTTGCGAGAAGCACCTGCAAATAAGTTATGATAAGATTAAATCTATGGTTAATCGATGCTTAAAAAAACAATTAAATCACAGGCAAGATGACTAACAACCGTCTTTCAACCAATCAGCGCGATGCCAATTAATTAAATCATTAAACGCATTAGGCTCCTAATATTTGTAATCATTTGTCGTTCTTTAAACTTGGCCACTTTTGTTTCAGAAAACCGCGTACTAGACCAGTGGTCACCAAGGCATTAAAAAAGTTTTGAAAATTCGATGGTAACGATTTGTCCGTCAAAAAACTGTTTCGTTAATATTTCAAGTTTTTTTTAACTCTTGTACAGAATTCACTATATGAAAAGTGTTCATAGGAATTGAAATTCGGTGTGATATCAGTCACCTGTTACCCCTTTTTCATTGTCAGTTTTTTATTGCACTATTATGCGCTCTTCTAAAATAGAAAAGAACATGTGTGTTTCGTTATAAACAAGGTTAAATTCCAAACGCACATGAAATATCACACAATATACACATCTAGCATTTTCTCTAACTAGGCCCTTTCCAAATGGCAATTGTTTAGTTTTTTAACGGCCGACATTCAGAAGCACCTAAAAACCAGTGGTAGCGCTTGAGATTTTCAGTGTAGGTCACATCTCGCATCGACTCGGCTCGCAGTCGGTTCGTTTAATGGGAACACATCTGGTTGACACTAGTTTCACAGTTGACGAAATCAGAAAACTTTTTTCAAATGCCTTTGATAACATCTTAAACATAGTATTCTTCTTAATTACATTTCGTTGATTCCATAGATATGTTTTTATGAAAATTGCTCCAGTTATAACGGATTCAAACATACATGTGAAATCATTATTTTCAAAATATTCAATTTTCTCCGCTTTTGAAGAAATTCTGACACAATATCATCTCCACTCGACACATGATTTTACTTCGGCGCCTTTAAGGGAGTGTCCCTTAAAGTTGAGTTCTCACTTAGTCAAACAAGGAGATATGCCTGATTCCTTTTTAAAATTTAGATTTCGACAGATATCATCAAATTACTAGAAAGGGACAGCAGCGTTCGGTCATCCACGAAAAATACCTAAAATGCAGTCCAAGGGTTATGGAAAAACAGGACACGAAACATACAGAAAAATCCTTTGTTTGGTTGACTGAAATTATTATTGAACTCTTAAATAGCGACATTCAGAGAAACAAAAACATAAGAATATAATCTCGCCCACCCGTTAAAAAACATAACGTAATGATATGAGGCCATGTGTCATCTTTAATTGAAATCACATTATATTCATTCTCATGCGAGGATGGGTCTCCAAATTCATAGGATAAGGAGAATAATGGTTTGAATGATGAATACAACTGATAAAGCGCCAATTTCACTGATTCTTGCATATAAATGCTCAAAGGCGCTTTACAGTAATCGAGTAAACAGGTGCGTTTTTAGGAGTCTTTTGAATTTGAATTCAAATCGGGTGTTCATGACGACTATAGGCGCTTTTACGAAACTGAATCTTTGTAAATCGATTTAAGTTTCACGTTTACGGCACGCGGTTTAGTGAATCCGATTTGGTAAATCAACTCGTTTATGGACGCGGTTTAGTAAATTGATTTATTAAATCGACTAACTTGCTCGGCGAGCAAGTTAGTGGCGCTTTAGTCAGTGAAATCCAACATGGCGTCCTCTTCGACCGCGGGCTAAAGACATCTATTGCAGACCATCATCTATCAATAATTCGGTCACCATTGACGCCCATTTTCTTTCGAATCGCGACCTTTAGATTGATAAATTGATTCGACTCATTTACGAAAAACGATTCGATTTACTAATCCTTACGTTTTCCAACATCGAATCGGATTTAGCTAAACCGAATCAGATTCAATTTCGTAAAAGCGCCTTATAATTGAGCATTCTAGGGCTGGAGCAAGAAACGTGTGGGATCGTCCGCCAAGGTATCGCTAAGGAGTCAGTCCGTGGTGGCTATTGAAAGCGACGACCGCATATGAATGCATTGATTGAATGACATCTCAAAAGTCAGATTATATAAAATTAAACATGATATACGGATAGGTTCTTCCAATTAGGTCTATACTGGTAAAAATGAAATGACCCAATATGTGATATAAATGTTCAATCAAAAAGTAGAAACCGAATCCATAATTCAGTATGGTAGGCCTATTGTTACAACATCAAACACTCAAATTCAATCCTTTGTTAAATTGGAAGCCAGTGTAGATGAGCAAGTATCGTGGTCCCTGATTTTAGCTATCGTAAAAATTCAAGCCACGCGATTTTGAACTGTTCAACAAGTTGGAGTTTGTGTAAAGATGAATGAGTTTGAAATGGAGTGGACTTCAGATATTACTGTTTGCATGCCTATGTCTATTACTTAATCTTTTTACTAATCATAGAAAATTGTGGTAAAATATTTGACTCGACGGTTGGTTTTAGATTGTATCTCTCCAAGCCAGAGGTAATCACGGATATCGGACTACAAAAAATTCCTTGTGTAAAGCTCAACTTTATAAATTCCTGGAAAAGCTCGCCTCGGATATTTCAATAATGATTAAACATTAATTTTCCCAACGAAAAACCTAAACAACCAATGTACGCTTGCTTTAAGTTTACCAATGCACTATCGTTGCTTTTTCTAGCTATTTGTACTGTTTGCCGCAAAAAGATTGCATCCTCTATTACAGGATTTAAGGATACAACTCTAAAACCAGTTAGTTTAAATTAACCATTATACAATATGATACATGACCAAATACACTGTTAATATGAAAAAGATCCTATATGTACACATTTCAAATCTCAAACCAAGTTTTATCATTAGAAAATAACGACACAACGTTCGATCGTTCACTAGAGATCATCTTTTTGAATTTGTACACATTGAATTTTCGTATCGTATTATGGTATTATCAATTCTCCGCATTTGAGTGTGACTATTCTACGAATACAAAGTTATTTTTAGCAATGAAGTTTTAATTGTCATTTTAAATGTTAACTATCCACTGGTATGTAAACTTACTAACTTTTGGCAACTGACCTCAAATCGTAGAATGGGCTCAGGTAGCCTGCTGATCCACTCTTTATTAATACTACTAAAGAAATATTCAGTAAAAGAAGTAAAAAGTATATTAAAGTACTATTTATCTTTATATCGCAATAATTTGTGTACGTATGATTGAAAAACGATATTCTATGGAGTCTCGTGTTACGTACTTATGATTATTGTGTATAAGATCAATAATTAGCAACCCTCCACGGATACGAAGCAGCCTAAGTTTACATCCTACCATAATTTTCTCTAAACTCTCAGCATTATATCAAGATCGGTCTTAGAAAATATATGAAGGACGTGTTCACAGGTTAACGAGGCCAAAAATCTTCCTCAAAATTTCAAATTTTTACGAGCAAAGATAATATACTTCATGCTTTTGGTGCAGAAATAATGGATGTCCACAAATTGCAAATTGTGTTTTCAAAGTAAACGATCCGAGTGTGGAATTTTTTCGAATTCAGGGTTCTCCCATTTACTCTCCGGTATTTTACAATGTTTCAATAAGATACGTAAGTCGCACTTTTGTTGTGATACAGCTTTCTCTATTGGTCAGCGTTGTGATCACTTAAAATTACCCATAAGTTTGAATTCTCACTGAACTACTACATCCCTTATAACGAATATATATTTCATATGAGGCGATTAACTTTGATGATCTGCGGTCAGTGGACAGCAGTTACGAAACATTCAAAACTACTACATTATCTTCCATCTATTCATTATTCATATAGGCCTATATGATATGATATGATATGATATGATATGATATGATATAATATCTCCTTTAGTGTTCAGTTTAAACTTCTTGAACGCAAAAGTTTGACAAGTTTCGCATAATGGTACCGATACGCACGTTCACACTAGTGAAATGTGCACGTTACAGGCTAAAATGCGCACGTTACAATTACAAATCGAAACGTTGTTCGTTCAAAACCCGATGTGAAAATCTTTTGCATTTAGTGGGAAATTTCAAAGTTAGCTCGCTTCCTACAATAAAAATTGGACAAGACTTTTAAAACGACACATTTAATAAGAGTAGTACTGACGAAGGATTCAGGCAATACCCCGTGTTATTTCTAAAAAACATTTAACCGGTAATTAGACAGTACTGGTGTAGCTTGTACAGGTAAAAGAGTTGTTATATTTACGTTCATCCCGAATGAAATTATTTGATACGAGACACGACTAAGTTGTGTCCGAAACAGATAAATATAGCTATGTGGTCAGTATTGGTCAAGATTTGGTCACTTGAATAGTTGTTAGATGAAAGCCCACACCATTTCTAATTATTAGACACCAAACACGACTGTGTTGCTTCTAGAATAAACAAATTACTTTTAGGTCAGTATTGGTAAAATATTGGTCAGTTAAATAGTTGTTAGATCATAGCCCGCACCGTATCTAGTAGCTCGACGCCCAAACACGATTTTATTGCTTTACTAAACATATAAATTACATATGGTGGGTTCTTGTTAGTGGTAACTGGTCAGTACTGGTCAAGCATTGGTCAGTTAAACAATTTTTAGTTTAATGTCCACATTATATCTAGTTATTTGACACCAAATAACTTAATTGTTTGCAAAACAGATAATTTACTATATAGCCAGTACTGGTCATGCATTGGTCAGTTGATAGACCAAGGTCCACGCCACGAGTTATTTGATACTAAACATTATTGTGTCGTTTCGGAAAATTTATCTGTTGGGCAATTTGTGGTCAGCCCTGGTTCGTTAGTTCTTATTTTGCGGGCATTTTATCTCGAACCACCGAAAGACTGAATTACTAATTAATTCAACAGATCATTAATTGATGGAAATGAAGATCAGTGTTAACTAAGTCCTTAGTCTGAATAAAATGTATGTGGTATTATATGGGTGCTATGGTGCTGTACACCGAACTGTAACTTTTTATGTTCACTACTACCGTAATTGACTATGATGTTTTCAAGTGGTCTTAAGTACCGCTAATAGCCGAAAGTCGTTGATTTATGTGAAATTTACACACAGCGCCACCCGTTGGTAGTAAAAGTCACCCGAGCAATACGGGTGTTAAATAGATACGCTAGCAAACCGGCATTCTCATAATGCACAGTCCCTTAGCAACGGGTCGAATTTTTTTAGAATAACAAGAGCGCCGGTTTCACAGCATCACTAAGGGTCGAGTCCCGGAGAATAACGCGCGCGCGGTCCGCGTGTTACAAAATGACCGTCCCGCTCCACACAAGTACTGAATAATTAACTCAGAATTTTGCCAATCCCTGGGAGTAAAATGCCGTGCGTTTTTTAACATATTGTATCTTTATGTGTTTTTTACTCCCGTTTTTCAAACGTTATTCCCCTTTTCCGTTTCGAGTAAAATTCGCTATAATCCGTACCGTATTTAAAATACCGTTGTTCCATTAATTCCGTACCCATGCAACCCGTTGTAATACTTAGGAACAAATCTTTAGTGTAAAACATATCAAACTTTTGAAGCCATGAGATTTAATGTAGAAATCTGACATTTTTAAACTAGAAAAATTTATTTTCGTATAATCGATAAAACCATAGGCTCTCAATACGTAATCAACATTCCCAAACTCCTACGTTGTTTTTCGCAAAAAATGATTTTTTTCTTTTTTAATCTTCAAATTTCTTGTGTAAAACATATAAAACTGTTAAAGCCGTTCGTAGAACATATCTGACGATACAGGAAGATTTATTGTCGTAAAACAAACAAGGCTTTCAATTTGTAATCAACACTCCCAAAGCATGTTTTTTTCGCAAAAATGAATTCCTTTTCTATACATGTATTTGATCACGGCGAATCTTCGCTCGAATAGATCTTCGACATTTTGGGTGATTTTCTTTGGCCACGGACCACGTCGAACACAGGTGCCCCCGCAAAACCTATTTTTTTACAATGTTCTATATAAGTTGCCGACAGGGCACTCGCCTCTATTTATTCATTAAAACTTAAGACTGGCTATGCGCTTCACCAAGTTTCGACTTTGACATATTAGTTCTATGTTTCAGCGTTCTGACATGACCCAGTTTAGGAAAAAATACACATGTAGCGACGCATGCGCACGCGACCGATTTCTGGACTTAGAGGATTTCCCCAACACTTCCTAATGCGCATGCGTTGAAGCGGAATACCGGGGTTCGGGGTAGCGTGCTCTGGCAAGTGACTACAAAAATCTACTTCCGTTTCTGTTAAAATTCATAATGTCAAGTCTAAGGTCTCAACTCACGGAATTTCCTCGACCAAGAGGGAATACAGGTAACTCTCTCTCTCTCTTTCTATAATCCTATACATTTAAGGAAAAAGTTGCATATAGGCGTCGCTTCTAGGGTTCGCTCACGTCAATAGCATCTGGGAGGTAGAGAAGCTAGAAGGGGAAAATTCTCTTGTTTTCCTCCATGAGATTTAACGCGCAAAAATATGTCAAGTCTTCCTCTGGTGAGTGAGAATACTTAAAGGAGTCCTAATTCTCAGTGATAAGTCATAATTGTAACACGGGTGACTGAATGTCCTCACAAATCACCCATGAAAAAGGCGTGTGCATGTATGAAAAACTGTGACCAAAAGAATTAATAGAAGAATCATGAATGAGTCAAATAAAATAAAAATCCCCTAGCTTTCTTTCCGACTGAGGAGGAAATACAGGACTGCGTCCAGCGCTACAAGTATTTCCGGCCTCCACAGCCGACCTGATCAGGCGTTTAGCTTCAAAAAGAATAATAGATACCAACTAAATAAAACGAGGAGCATTCACCAATATTTGGCCTCTCCCACTAGAGGGTGCCCTCAATGCTTCCCCTTTTTGAAGACTTACATGATGCCCTAAACTCTCCAACCCACAAGATTCTTCAAGAATATTTTATGGTGTCACAGAATCCCAAAAATGCACAAGAAAATCCTTTCCTCAATTGATAGTAAATCCGACACCACAAAAATAGTTTAGGGAAAAAGGCAAAGATTTAGAATTTTATGTATATGATAATATTCTCTTGAATACTATTTATTATTTCTTGGAAATATTCGAACAATGAACAATATATACACAACCTCGAGGTTATCTCTTATTTACAACATTTAAGGTAGATAAGATGGCCAACCGGCCACCAAAGGAGGAGATTAACAAGGGCATATTGCCCTTAATACAAGTGCACGACTCGCACCAGAATTCAATAGTATTAGGAATAAAGATTTCAGATATTCTAACATTACGACTCAACAATAGTTACTTAAACCCTGCGCTCGTTTTACGCTTAAGAAGATGTAACTCTAAGTGCTCTTAATAAAGATAAGAATTTTCGCTATATTTAATCATAGTTCCAGTTAAGTATTTATTCAATCATTCTTCCTATTATGTTTATGTAAGAGATGGTCACTACTCCGAAAACTCAAAAGTTGAGGGAAAAACCAAGAGAGGAAATCGGAAAGAAGAATACTTTCGGGGAATAATTCGAAGGAGAAAACCTCCTTGAACCCTGAAAGATTGTTTTCCGAAAACATCTTGGAAGAAAAACAACTTTGAGAATAAGGACCAAGAAATACTTAAAGAGAATCAGTGCTAAGTATGACTTACTAAGAAAATTAGATTAATCCCTCCCCCCATAGTTCAAAATCTTAGTAATACACACCTAAGAATGTGCACCGAGACCAATTAATAAAGCACATTTTTGCCTTTTATAGAGCCCAGATTATGACGTAACCCTATCTAATTGGTTAAAACAAAGCACCCCGAGCACACAATATAATTAAGAACCGTATAGTGGCGCCATCTCGGGCACAGAGCACAGCATAAAAATATCGATTTAAGCACGGGAACATCGATTTAGGCACATTAACTCGAAAAATACAAACCGGGAGTGACCCGAACACATAGAAAAGGTCTTTAGGTACAGTTTTTGAATTTAGATTAAATCATACAATATTTCATTAAGATAGAAATAAAAATAGTTTCTAATCCACCAGACCGAAGTCCAAAGCATTAAACATTCTTGTCTCAGAGTTACAAATACATTATAAGGTTTTATTTTACATCATACAAACTTTTAATAGGAATTTAATATGAATTTTAGACTGAGCTGGGGAGGACTCTGCAGCTGGAAAATAAAAAGAACAGAACGAAGTGAAACGAATTTCCGCTACAGCGTTATAAACAGAGACTTGGGAAACTTTACGGTTTTTGCTCGATCAAGTCGATCATGACGACGACCTTAAGGCATGTCTCTGTAACCGAAGGTAGAGCATAAAACACGGTTCAGGACTCGTCAGCGGATACCGGCCCGGAAAACATTTCAAAACGTGTATTGTCGGTACCTAGCACGATTTCAGCGTTTTTCGGGAATTCCCTGAAATTTCGGCGTTTTTCGGAAATTCCCTGAAATTTCAGCGTTTTTATTTCAGCTTTTCAGTGTTTCAGCTTTTTCAGCGAAGTTCAGGAACCGGGAAAATGGGCTATTGTTAAAATCACTGTTTGAAGACCGCGACTGAATGTGAAGTCTGCGGCAATAAATTAGATCATTTATACTTGAATTGATAATCGAAGTGACAGTCGGCCTGCGGGTTGATTTCGGGATGACGACTCGAAAAACATGTCGCCCCATTGAATGGGGTTAAATTTTCGATGTTTACGGCCCGACAGCGCTTTTGTAACGATGATTCGTGAAAAAACACGCGGGCTATTTGTAGATCTCAGTGAGCTGAACGATATTATATGGATTATATATGAAACAGCGGTAAGGTAACAAAGCCTATGTTCTTTTGGTAAAAATAGTGTGGAAGAAAATAATAATAATAAATATAGCTGCATAGCAGCGATAACGGGTTTCTGCCTAACTTTCATATGTCGCACTGGCGAATGACGAACTACTTACTAGCAACCTGGCGGGTTGTCACTAGCTATGAGTGGAATCCTCAATTGCCACAGCAGCACTGCAGGAACCCCATTGTACTGTGGCAGTCGCCATGCCATCAAGCTCAAATCCTTGCCAGGGACAATGTAGTAAATGACATCAGAACTTGGCCAAGCATATGGGGATAAGCACCAAATTTGGAAACAATAATTATACACAACACATATCATCATACCATCCACCTTTTATTTATATTTCATCCCACAACATTGATTACAAACATTTCTGAATACTATCTCACTGCACAATACAAAATACATACATCGCCACAAATGATTGCTACATGATCAATTACCATTTCCTATATATTCAATACAATCCTTCATACAGTTCCATACATAATCATTCATAAGACTGTACATATGTGTTTAGTAATATTAATGGTGGTAATATATGTACAGTGTTATCACATCAAAACCTATGGCAACAACGCATCAATATCCCCCAGCATGAAATAATACTCATTTTGTACACTGTACATAGCTGTTACATTCCAACACATCCATTCCACACAGTGACTGCTTCATCCCCATGACAGCTAGATATATACATCCACCACCATATCTTACTGTTACATTGCTACATATCAATCACAATGTCAAATATCATTCATGCCCCATTACAACTATCTACATACTTTCCCCAGCTTATACCACTGTTACTTAACAACATATCAATTCCAAATACACACTGTTTCATTCCCTAGAAACTAGGTACATCAATTTACCCATTTACTATTGTCACACAATCTTCAAAAACACTAAAATATAAACCCTGTCACTCATAAATGAATTCACATAAAGGTCACATAAAATTAAAATCATAACTACACATGCCTGTATATACAAAACCCCACTATTGTAACACACCTGACCCTCCTATATACATCCACATAGATGTTTCCACATATCGAAATCAAAACATACACTACATACACACCACTACACAACACCCTGCTTCATTAATACGCGTCACCCTCTGACATATATTCGCAGAGGAGACTCTACAGAACGAAATATTATAACCTCCCATACACATTTACACAACCCAGTACCATAACCTCCTACACATGTGTCATGATAAGCAAACAACATCGAAATTCAAATGTGTACAAGTGGACAGAATTAAACAACATAAACCTATTACCAACTTGTGACATTATCATATTATAACATTACAAAACCCATCCAAATAGGAGACTCTGATAATCGAAACATTTACTACATTTGCACCAGCACACAACTCCCCTAGAAACAAATCTGCCTGAATAACCATAAAAGCGATAACATTAAAAACCTCATTTTCTAATGAGTAAATACAGTTTATGAACTGTATTTACTCATTAGTTTTTTCAGTATTTTGTCGCTTGCCACACCAAGAGCAAATACATTCCTCAGATTGTTTCACACATGACACAACTTCATAGTGTACACCTCTGCAATTTTTCAAATAAATGTTGCCATTTAATTCACACACGATTTGGTGCACTGAAAGTAGAACCAGCGAATCGTAACCAACCATTGCCTACAAATGTATATATATCAGCATGCAGTAAATCAGCTGTTGCAAGAATTTCAACCTCTGTCACCCAAGTACCTGTATATTTCATCCGGGATTCATCAATATACTCATTTATAGTAAGTTGTGGATTTCTCAGATGTGGTTGGAATTTGTCGGAATTCTGCCGCATGTGCTTTAAAACTTCGGTGCGTATAGCCCGATGATATTGCTCAGTTCCACAGATTGAATATGAAATTGCCCGAAAAAAACAGCTTCCATCGCCTTTAATTTTCTGCGTATTATATGGAGAGTAGAGTTGTCCATCATATTTGGGCATACATTCATATCCGAGAGTTGAGGGTCGACAATGAATACCTAGAATAGAGCATAATGTTTTGCACTGACCTTTTTCTAGTGGGTTGTAAATTAAATCATCATGCTGCACGGATTCACTAGTAACAATTACATCGCATTCATCTACTTTTGGGTTTGTATAGGGCAGTTCATCTTCACTACTTGTTTGTTGGTAGTTTGGAGAGTATGTAGTCGTTGTTTCGATAATGCTATTCTCTACAGTAGTTTCAATTTCATGGTTGATAGAAGCCACTGTAATTTCATACTGTAATGGTTGCCTCTGATTCATTGAAGCTGCAAGATTCTGACAATGTTTGACAATACAATTAACACAAGAGTACCTTACTAATACAGCATGTCCATCAGCGGTCATCATTCCTGATGCATCTCTCGAATGTGAATCAAATACCCAGTACATGTCATCCTGTTTTAAAACACAAAATGTATTTCCAGCAAATGTTATAAAGCATGTGTCGTAATTAAGCAGATTATTGTGCAAACATTCATGTAGTTCACTGATAATTCCAAAATTTCCAGCTCTCATTTCATCAGATAATTCAGATATAGCAACTTGAGGGGATCCAACAGTCACATTATAAATGGAATTTCCAATCTCAACAGCAGTTGGTAGCTCACTGATCAATAAATACATATTTGTTATTGTATTCATATTAGTCAATGTTGCGTATAAATCATTTCCAATATTCAATACTGAATCAATATCATGAGGCATCCAGTTTATTACAGCTTTATTTGATGCATGAATCATTGCAGCTAATGCATTTGTTACACATTGCTTACCTGAATGAATATCGTATTTTGGAAGACCCTGGTGGAAATTTCCATGAATTGATGAACATCTCATATTCTCAGCACTTAAACATGACTCACTGTTACCAAAATTGCCATCACAATCTCTACACGAAATCATACTCGAAATTGGTTGAATAGATGAGTCAGCTTTCATTTTCGATGAGGTTTCATGTATATTGTGACCAGCGTTATCATGTTGAATCTTATCACAGTTGTCAAGTGTAATCTTTTCACAGATTCCATATATAGCCTTATCATAGTTGCCTTGTTTAGTCTTATCATAGTTGTCATGCATAATCGTATCACAGTTGTCATGATTGAAGTCACAAAAAACTGATTTCACTTCAATTGTCTCAACTTTGTTTTTTGTCATATCTTCATTCGAATTAGTTCCACAATTTTGATTCATAGTCTGATCATAGATCTCATTAATATTCATTTCATGTTTTTCAGTCATTTTCATTTCATCTTTTTCATTTGTTTTCAAATCATAGTTTCCATTCATATGCATTTCATATTTTTCATTCATTTTCATTCCATGTTTTTCAGTCATTTTCATTTCATCTTTTTCATTTGCATTCAATTCATAGTTCTCATTAGTTTTTGGTTCAAAGTTTTCATTGATTTTCACTTCATACTTCTTGTTTTGATTGTTATCAGAGTTTTCTTTTTGCGTTTCGTTAAAGTTTTCATTTTGAGCGTTTTTTAGGTTTTCATTTAAGATTTCATTTTCAACTCTTCTGTAGTCTTCATCTTGAGATTTTTCATAATTTTTTTCCATTGATCCTTTTTTCATCTCTCTGTTTTGTCCAGTTAGGGCTGAGGGAACTCCAACCACCTCCACCTTCTGAAAATAGAAAAAAAATTCATTCACTATACGTTCGTAGAATTTTCTAATGAGTTCAATTCAATTCAATAGCTTATAATTATCTCAACAAGAACCAGGGATGATACGACACTGGTCAGTTACACACCCTCTAAGCAACTGGTTTATGATTTACTGATATGGTTTTTTCTGATAAAATACCAAAATCAGGCACCAAAATATTGCGCAGCTAACACATGTGATGAACAGTTTAATGAATTTTTTACTCGGAAAAAAGGCCTACATACTTCTTACTAGAAGATTAACATTTGCCTATGAAAAGAGGGTCTTACCTTCTTCGGCTGAAAGCTACCAGCTCTTCTTTTCCTTTTAGGCATGATGAGTAATGTACTGATCAATATCCTATTTCAAGTATCAACAAGTATCAAGTATGTGACCTATCACAAAAGAAATATTATCACAGCATTATTAATCAGCCTGTAGGAACTTTCTCTAAAATTTCGAAACAATAGGTGACACCTGCTACAAATAGGTATGGTGTGTTGAACAAGCAGCCTGTCAGCTGTGATAGCTCCGCTGGGTTTGGTTGATGGCAAGATTGGAAGAAAATTGAATAAAATGTGTTGAAAACAATGCATCAAAAATGTCTCCAAAACTAAACAAATTAACTGGATTTTGTTTGCAAACTTTTGGAATAAACCCTATAACCCACATAGGCTAGACGTAGTATCCTGAACAAATGTGCAACGACGAGTATTAAAACAGGCAGTGAACACTATTATGGTTCGCCCGATTACCGATTGGTGGCAGTAATAGGGGTAATGGGCTTTCATACCAAAGGTCGAAAGGTCGAGCCCGAGAAATTTTCCAAAATGTTAAAATAACAACAATTTCTACTTGAATTAGTCGCGTACACTCCTAATTCAAGTAGAAATTATTATTATTTTAACATTTGGAAAATTTATCAACCTCAACCTTTCGACCTTTGATATGAAAGCCCATTACCCCTATTACTCTTAAAATATTCATATATATATGAATAACATTTAAATCATTGAACTTCTAAAATCAATTTTAATAAAAAATATAGTATTAAAATGGAAGCAAATAAGTACTACTGCCCAACATGTAATATCGATATAGATAAATCCCAAAAAGCAAGACACAATAAAACTAGAACACATTTAGAGAATAAATTGAAATTAGAATATGAAGATGATATATTAGAAAATAAATTAGAAGAATTAAAGGATGAAAAAGAAACATACAAATGTGATACATGTAATCAATCATTCAGTGATAAAAGATATTATAAAGAACATTTAAAATCTATAAGTCATATTAGAAATAAGAATAATGATATTTTAGGTGAAGATTATTTTGATAATGATAACGATAAGAAACAGAAGACAATTAAAAGAATAAAAAATAAATTAAACAATAAAAGGCCATACATGGAAGATGTAAGAAATTATATTAATTCATTAGATAATAAAAAAGATATAGAGATAACCGAAGCATTTAAAAGTGATATTGGTCCAGCAGCTATCGAGTTTAAATTTCATAAAGGTAAAACATTAGAAGAAAATAAAAAACATTTAGAAAATATGAAAGAAATAATAAAAATAATTACAGACGTTGAATATCCTAAAATTAGTATATCAGTTAAAGTAAAGTTTATAAAATCTGAAGATAAACCAATATATAATATAAATTCTCATTCACAACATATTATATCTAAACAACATATAGATGATAAATTAAATAAATGTTATAATGAAATAAAAAGTAAAATAGAAGAGAAATATTTTGAAGGATCAGGTTTAATATTTGATGAAATAATATTTATGACTTTACATGTTTATAACACAAAATATAATAAGTTAACTAAATCAAAACCAATTGATGAAAATAATGTATCATATTATAAAGAACCAGATATTGAAGCATCGAGTTATATTAAACTACCATTTAAAACTAATGCTGTAATAAATATACAAAATGAAGATGATAAATGTTTTCTATGGGCTATAATAAGTTGTTTACATCCAACAGAAGATATTACACATAGTTTTAGATTAACTCATTATAAACCATTTGAAAGTAATTATAAGATAGATAAGTATCCTGTTAGAATTAAAAACATCCCCAAAATAGAAAGAGATAATAATTTAAAGATAAATGTATTTGATTTAATTAAATTACCAAATACAAAAGGAAATAATATTAAACATTATACATTAGAACCTTTATACCTATCAAAAGATTATGATTCAAATGATGTTATAGATATACTATATTATGAGAATCATTACATGTGGATTAAACAAATAGATTTATTTTTCAAATCAGAAAATGATCACCATAAAATATATCTATGTAGAAAATGTTTACATAGATTCAGTAATGAAAGTACATTATTAAATCATAAACAACTATGTGATAATCATGATTATTGTAAATTAGTTTTACCAAATGAAAAAGATAAAATATTAGAATTCAAAAAATATGATTACAAAAATAAAGTACCATTTGTAATATATGGAGATTTTGAATCATTAAATAAAGAATTAACAGATAAAGATAGAAAAGATATATATTATAAAAGAAAGAAATTAAATTCTAATGAAAGTGATTATTCAGATGAACCACCAAAAACAAATACAATTAAAAAGATTCATCAATCAGCTGCAGCTTTCGGGTTATATATTAAATCTAATTATCCAGAACTAATCGAAAGTGAATATTATAATTATAGAAATGAAAATGTTATCAATCATTTTTGTGACTTATTAATTGAATATGAAATAAGATTTAGTAAATTATTGAATACAAATAAAGAAATAATTATGACAGAAGAAGATAAAGAAGAATTTGAGTTTGCAGATAAATGTTATTATTGTGAAAAGATATTTAATTATAAAGATAAAAAAGTAAGAGACCATGATCATTTGAATGGAAAGTTTAGAGGCGCTGCACATGAGAATTGTAACTTACAAGCTAAGAAAATTAACTTTGTACCAGTTATATTTCATAATCTATCGGGGTATGACGCGCATTTATTCATCAAACAGTTATGTCATAAAATAGAAGAAATCAATAATGAAATAGAAATATTAAATTCAAAAAGATCAAAAGATAAAATACCAACTTATAAATTTAGAATGTTAGCTAAAACATCTGAGAATTATATATCTTTCCAATTTGGATGCTTAAGATTTATAGATTCATATAGATTTTTAAGTAGTTCATTAGATAACTTATCAAAATCATTAGTTGATGATGAATTAAAGATATTAAAAGAATATTACCCAAATTATGATGATTTTAAATTAATGAGATATAAAGGAGCGATTCCATATTCTTTCTATAAAAATCATAATGATTTTAATATAACTGAATTATTAAAAGAACAATTTTATGATGAATTAAAAAATGAATATGTTAAAGATGAAGTTTATAATAGAACATTGAATATTTGGAATCATTTCAAAATAGAAAATCATGGTCAATTAGTAGATTTATATTTAAAATCAGATGTATTATTATTAACCGATATATTCGAAAGGTTTAGAGATGTAAACCTAAAATATTTCAATATTGATCCTTGTCATTGTTATTCATCACCAGGTTTAACTTGGGATTGTGGATTAAAATTTACAGATATAAAAATGGATTTGTTAACAAATATAGATCAATTACTATTATTTGAAAAATCTATAAGAGGAGGTGTTTCAGGTGTATTGGGTGATAGATATTTCAATGTAAATGATAATCCTGGATATAAATTATTATACATAGATGCAAATAATCTTTATGGTTGGGCAATGATGGAACCACAACCTTATGGGATGTTTGAAATAACTGAAGTTTTACAAATTGATAAATTTGATTGGAAGAAAAGAATACTAGATATTGCAGATGATTCAGATACTGGTTACTTCTTTGTTGTAGATTTAGAATACCCTGAAAATATTAAATTCAAATCTAGAAATCTAGCATATTGTCCCGAACATAAAACTGTTAAACATGAAGAATTATCAAATTATCAAAAAAGAATTAAACCCGATAATCATATTCATACAGAAAAGTTAATGGTAACTCAAGAAGATAAATATAATTATGTAGTACATTATAGAATGTTAAAATTCTATTTGAATCAAGGAATGATATTTAAAAAAGTACATAGATATATTTCATTTAATCAATCTAAGTGGTTAGAAAAATATATAGATTTTAATACTACACAGAGAACTGAAGCTAAAACTGATTTTGAGAAGGATTTTTTTAAGTTAATGAACAATGCGTTCTATGGTAAGACTTGTGAAAACATAAGAAATAGAAGTGATATTGAGTTAGTTAGTAATGGTAAAAGAATTAGACATTTACAATCGTATCCGAAATTTATAGGCAACAGAATATTCGATGAAAATTTAGCAGCAGTTAAATTAAAAAGAACTTCTATGAAGTTCAATAAACCAATCTATGTTGGTGCATCAGTTCTAGAAATTTCAAAATTATTAATGTATCAATTTTACTATAACATATTACAACCCCATTTTGGAGAAAAAAATATAGAAATATTATATCTAGATACTGACAGTTATATATTAAAGATAAAAAGTGATTTAAAATCATTAAAACATCATTTTGATTTTAGTAACTATCCAAAAAATCATGAATTATTTAGCAATGATAATAAAAAAGTTCCTGGGAAGTTTAAGGATGAAAGAAATGATAGAGTTCATTGGTATTAGATCTAAAATGTATTCATATAAAACCAAAACTCATGAAGCTAAAAAGTTAAAAGGAATAACCAAAAGTGTAGTAGAAAAAAATATTCATTTTAAAGATTACATCAATTGTATATCTAATGAAGAAGTTAGAAAACATAAAATGAAATGTTTAAGATCTGAAGATCATGAAATGTATATTGAAGAGATAGAGAAGATAAGTCTAAACCCATTTGATGATAAAAGATATATTTTAGATGATGGAATCCACACAGTCGCCTATGGTTGCAATTTAGATGAATATATAAAATTCAAAAGAGAAGAAACAAAAAAAAAAATGAGATTATGAAAAGGATTCTAACGTGTTAATAAATTTCAATAAAAATTTGTATAATATATGGAGAGTAAACAAGTACACAGTGAATTCTTAGATAGAATTAAAGATACTTCAAGCGTTAAATCTGTAGATTATAAATTCAAAAAGTTAACAGAATTAACAATTCACAAGAAATATTTAATTACTAACATTGAAACAATTACTAATAAATATGGAGATAAATTAGTAATTCATTTAGAATATGAAGGATTAAAAGGAAATATATATAAATTCAGAACTTATTTACCAGATAGATTTCATAGATTATCAAGTGAAGATCTAGAAGAATTATGTTCTGGAGATTTCTATTTCGTATACAAAGGTAAGAATGAAAAAGGGCACCATGAAATAGATTTCGAATGAAAATATGTAAAATAAATGGTAGAATTAAAAGAATACAGAATATTTGTAGATTCTAGAAAACTTACAAATTATAAATCTCATAATTTATTAGTACAATTAGATAGAGAATTCAAGAATTGTGTAGATTTAAAATTAGTAAATATAAGTTTATGTAATTCTTTTTATAATATATCGAATAAAACTATTGAACATAATACTTTTTTAATTCATATTAGAAATATAAATAAATGGTTTCATCTATTTCTAAGACCAGGATTATATAATTTAGAAACATTATCTCAAGAAATTAATCGTAGAGCACGGTTGAAAATTAGAAAAGATGATAAATTTTTAATAAGATTTATAAAAAGTGATAGCTCAAATAGAATTAAAATAAAGGTATTTGATGAAAGTCAACATGCATTTATGGTAAAAAAACCTATAGCTAAATTGCTAGGAATTGAACCAGATGTTGTTACAGTAAACGTAGAAGGTATTTCAAATATAATACCTTTTACACATTTTTATATTTATTGCAATTTAATTGACCCAACAAAAACATTTGAAGCAACTAAAGATACAACATGTAATTCTAGTATATTAAATATTTTACCATTAAAAAATGTTAAAGAATTTGGAACGCAAATAAATTATAATTTAACAGAATGTGATTTCAAACCATGCATTCCTAGTTTTAATAATTTTAGATTAGAAATTAGAAATCATAATGGATACTTAATTGATTTAAATAATTTCCCTGTAATTTATGAATTAGTTATAAGATGTAAGGAGTAATTTTTTTCACTATATAAATGAATATAACTGTTGGACCGAGTATATGTTTTGGGTTTGATTTTAAACATGGTAAAGAAATGAGAATTAAACTAAATGATGTAATTACTGATATAAAAAGTAAATCATTTAACAATGCATCAATGATTGATAAAGAAAAGTATAATATAGAAAAAGTAATTGATTTAATTAAATCACCTTTAGAATATTATGAATTAAATGAAGATGGAATTATTGAAGATATTAAAAACATATTATCCAAAATATATGATAATCATAAAACTAGTAATGAAATAAATGTTGAATTAATCATAAATAAGTTAACTAAATATTTTGAAGATAGTAATTTTTTTGATAAATAAATGAGTGATAATAAGTGGATAATAACTGGATTATATAATGGCGCATTACTATCAGTTGGAACTGTTGGTTATTCAATGGTATTAAAAAAAGTATTCAAAATGGGAAGTGTTAATGTTGATAGATTTGATATAAATGATATTTTGAAATTAACGTTAGCAGTTACTTTATCTAATTTAACAATTGATTATTTGGAAAAACAAAAATATATTCCTCCCATATAAATGCATAATTTTTTTGCTAAATAAATGGCTTCTGCAATTATAACTATTATAGGATCGGCAATTGTTAACGCTTTAGCATTTACTGGTGGTGGTTATTTATTTAAACATATTGATAAAAATAGTTCATTAGGAGAACAAAGAAGACATAACTTAGCGTTAGAGAAATACAATAAAGCTGCAGAAGAATATAGAGAAAAGAGACAAAACTATATGGATTACATCAATAAAGAATTATATGATCAGAAGATTTCACATAGAGATTTTCAATCAGTTGATGATGCAATGAGTTTATATAACGCAGTAACCAATAAAGAAAAATTACATCTATACAAACCTAAATTATCAGATTATTATACCCCAAGTAAAGAACAACAGAAATATGAAATAATATGGATTTTAGGTGGAACAGTTATTGTTATATTTGTTGCTTATAAGTTTACTAATTAGTAATTTTTTTGTTAAATAAATGGAAGATAAAGTTGATAGTATTGATATTATTCCTCATGATATAAATAAAACTAAATTAAAAACATATTTAGAAAAACAAATATTAGAATTTGAAAGTGACCTAAAGATAAAAAAGAAAAAATATTTAAAAAGTAAAATTATATATTATTTGATTATAAGTGGTTCGGTTACAATTAGTTCTGTAATAACATTTTTAGCAATATTCAGCCCATTAACACCTTTAGCTATATCAATTGGTGTATTAGGATTAAGTTCAAGTGTTTTAACTGGTATAAGTTCAAAATTAAATATAAAAAGAAATAAAGAAAAAATTAAAACTAATATAAAAGAAATTAATAAATTAAAGAACACACTAGATTATATAATAAGTTTAAATGGTCATATAACAGTTGAAGAACAAGATAAATTATTAAAAGAATTAATAAATTATTAATTTTTTAATTATATAAATGGTAGATAGTTTTCCAAAAGCTTTCCGATATAATAAATCAATTAAATATAATATTCCAGCAATAGATTTTAATAAAGATATTACATATAGAAATGAAGTTTTAGATTCATTAACTAATTTAGAAATTTATGTTACTGAAACTAATAATTTTAATGCAAAGATGGAAAATATATTTCATGTATATTTAATTAATTTTAAAAAATTGAAAGATGAAAAACAATGGTTATTAAAATCTAATATGAAGTATTGGCAGAATCAATTAAATTTTGCTGTTTATTGTGCAACAACAGGATGTGGAATTAGTTGGAATGATCATTTGAATAATGCTAAATATAAATTAATTCAAAGTTTATTTAGATTTCATACATACTTTCAAATCAGAATAATATTAAATGAATTAGAGTGCGCTTTACCAGGATCTAGGTATTTCAAAGAATTAGATAATAATATCAATTTATCTAAGTTTTATAAAATTTGTAATGAATTTAATATAGATATAAATAATTCTGATTTTAGAACAAAAATTGGAACAATAAGATCACTTCCTTGCCCTAGAAAGATTGCAGAATATTGTGCACTTCCTATACCATCTAATAGTTTTTATAATATCTATAGTAAAAAATTAGGTTATGGTAAAATAGAAACAAAGGATTTAGAAACATTAAATTTTAATAAATTACCGAAATTTTATGATCATTTAAAACAAGAAAACAATAATGGTTGGGTATATTTTATTTTAGAAAATAGTGAAGGTTTTACAAAATCAGGTATAGAAAGAATAAATCAATCTATTAGAACTTATTTGATTTGTATTCTAGGATCACAAGTTGAAACAAGATCACCGATAATTGGAAATTTGAATACATCATTTGATACACAAAAACAATTTAAAGTTTTATTTGAAGATTCCATACATAATGATAAAAATAGATCGATTCCAGAAAACATTATAAGATATCAAAATTATTTAGATAAATCTCATGTAAGACTAAATTATTGTATAGGCCCTAATCTATTAATTATTTCTAATGATTTAGTATTAAAGATGGGAAACATAATTGGTTACAATAATCTAATTAAAACTGCAACAATAAATAATTCATTTGGATTGAATGATATAAATAAAAAGATAATTACTGCTCCAAAATTAATGGAAGGTGAAAAAAATAAAAAACATATTCAATCAACAGAAACTAAAACTAAGAATATTAAATTAAATAATGATCTAAAATAAAAGATTACAATACATCAGAAGATACAAAAACTGATAAAATTCAACATGATATAATTAAACAAAATGATGATAATAAATCCCATGAAAATACTAAATTAGCTATAACTTGTATAGGAATTGTAATCGGAGGAATATTATATTTTAAATTTTAATTTTTTTATTATGTAAATGGATGTAGAAGGTGGAGAAGATTATGAAATGGGAGAAATGGGATATAATAATGAAGGATATATTGATGATGATTATAATGATGCAGAAACTAATATTGATAATGATGATGAATCAGCATATAATACTAATTTAGGTGAAGATGATGATTCCGAATTACGTGAAAAATTAAATAAATATTTAGAAGCTCCTGAAAGGGGTAGAATTTCAGAAGAGAAAGAAAAGAATTTATGGAACTATTAGTAAAAGAACAAGAAAAATATCCTGATAAACCTATGGAATTATATAGAATGAAATCTAGAGTAACAGATACAATTGTTAACGAATTATTACCAAAAGTTGTAATAGATGAAATTGATACTGAAGATGTTGTAGAACAAATTTTTAAAGATGACCCATATTTCACAAATAATTTAGAATTTAAAAATGATGCATGGTATTATAATCTTGATTTAAATAGGAATACTGTATCAATTCAATTATCTAGAATGGGTCAAGAAAATATTTTTGAACCTGGAATGCGAGCATTATCTACAATTGAAGGTTCAAAAGGTGGTAGAGAATTTCTCAGAATTATATGGAATGCAATCGATAGAATAAATGAAGAAGAACCAATTCCTAAAATTGATATAAACAAATATTCACCATTTAAAAATCCAAATCCAAATCCTACTGATGTTGATCCAGAAACTGATGAAGATTTTGCACATCGATTAGATAAATTAAGATCTTCAACACCCGAAACATCGAGAAGAGACACTCAACAAATTGATAATGATTCAAGTCAATTACAATTAACATTAGAAAAACAAATTGATAGATTAAGAGATTCAGAAGAACTGATGAATAGTATATCAGATACATCTGGTTCTGAAACTGGAATAAATCGAATACAATCTTTACTAGAAAAAGGATTACTTGATTTAACTGATGAAGAATTAAAAGAATTTCCTGAACAAGCACGTAGAGAAATTAAAGGTATGCAAGAATCAGCTGGTGAAATTGCTAATATTAAGATGAGATTTTCTAAAATAACCATATTAGAAAAAGAATTAGTTAATGTAGATGAAGAATTAAAACAATTAGAATTAAATAGAGATCTTCAATTAATCGAGGAAGCTGATTATGAAAGCAGAAAGTTAGCTTTAGAAAAAGAAATAGATGATTTAGAATATAACATAAAATTACAAAAAGAAGAAAGAGATACATTATTAAAATCATATGATCTTAATCATATTAAAAAATTAAAAGTTATTTTTAAAGATTTGTTGATAAAACCAGATTCTAAAATATCATTGAAAGATAGAATAAAGTTATTATTTAAATTAGAAGGAATAACAATTCTTTCAATTCTAACAGCTGTAACTATGTTATTTACAACAATTGGTTTAGCAATATCAAATGCTTTAAAATCTACTCCTACTCCAAATAAACCAGATAAACCTCCAGGTAATAATTCTATACAAGATAAAGTTAAAGATGGTTTAAAGAAATTAGCAAAATATTTATGGGAACTATCAAAGAAATCTGCTGCAGCTTTACCAGGAGTTATTGCTTCAATTGTTGGTTTTATATTGAAATCTGCAGGAAACATTATTAACTTTGCTGCTGAACATATTATTTTATTTTTAATTACGGTTGTAAGTGCTATTATTTTTGGGTTAGTAAACATGATTAAAAATAAATAATTAATTTTTTTGTTAAATAAATGAGTGGGAGTTATATAAGTCCTTCTAAGATTTCTAGAATATCTAATGCTATTAAAGCAGAAAGATCACATCATATAATTACTCATAACCCTTCAAATATTAATCCCGATGAAACTTTATATGTTAGAATTCCGAGATTAACACAAAATACTTTTTATGTTCCAAATAGTATTTATTTATCAGCTGATATAAAAGTAATCGGTAATAATAATAATTATGTTGTTGATAATGTTGGAAGATATTTGATTAAAAAGTTAACAATAAAGATTGGTCCGGAAACAGTTTTCTCATTAGATGATTATAATTTATTTATGCATTATAAAGATTTATGGTTAACTAAAGAAAATAGAAATAATATGATATTTCAAGGCATCCAATCAGAAAACCAAAATAAATTAAGATCAGAAGCTAAAAGCGCAATATTAACAAATGATGTAGATAAATTGATAAAAAGTATATATGGAAGCAAATATAAAATTCCATTAGACTTTGAATTGATAAATAATAATGCACCTTTATATAAATACGTAATTCAAGAAGATGTTATATTTGAGATAACATTTGCTCCTGTAAATGAAATTGTATTATCTAGAGTTAATAAAGATATGAGTTATAAATTATCGAATATATGTTTAGAATATGACACAGTAACTGATGAAAATATTTCAAGTATAATTCAAACTCAATACAATCAAGGGTTTTCATTATTATATGATTATATTGATAAATTTAAAACTGTAACTATTAATGCAAATGATGAAATAATTAATGAGAATATTAACTTTCCTAGAAGATCTATTAAAGGTATATTAATATTTTTTACTATTGGAACGTATACTAATGGCGCAATAAATGTTGATAATTATTATAATCCTGAAATAACAAAAGTAGAAATAACTATCGAAGGAATAGCGAATAAAATATTTTGTCAAGGAATGAGAATGATTGATCAATGGGTAGAAATTAAAAAACATTTTATGAATGAAAAAATAAAATCATTTGAAAATTGTAATATTAATCAAATTGATTATTATACCGGTAATAAATATGCATTATGGTTAGATTTTAGAACAACTGAAGATAACTTATTACATGGTTCTGGGAAAAAATTACAAAATACAAAAGATGGAATACAATTATTCATGACAAAGAAAAAGGGAATCAAAAATTTTAAAATGCACATTTATATTATATCTGATGCGCAATTAAATATTGTAAATTCACAATTAGATAGTGTTATGTATTAAAATTTTAACTTTAATAAAAATATATATAATAAATGGAAGGTGGAATATATGAAATACAATCTCCAAGTGAAATGATATCAGATATATATTATATATTACCTTATGATGAATACAGTAAGTATTTTGGAGATTACTTTAATCAATTCAAATATAGAATAAGTAAAATAGATAAGAATATTGAAACAAAAATAGAAGATAATATTGAACCTAAAATAGAAGATAATATTGAACCTAAAATAGAAGATAAGAATGATATTGAATCTAAAATAGAAGATAATGTTATACCTTCTACATCGAATGATGATAAGATTGAAACAAAAATAGAATATAATATTGAACCTAAAATAGAAAAATCAAATGTTCAACCAAAAGATAACATCAGATGTATGTATTGTGAAGAAGATTTTGATAATTATAATGATTATTTATTACACATCAAAAAAGATGAACATATTTTACAATTAGTAAAAACATATGCCAATATATATAAAGATAAATGCAAAGAGGATCAGAATTATTGTGCCTTCTGTAATGAATGTATAACAAAGGCTAATTGGGCAAAACATTATAAATTAAAAACAAAAGGTGGAAATGATTCAGCCCATGCAATACAAGTATTTAAATCTTGGTGTGAAAAATGTAAAGAATATGTAATATATGATAAACAATTGAATCATAAATACTCAATTAAACATATTGGTACAGATAATGTAATAGAAAATCCAACAGTTATAAATCCAAAATTTAATAATAAGAATATATTAGATTATCGGTGGTATAGAAAAACATTTATAGATTATTTATTGAGTAATGATATAGTTACCATATTGAAAAAGTTAGATAACTTTAAACCAAATGTAAGTTATGCAATGAACTTATTTGAACTTAAATATGATGATTTTAGAGAATTTTTAAATAAACATCCATCTAAAACTGAAATCGAAAATTATATTCCAAAAATATTTTCAAGAAAAACATTCAATAAATATAAATTTGGGAATCATTTAGGACTTATATCAAAGATAATGCAAAGGGATATATATTTAGAATACAATAAGCTTAAAGAAAAATATGAAAATGAAAATTAAAAAGATTATAGAATTCACTGTATACTGATGGATGAATGGATGAGTTGGAAGAGTTGGATGAATTGGATGAGTGGAAGAGTGGATGAGTATGATAATATATATATTTTACTTTTTAACACATAAATTGGAAGAATAGTATGAGTATAAATATAATATTTTTATTCTTTATTAAATTTAACAGAATATATATTTATTATTATATGACATTTATTATTTATTATTATATGATATTTATTATTTATCATTTTATTATTTATTATTTTATAAAAATATATTTATTATTTATCATTTTATTATTTATCATTTTATAAAAATATATTTATTATTATATGACATTTATTATCTGTCATTTTATTATTTTATAAAAATATATTTATTATTATATGACATCTTCAAATCAAACTCTTACTGTTTTAAAAATAAAAAACATATGTAAATTATATATTATTACACTCATCCATTCATCCACTCTTCCAATTCATCCAATTCATCCACTCATCCATCAGTATACAGTGAATTCTATAATATTTTGAATTAGGATTTTATTTTATAAATTTATATTCATATGGAAATTGTAATCTCATAAGTAATTTGGAACCTTTATTATTTTTTAATTTATTCATATATTCATCATGTAATTCAGTAGGTATAATTTGATTTTCTTCCAATGATTGTTGCATAGATTTTCTATCTTTGTTGTAGAATAAAACTAGAAATCTTATATTGTCTCTAAAATCTTTCACAATTGAATTATATTTCTGATTTAAAACCCATCTTTCACAATTGAATTATATTTCTGATTTAAAACCCATGTTGTTATCCCAAAATGTCTACCAGAGAAAGCTAAATAACATAACTCACTTTCTCTAACTTTTGAATCATGTAAATTTGCGCAATCATCTATAATGAATAATGTATTTGATCCTTTATAAGTATCAATTGCTATTTTTATACAATTATCTAAATTATCTTTCACTGTTTTAGAATTTAATATAATAAACTTTTTATCTTTAAAAACTATATCTCTATTATACGTTTCATTCATTTCATAAGTTGGGCAGAATAATATTATATTATCAAAATGATTCTTATAAATAGTTTCTAATAAATCTAATATGAAGTGTGTTTTACCACAATTTGTAACTCCAGTAACTAACATATTATGTGGTTCAAATATAAATAAATCTTTATTCATTTATTCTTTTAATTTTACTAGATAAAATCCATTCATTGAATTTATCATCATATCCTTTATATTTCACCAAAGAATACTTTTTTCCTTTAAGAGTTTTTGTTTTCAATACTTTTTCTATTTTGTATTCTATTTCATCTGGATTTGGTACAAGTGATAATTCTTGTTCATAGAAATAACCTAATATTTCTTCATCTTTTAGATCTTCTAATTTATAAACAAAAGGATTAGTTAATATTATCTTTTTAATTTTAAATATTTCTTCAGTAAAATTAGGGGTATAACCTTTATAAAATGTTTTTCTATATTTAGAAATTCTAACGTGTTGTCCTATTTTAAATTTAGGTTCTCCAAAATCATGTGTAACAAACGCACCATATAAATTATTCCAAACTATTTCTGAATTTTCTTCTTTTCTAGCTTGTATAGGTTTCATATTTATAGAACTATGTTTAGAATTATTATAACCTTTAGCTAAATCATCTAATACATCGATATATTTATATGTTTCATTAGCGGTGAAATATTTCCACATTCTAGTTTTCAATGTTTTATTAAATCTTTCTATAACGGATGCTTTTTTATCTGAATGTGTTGAAAAATATTCTACATCGTTATCAGATAATAGTTTTTTAAAATGTTTGTTATAAAATTCCTTACCTTCATCAAATTGTATCTTATCTGGAATAGCTTCTTTAAATATAGATTTAAAAGCATTTGTTACTTCTATACCAGTTTTATTTTTAATCGGGATACTCCATGCGTATCTACTGAATATATCTATAACATTTAGTATCCAAAAATATCCTTTGTTATATTCTTCTAAGTTTTTCATGTCAATTAAATCTGCTTGCCATTGTTGGTCAATATATGAAACCATTACTTTTCTTGTTAAATATTTTTTATCCATCTTTTTATGAATTTGATATGTGGGTTGATTTTGTAACCATGATTTTAATTCACTATATTTTATATTGCTATTATCAGATTTAATTTTATCCCATAATTCTGAAACCTTAGAATATGATACTTCACTTTCTGGGTTATAATATAACGCTCTTAAATATTGTTCTTTTTTCATCTTATTTTAATCCATTAATAATAATTTAGATTTAGTTTCATTTGATTTATTTTCTGGTATGATAGGTTTATTGTCTGTACACGGATAACTAAGTTTCCGATCATCATTGGAATCATCTTTATCATCAGATTTGAATTTTGATTTATATATTACACCGGATAATATAATAACTGTTACTAATCCAATTGTAATATATAATTTATAATTACTTCCAGCATTAGAAGAATTAGATGGATTATTATTTGAATCAATACCACCGTGTGGGTGCTGTACGACACCATCAGATAAAGTCTGTGATTCATTTATGTCAGTTAATTTCTTTTTCTTAGCTTTTTTTAATTCTGAAGATCTTTTACCTAATTCTCTTGCCCATTTAATTTGTTTATCGGATCTAGCCTTTTTCTTAACTCCATCACTCATTTATTTTAGTTAATTTTTGTTCTGATTCATTTTCTGTTTCGATGTTTTGTTGTAGTACATCTGTTTCGTTCTTACCTGATTTATATTCCATAGGTTTGATGTTCGAAAATGTTATGACACCAGTAGAAATCAATGTCATAACCGATCCTAATTGAAATGAAGCATAACCAACCCATTTTTGTAATTCAGTCATAACTAAATAGTCATTTTTCAAATCATTATATAATTTATTTTCATCATCAATTGGTATTAACTGGTTACATAATTTTGAATAACATTTGACAATACCATCTGAAATAGAATCATTTATTTTAGATAATCTTGCCTCTTCATAAATCTTAAAATATTTTATTACTTTATCTGGTTTCATAGAGTCTAGTTCTTGAAAAGTTATTATTTTTCCTAAGAAGTCCTTAGATTTCCCTCCAGCAATTAATAATTCAAGATGATGCTTACAATATAAATAGTATTCATAATCTATATTGTTATTAACTTGAATAGAATTAGAAACAACTGTATCTTTATTATCACTAATACCCAAATCATCTAATGTCTTTTCAATATCAATACTATTCTTACTCGATTTCTTTGACATTTATATTAGAGGAAAAAAGCAAAAAAAAATATTATAAGTATTCTTCAAATGATACTAGTATCTCTTTAGGTTAATACTAAATTGACTAGGTTAGTTAAAGTTAAAGAATTTCTATTCAAATCTATTCAAAATCTATTCAATCTAATGTCAATTAGAATTACCAAACGAAAATATTAAAAATATAATAGAATTCACTAGCTAGTTGAAGTTATTGTTTTTTTATTATATTTTATTTAAATTAGGATTTAATATCTCACTACTATTGTCTATCTATTAGGAGCAGTAACTATAACTGTCCAGATAAGTCATTTCGGATCCTCGATAATAAATCCTCAACTGAAAATAAATTCAAAGAAACGACTGGTGGAAATATTATTTCATAAACAGATATATTTATTATACACATTTTAGCGATCGATAATAGAACAATGGAGAACAATAGAAATGCGGTCCAATCGGACCGGTTATTGCGCAATACACAGTTAACAGTAAACAATACAATATTAAAACAGATATATACAATCGAGATCTAAGACCTTCAGTATTATAATTTATAATTTTGTCCAGAATTCTTTAATTACTGGATTGTTTCCAATCATTTCTTCAATTTCTGGTAAATGTCTTACTACTTCACTAAATGCTAATCCTAATATTTTGAATTTTTCATATTTTATTAATCTATGTATGTGAATGTTGATTTCTAACTACCAACGTGGCGCACGTTCGACCAAACTAATTATTTCTGCACAGATGTTCTTTGTGATGAAGTTAATTAATTCTTTAGAATTGAAAACAAGATATATTTGGCAACATATGTTTTAGTAGTAAGCAAAAGCAATGTATTATATACATACAAAGCTCAAATAGAATTACCAGCTTTCTAACCACTAATCAAAACCTCAGAATGCGGTTGATTCTGTGAAATACTATTCCATAATTCAACAAATGTCTTTGCTTTATCCAGTTGATCTAAATATAATTTCATATCTAGTTTATTAGATTTAATTATGTTTTCCTTCTTTTCTAAAGGCCTTAAATGTTTCCAACTCCAAATAAGTTTTTTATTGTATTCATCATTCATGTCAAATTTAGAAATCGGCAACACATGATCAATATGAAAGTATTCACCATAATTATCTATATTCATTTTATCGTCGAATTGATATATTATCCATGATTTGAGAAATTCATCTGAACAACCCAATAGATTAGATAGTGTTTCTGAATATGTTTCTTTGTTAAATAATTGTGTTAATCTAGACCGTAAACATTGTTTCAATCTAAAATTAAGATCTGTTTGATATCTTTCTCTCATATATTCTGTCATATAATCATTATAAGATTCTCTATTATCTTCTCGATATTGTTTGGTATATAGTTTAATGCAAGTTTTACAGTAATATTGAAAACCATCTTTGCTAATCTTACGCTTACTAAATTCTGTTAATGATTTATCTAATTCACATTTAGAACACTTCTTGTAATATATGTTTATAACACCAGTGTTATTTGTAATATTGATAATTTGTGGTTGTTCTGGTTCCATTTATTATACGTATTTTTTTACTAAATTGGTTAATAATTTATAATCCTCTTCCATTTCTTCGACCAACATCATCCTTTTTCATTCCTCGCTGCTTTTGATAAGTTGTTTCGATTCCTTGATATCTAAATAATACCACTGGGTAAAACCGCTCTTATAGGAGCACTTTTGCTTAATGCGCATGCGTTAATCATAATTATATATTCATTCTGTGAAATAGAAACAACTGAACATAGAAAATTCAAACGCATGTGCACTAAGCAAAACCGCTCTTATAGGAGCGCTTTTGATCAATGCGCATGCGCTAATCATAATTATATTTACATAATGAATATATAATTATGTAAATAGAAACGACCGACATAAAATATCTAAACGTGTTCGCATTAGGCAAAACCGCTCTTATAGGAGCGCTTTTGCTTAATGCGCATGCCCTAATCATAATTATATATTCATTCTGAATAGAAACGACCGAACATAAAAATTCATCAATCAGATTTACACAATACATTATACAAGTTGTTCAGTCATTTCTTCTAATACATCATTTGATTTCTATAAATATAATTTATAATTACAAACATTTTTTCAATTGCTGGTAAATATTTAACTACATCAACAAATGTTAAACTTAATCATTGGAGTCTCAATGTTTTTGAAATTCTTATATTTCTTCTTCGATCTTTTGGTGATTCTATTGATTCGATATCCATTGCTGTTGATTCCTCAGTCAGAAAGAGTATCTTGAGTTTCTCTATCACTTCTTGATGTATATGACTTTTTATTAATCTAAAAGATAATTGCGGTAACTCTAGCTATCTAAAAGATATACTAAATACACTTAAATATATCTAAAGGTTTCATATTTAATAACCCCAATAACTACAAAAAACAGTACTTACATTTAGATTTAGAATTGTAAACTATAAACTCCTAATTTCGTTTCGAAAGATAGAATATCCTGAGCACAATATTACAGCGTATATCCATTTCCGGGGCGATTTCTAGAATGACACGTTGTTGATTATGACACGTCATCTAGTTCCGGTTCTAGAGTGTTCTCTCTCTACACATTTGTAATAATGATTCATAATATCTCGTCGTCATAGTAACAACTGTAACGGCTGTGAATTTATAGATTTATTCCATAGCTCTATACATTGAATGTATATAGGTTAAAATAGAATCATGTTCTAGTATAAACATCTAGAACAAACGTGTTGAGACTTGTAAATTATGAGATTTGTGATTTGCTACGTTCGCCGTATACACAACGCGTTGAAGTTGAAAAAAAAATCAATAATAAAGGCATTTAGATCAATGAAATTAATTAACTCTTTACAATTGAAATATAAGCTGGTAACATATGTTTACTAGAGCTAATACAACCAACTATATAGCTGAGTATTATCAGGCGTTTATAACGATTCAACATATTTTTCACTATATGTTGAGTTCCTTAATTCGATAAATGTCTTTGCTTTAACCAACTGGACTAAAAACAAATGTGTTCTAGTTTTATTGTGTCTTGCTTTTTGAGACTTATCTATATCGATATTACATGTTGGGCAGTAGTACTTATTTGCTTCCATTTTAATACTATATTTTTTATTAAAATTGATTTTAGAAGTTCAATGATTTAAATGTTATTCATATATATATGAATATTTTAAGAGTAATAGGGGTAATGGGCTTTCATATCAAAGGTCGAAAGGTTGAGGTTGATAAATTTTCCAAATGTTAAAATAATAATAATTTCTACTTGAATTAGGAGTGTACGCGACTAATTCAAGTAGAAATTGTTGTTATTTTAACATTTTGGAAAATTTCTCGGGCTCGACCTTTCGACCTTTGGTATGAAAGCCCATTACCCCTATTACTGGTGGCTCATTTTAAGATGGGTTGAAACAAAAATAAAAGGGTGGTTTTCCCTCTGAAACCTGTTGTTGCGGGGAATACCTGCATGATGAGTCTTGTTTAAAAAAATAAATAAATAGGAAATTGAATAATTGGTCGTCAGGTTCCGTTTTAGAAAAGGAATGATGCCAATACAAATATCAACAAATTCAAGTCTTGGAATTACTCGTATGATGGCACTAGTCAGAACCGGAAATTGGAACCTAAATCCACCTTGTTTTGTTGATTTGCAATAAAGATCTCTCGCTTCAAGTTTTTAATGAGCATTTTTTTTCACTAAATTTGTGATTTTTGGAAAATTTTTGACAGTTGAAGTAACGTTTTGTCCAATCTAACAGATTTCCAGGATATCATACTTAAAGGATTAAACGTGATGATGTATGTACGTAAAATACACTTACTAAAAAGGAAGTGCATATTTAACCTGGATCCGGTCACCGACTTCTGAACGCTATTTTGCCAAATCCATTTATTATGTAACAATTAAATCATTTTATTGGGTTTAGGGTAAGGGTTTGGATAGGGTTAGTGTCAAGAGGGTGAGAAGAGGGTCCACAGGGTTCGATTTCACAAGTAGGGATAGGGTTAGGGTTAGGTGAGGCTAAATGTAGCTAAAACATTCGGATGGTTTTCAATGAGCTCTGTGATCTAATAGGAAGACGCTAGGCTAGTAATTCACTGGTCCGGGTAAACTCTGTTCTCCACACTTCCTTCCAATTATCTAAGCCGCGCACCTCTTTGCGCATGTGCGTAGTAAATCAGCCAATTTAGAGACAATATTTGGTAAAATAGCGTTCAGAAGTCAGTGACCAGATCCAGTAAAATAACTACTGCCTACTAAAAAATTGAGAGGCCAGATTTTTATTGCAAATAAACTAGAACATGGCAGATTTAGGTACCAATATCCAGTTCTAACTAGCGCCATCAGTCGAGAAATTCAAGAACCTGACATTGTCGATTTCCCCAATAATTAGGCAGGCACAATTAGGCCTATGGGCCTAGGTAGATTGAATATACAAACAGTAGACTTAAGCTTGAATCAGATCCAGAAAGCAGGATACATTTTTACACTCCCAAATGGTCTGACATGAGTGGGCGGAGTGTACTGTAATTTATGTATAATAGGCCTTCAATTTGAAATTAGCTGACATACGATTTCAATTAAGATATTTCTGTGTTCATTAAAATTGGCAGTCCCTTCTTATAGTATTTATTCACATTCACGAAAACCTGATGACTTGTTCGCATTCAGCAGAATCGGGTGGCTTAATCATAAGTCACAGGGTCAGGGAGATGGAGTGCTCCCTGCTCTCGCACACAGACACACACACACTAATGCAGTTCAAATCCCATTATTCAATATTTAAGCTGCTGTCTATATAGGCCTAAATATTTTCTACCCATACCACAAACACTATTATTAAATCATACGCATTGGGTCAACCTTAACACCTAATGTCTATTTATTAATGGATGAGACCTGTTTTTCTGGGATATTTTGCTTACTTTTTGGGATACATACCTCATTTATGTCTTAACAGAATGCCAAAAATCGCGGACAACAACTGAATATCCGATATATTTCCAGTTCTGTACCAATGGGGTACCCGCAGTGCTACTGTGGCAATCGAGGATTCCACGTATGGCAGGCGAGGATCCGCCAGGTGTCGCTAGTAGATAGTTGGTCGTCCACGTTCGATTTCGTCTACATTTCAATTAAACCTAAATGAACTTTTCTCTTAAATGAATGAATCATTTTTGGAAACTTTACCGATATCCGATTAGAAGAATGAAAGTATTGTATATTGGTAGGTGCTGTGATAGTATATGGATTGAGGAGTTCAAAAATCCAGTTCAAATGTCATTGAAAATGAACTAATTTTGACAACGAACGACCTACTGCTTGTCGCGCCATCTGGTGGTATAGCTGGTTTCGCGGGTACCCCATTAGATGAGTTGGTTAAAAGACTCCTTAAGTCCAATTGAATGCGAGAGAAAATCCTCCATTTTGTGAAATTTCTTGAATTTTTACATTGTCACCATGCCTACGAAATGAAGTTATTTTTCTTGTGGGGTCTCAACAACTAAATCAGGGTGGCGTAGGCATGGTAACAATGTTCAAATCCAAGAAATTTGACAAAATGGAGGATTTTCTCTCTCATTCAATTGGACTTAAGGAGTCTTTTTGCCAATCCATCTAATTGGTACAGAACTGGAAATATATCGGATATTCAGTTGTTGTCCGCGATTTTTGGCATTCTGTTAAGACATAAATGAGGTATGTACCCCAAAAAGTAAGCAAAATATCCCAGAAAAACAGGTCTCATCAATTAATAAATAGACATTAGCCCAAATTTGGCCTTTTAAAAGCTACTTCTATGTGTAAGTCATGCGGGATTCGATATCGATCTCACACCAACCAGACCCGACTGCTACCACAACGCGCGGATCAAGACGAATTCCGGTCGGCTTTTAATACCAGTCGTCAGATTACGTGGAAAAATACATCATATTAGGCCTAACCGTTATATATACATACCTCTCTGAAGATTGGTCACAGAAACACACAACAAAGTCGTAAAAATGCAAGTAACGTAGAGTGGCGTCGCACGTTGTAAATAAAGAAAATGGCGTCCGAGCTAAATTGACGCATGCGCACGAAATCTGAAAACATTGAATGGATGTCGTAGGTCGAACCCCGATTTATAAATCCGAATCCGTGATTTATTTTGAAGCTCAAGGTCGTCGGGTAATTTGCAGGCTTTTCACGATGTACATTTATCAATGGATGATGATTCTTGCGACATTCTTATTTCCTGTTTAGACCAAATAATTACGCGGGATTAATTCATAATCAATTATAATACGCAAATTGGAAATGGTCAGGCGCTGAGTTATATTTCTTTCATAATTGAAAATTAGGTTTATAAGCTGCTAGTAGTCGAATCTGAGAGGAGTTACATTTTATGAAAAATTTTTGGCTGGAAAGGGGAAAATTAATAATAATAATAATAATAATAATAATAATAATAATAATCAACAGAATTACAAGAGGGTTTCTGCGAAAGCAGCAGAAACCCTAAATATAGCTGCAAAGCAGCGATAACGGTTTTCTGCACAGTCTTAGAATCCTGTTCAACGGTGGATTTCAACAAAGCATTTGATAAGGCTCAACATCAGCCATCACTGAACAGGCTATTAGGAAACAGTATCAATGATAGGTCGCCCAAATGGCTCAGCAGTTATTTCTGAACGGAAACTTGTAACCGAAATCAACGGAACGCCTCATCTTGGAATGAGACGGTCTAACTAGTGGAGTCACGCAAGGTATCCTAAGTCGTCTTCTGTTTAATGTCCTGACAAATGACATACACAGTAATCCAAAATATACCAGACCGAGTAAATTTCCAAAACAACCTTAACACACTGTTCGACCAAAAAACTTAATGTTCCGACAAAACCACGGGCGACAAAACCAAAATTATGAATTGTCGCAGGTGACAAAACCAAAATATTGAATTGTCACGGGCGACAAAACAAAGATAATGAATTGTCACGGGCGATAAAACCAAAATAATGAATTGTCGCGGGCGATAAAACCATAATATTGAATTGTCGCGGGCGTTAAAACCAAAATATTGAATTGTCGCGGGCGATAAAACCAAAATAATGAATTGTCGTGGAGGACAAAAACAAAATATAGCTGCAAAGCAGCGATAACGGGTTTTCTGCACAGTCTTAGAATCCTGTTCAACGGTGGATTTCGACGAAGCATTTGATAAGGCACAACATCAGCCATTACTAAACAGGCTATTAGGAAACAGTGTCAATGATAAGTCGCCCAAATGGCTCAGCAGTTATCTCTGAACGAAAACTTGTAGCCGAAATCAACGGAACGCCTCATCTTGGAATAAGTCGGTCAAACTAGTAGAGTCACGCAAGGTAGTATCCTAAGTTGTCTTCTGTTTAATGTCCTGACAAATGACATACACAGTAATCCAACATATACCAGACCGAGTAAATTTCCAAATCGACCTTAACACGCTGTTCGACCAAAAAACTTAATGTTCCAACAAGAAAGTCTTGTTCGAATGAAAATAATTCTGTTTGATCGAACAATACGCTTTTTGCTTGAACCAAAACTTTTCTTCATTCTGACAAAAAATGTGTTCGAATAAAAAGCTATGTTATTGTTGAAATGAAAAATTTTTAGTCCCGGCAAAAAAATTTGGTTGAGCGAAAATAATTTTTTCGAACGAATGTTTGAATGAAAACAATTCTGTTCGATTGAACGAAATACTTAATACTTTCGGTTCGGAGAAAAAACTTTTTTCAATATACTTGTTCGAACGAAAAACTTAATGTTCTGACAAGAAAATTCTGTTCAAATTAAAACGATTCTGTTCAATTAAACGATTGTTCGAACGAAATACCTTTCGTTTGGACAAAAAAAAGTTTGTTCAACTTTGTTCTAACGATTTTTTCAAATTGGTTCAATCGTATAGATTATTATTGGTTCGAACGAAATAAATTTTGTTCCGACGAAAGAATTTTCAAGCGAAAGGTCTTTTGAACGAAAAAAAAGATATTTCTGGTGCTCCGCAGTAACTTAAAGCCGGACGTAGGTTGGTCTTGTGACACGATACGATCCTCGCGTTGCATCGCAAGTTTCGGTGCAAGTCGGTTGCAATACGATTGTGTGCGACTAGTTTCTGCCAGTCGCAAGAGCGAGTCGGTTGGTTGTGACAGTTGTGTCGCGTCGCAGAAAGTAGTACACGTATGACTCCATGTGACTGGCGTTGCTGAAAGATGAGGACGCCAGTGATATGACGACTCTACGGAAGCGATAAAGAGCCTCGAGTTGTCGCGTTCAAACTCGACAAGTCACCACATTTATGTCAATATATCGCATCAAGTCGACATAAATATGTCGACATATCGTGACGTTTTCACGACAAATTTTGCTTTTTTGCCCATTTTCCACGGGACAAGCCGTCATTTGAAGACATTTCTAAATGTAAGATGAGGACACCAATGATATGACGACTGAGTTTCAAGTCGTCATGAATATGTCGAGGCCCTTTATCGCTTCCGTACGACTGAGTTTCAAGTCGTCAAAACGTCACGATATGTCGACATATTTATGTCGACTTGATGCGATATATCGACATAAATATGGCGACTTGTCGAGTTGGAACGCGACAACTCGAGGCCCTTTATCGCTTCCGTAGATCTTTCATTAAGTAGGATCACTTGAATGATCGCTTTAATATCACTTTAAAAAAAAAAGAATCTGCCAAAATGACCTTAATATTCGACACTATATCGAGATGTCGCGTTCCAACTCGACCAAGTCGCTATATTTATGTCGACATACCGTGATATATCGCATCAAGTCGACATGAATATGTCGATATATCGTGACGTTTTGACGACATATTCCGTTTTCGCAACCATTTTCCTCGCGACAAGTCGACATATTCATGACGACTTGAAACTCAGTCGTCATATTACTGGCGTCCTCATCTTACATTTAGACATGTCTTCAAATGCTGGCTTGTCCCGTGGAAAATGAGCAAAAAGCGAAATTTGTCGTGAAAACGTCACGATATGTAGACATATTCATGTGGACTTGACGCGATATATCGACATAAATATGGCGACTTGTCGAGTTTGAACGCGACAACTCGAGGCCCTTTATCGCTTCCGTACTATATCAGATTAATCGACTTCAAATAGGCGAAAGCATAAGTCTTTATTACGTAATTAATTGGCCTAATTATTCAAAAGCTAATAAAGTGGGCGACAAAACCAAAAAAATTAATTGTCGCGGGCGATAAAACCAAATTAATCAATTGTCGCTGTCGATAGAACCAAAACATTGAATTGTTGGGGGCGACAAAACCAAACTAATGAATTGTCGCGGGCGATAAAACCAAAATAATCAATTGTCGCGGGCGATAAAACCAAAATAATGAATTGTCGCTGGCGATAAAACCAAAATATTGAGTTGTCGCAGGGGATAAAACCAAAATATTGAATTGTCGCGTGGGACAAAACCAAAATATTGAATTGACGCGGGCGACAAAACCAAAATAATGAATTGTCGCGGACGATAAAACCAAAATAATGAATTGTCGCGGACGATAAAACCAAAATAATAAATTGTCGCTGGCGATAAAACCGCGACAAAAAAAAATTGTCGCGGGTGATAAAACCAAAATAATGAATTGTCGCGTGCGACAAAATCAAAATAATGAATTGTCGCTGGCGATAAAACCAAAATATTGAATTGTTCGTGGGCGACAAAACCAAAATATTGATTTGTCGCGGGTGACAAAACCAAATTAATGAATTGTCGCGAATAAGTTATAATAAGATTAATTAATCGATGCATGAAAAACAATTAAATCACAAGGTGACTCAATCCCGTCTTTCAACCAATCTGCGCGATACCAATTAATTAAATCATTAAACGCATTGGGTTCCTAATATTTGAAATCATGTGATACAATAGTTGTTCTTTAGACTTGGCCACTTTCATTTTAGAAAACCGCGTACTAGACCAGTGGTCACCGAGGCATTAACCATTCCTTCAAGTTTTTAAAATTCGATGGTAACGTGGATTCTTCGCCTCTAAAAACTGTTTCGTTTATAGTTTTCTTTATATGAAAAGTGTTCATAGGAATTTGAAATTTGGAGTGATATCAGTCACAGCTCTAACCCTTTTTCATTGTCAGTTCTTTTTTGGAATTCAAGTAGATTAGTGAAAATATCAATGATGAAGTTCACTTATTATATCAAGTACCGTTTTTACCGGTACTCGAAAAACGCCTAATGAAAAACACCGAATCGGAAAACGCATATCTTCGGGTATAAACTGTGATATCCTTCAGTATGCAGGGACGGATCCAGACCGTATTAGCCGTATTGCCCAATACGGTCTAGAATTTTTAAGTGCCCTTCGAAATTTCACCGGCAATATTTTTGACGGCATTATTTCAGCAACCGCTAATTTCGTGTCCGTAATCCGGGCATAATTATAAAATTAATCGGTATATACTGCTACCAAGAAAGTGAGGAGAGATAATCATATTTGTAAAGCCTTTAATCATGATAAATTAAAAAGGGCACTTTCCTTTTGCAAGGGGCACTCATGCTTTAGATGAGGGCACCTTGTCCTTCCTTGCCTTTTCAGGGAGGGCTAAAGGGGCACTCGTACTTTAGAAGAGGGCACTATACGCGGAAAATGTTGAAGAAAAGGGCATTTTTTTGCCTAATTTTTAAAATTTTAGGGGCACTTTTGGTTTGGAAGATGGCACACGACATAAGGATAAATGTGAAGACGAGGCAATTTTTGCCGATTGTTAACAATGAAGGGGCACTTAGCCGTATTCTGTATAATTGTTAAGGGGCACTTTTAAAGATTATAGGGGCACTAGGCGAAGTTGGCGACAACCATTCATGGGTTCGCCAGCTTCATTTTTTATCCGCATGTCTTGAAATCTTGTCTCGAATTCGTTTATTCTGGATTGCTCTGCTAGCCTCTAGAAGCCCTCTAAAATCCTTTAAATGGTACCATATTTTCAAAATATTTCAGACCCCCCTCTAAGGAATTCGCGCCTTCGGCGCTCGCATTGACCTGGATACTGGGTGTGCCCTAAGATCAGAAAAGTGCCCTTAAATTTCCTTCCAATACTGTCTACTGGATCCGCCCCTGGTATGTTATGAACATCTTTAAAAATTTGTGTTCTAGTATAATACCCGAAGGTTTAACTATCGGACACATAAAATATTCGCCATAATCAAAGTTTTTAAGAAAATCTTTCTTCGAGAAAGAAAGATCTTTAAAAGAACGATTGGCGTCAATCTAATCCATTATGGACTGTTGTGAGTTTATTGAATAATCCACCTGAGAAATTTAAAGATTTCGAAGCGAAATTTATTCATATAAATCAAAAATGCATGAATAACTTGACGTTATTTGCGGGTCTCATGAAACACTTTCGTGCGCTCATTTTAAATCTAAAATAGCATAAATACATGCGTGTTTCGTTATAAACAAGGTTAAATTCCAAACGCACATGAAATATGGAGCCTGTATCACACGATATACACATCTTGAATTTTCTCTAACTACGTAGGCCCTTTCCAAATGGCAATTGTTCAGTTAACGGCCGACATTCAGAGGCACCTAAAAAACCGGTTGTATAGCACTTGAGATTTTCAGTGTAGGGCACATCTCACATCGACTCGGCTCGCGGTCGGTGGTTTAATGGGAACACATCTGGTTGTTACTAGTTTAACAGTTGACGAATTCAGAAAACTTTTTTCAAATGTCTTTGATAACTTTTTAAACATAGTATTCTTCTTAACTATATTTCGCTGATTCCATAGATATTTTTTCATGAAAATTGCTCCATCGATAACGGATTTAAACATACATGTAAAATGATTATTTTCAAAATATTCAATTTTCTCCGATTTTGAAGAAATTCTGACACAATATCATCTCCATTCGACACATGATTTTACTTCGGCGCCTTTGAAGGGAGTGTCACTTGTTGTTGAGTTCATATTTAGTCAAACAAGAAGATATGCCTGATTCCTTTTTAGAATTTAGATTTCGACGGATATCATCAAATTACTAGAAAGGGACAGCAGCTTTCGGTCATCCGCAAAAAAATACCTAAAATGCTCTCCTAGGGTTATGGAAAAACATGTCACGAAACATACGGAAAATCCTTTGTTTGGTAGACTGAAATTATTGAACTCTTAAATAGCAACATTCAGAGAAACAAAAACATAAGAATATATTCTCGCCCACCCTTTAAAAAAACAACGTGATTTCAATTGAAGATGACACGAAGCCTCATATCAAATGATATAAACGCATCGGAGCCTATATATTCATTCTCTTTACGAGGATGGGTCTCCACATTCATAGGATACGATACGAGATTCGTGGGTACGAATGATGAATACAACTGATAAAGCGCCAATTTCACTGATTCTTGCACATAAAGGTGTTTTAGAGTAATCTAGTTAACAGGTGTGTTTTAGGAGTGTTTTGAATTTAAATTCAAATCGGGGTTCATGACGAATATTGAGCATTCTACGGCTGGAGCAAGAAACGTGTGGGATCGTCCGCCAATGGTTTTGCCAAAGAAATAATAAGGAGCCAGTCCGTGGCGGCTATTGAAAGCGACGACCGCATGTGAATGCATTGATTGAATGACATCTCAAAAGTCAGATTATATAAAATTGAACATGATATATGGATAGGTTATTCGATATATACATACTGGTAAAAATGATGCCCAATATGTGATATAAATGTTCAATTAAAAAGTAGAAACCGAATCCATAATTCAGTCTGGTATTGTTATAACATCAAAACTCAAATTTAATCCTTTGTTAGATTGGTAGCCAGTGTAGATGAGCAAGAATAGTGGTCCCTAATTTTAATGTGGACTGTTCAACAAGTTGGAGTTTGTGTAAAGATGAATGAGTTTAAAATGGAGTGGAATTTAGATAATACTGTTTGAATGTCTATTACTCAATCTTTTCATTGATCATAAAAAATTGTGGTAAAATATTTGACTCTAGGGTTGGTTTTAGATTGTATCTCTCCACGCCAGAGGTAATCACGGATATTGGACTACACAAAATTCCTTGTGGACAGCTCAACTTTTTAAATCCCTGGAAAAGCTCGCCACGGATATATCTCAGTAATGATTAATTTTCCCACAAATTCTCCCCTTCGAAAAACCTAAACAACCAATGTACGCTTGCTCTAAGTTTGCTAATGCACTATTGTTACCTTTTCTAGCTATTTGCACTAGCTGTTTGTCGCAAATAGATTGCATCCTCTATTACAGGAGTAAAGGATACAGCTCTGGGACCAGTTTCTCAAAAGAGAGTTTAAATTAACCATCATCCAATATGATACATGACTAAATACACTGAAAGAGATCAACTATGTACACATTTCAAATTTCAAACCATGTTTTATCATTAGAAAATTACGACAAAACGTTCGATCTCTCACTAGAGATAATCTTTTTGAATTTGTACACTGAGTTTACGTATCGTATTATCGTATTTTCAATTCTCTGCTTTTGGGTCAACAAGTACAAAGTTATTTTAGCAATGAAAATTTAATTGTCATTATAAATGTTAACTATCCACTGGTAAACTTACTAACTTTTGGCAACTGAACTTAGATCGTGGAATGGTCTCAGATGGCCAGCTGATCCACTCTTTATATATACTACTAAAGAAATATACAGTATAAGACGTAAAAAGTATATGAACATATTATTTATCTTTATATCGCGATAATTCGTGTACGTATGATTGAAAAACGATATTCTATCGAATCTCATGGTACTTATGATTATTGTGTATAGAATCAATAATTAGCAACCCTCCACGGATACGAAGCAGCCTAAGTTTACATCCTACCAAAATTATCCTCGAAACTCTCAGCATTATTTCAAGGGTCGGTCTTAGAAAATATATGAAGGACGTGTTCACAGGTTAACGAGGCCAAAAATCTTCCCCTTCAAATTTTTACAAGCAAATATAATATACTTCATGCTTTTGATGCAGAAAAAAATACATGTCCACAAAATGCAAATTGTGTTTTCAAAGTAAACGATTGAGTGTGGGATTGTTTCGAATTCAAGGTTTTCCCATTAACACTCCGGTATTTTTCAATAAGATAATTCAAACTATTGTTGTGATGGCCAGTTGAATACTTCTTCATTATATTGAAAGATATGTTATACTTAATGGATCTTTTCTTAGGCCTTACAGCTTTCTCTATTGGTTAGCGTTGTGATCACTCAAAATTAACTTTAAGTTTGAATTCTTACTGATCTACTACATCTCTATAACAAAAATATATTTCATATCAGGCAATTAGCTTTGATCTGTGGTCAGTGGACAGCAGCTACGAAACATTTAAAACTACTACATTATCATTCCATCTATTCATGTATATATAATATGATATGATATCTTCTTTGTTCAGTTTAAAAGTCTTGATCGTAAAAGTTTGACAAGTCTCGCATGTTGGTACCGATACGCACGTTCACGCGAGTGAAATGTGCACGTGACAGGCTCAAATGCGCACGTTACAATTAGAAATAGAAACGTTGTACGTTCAAAACCCTACGTAAAAATCTTATGCATTTTGGCGGAATTTCAAAGTTAGATCGCTACCTAAAACAAAAATCGGACAAGACTTTTTCAAGCGACAAATTTAAATGTAAGAGCTAGTAGTACCAACGAAGGATTCACTTAACATATAAATTACTTATGGGGGTTCTGGTTAGCACTGGTAACTGGTCTGTACTGGTCAAGCATTGGTCAGTTACACAATTTTTAGATTAATGCCCACATCATATCTAGTTATTTGACACCAAACAACTTAATTGTTTGCAAACCAATAATTTACTATATGGTCAGTACTGGTCATGCATTGGTCAGTTAAAAGACCATAGTCCACGCCACATTTGATACCAAACATGATTGGATTGTGTCGTTTCGAAAATTTATCTGTTGGGCAATTTGTGGTGAGCCCTGGTTCGTTAGGTTCTTATTTTGCGGGCATTTTATCTCGAACCACCGAAAGACCGAATCACTAATTAATTCACCAGATCGTTTATTGCTGAAAATGAAGATTAGTGTTTAACTAATAGACCTTGTCTGAACAAAATGTCTCTGGTATGGGTCCTATGGAATCATGTCCTTAACTGTACACCGTACTGTATCTTTGTACTGTATCTTTTTATGTTCACTACTACCGTAATTGACTATGATGTTTTCAAGCTTGAAAACATCATAGTCAATTACGGTAGTAGTGAACATAAAAAGATACAGTACAAAGTGGTCTTAGGTACCGCTTATAGCCGAAAGTCGTTGATTTATGTGAAATTTACATACAGCGCCACCCGTTGATAGTAAAACTAACCCGAGCAATACGGGTGTTAAATAGATACGCTAGCAAACCGGCATTCTCATAATGGTATATCTTTCTCAATATTCATCTCAATATTCATATCTCATGAATTGGTCAGTGGTGGTCAGTGATGGTCAATTTATGAATTTTCATTGGCCAATCCTTTCTAACGTGGTATATAGTTCTCATATTCGAGAAGCATGAATTGGTCAGTGGTGTGGTCAGTGATGACCAATTTATGAATTCTATCTATGGCGAATCCTTTCTAGTTTGACACCATAACGCGGTATATAGTTTTCATATTCGAGAAGTTTGAATTGGTCAGTGGTGGTCAGTGATGGTCAGTTTATGAATTTGCAATGATGATTTCTCAGTAGTTTGAAAACAAACATGACTTGAAAAATTTCAGAAATTCGAAGTCAAGTGTTCAGACTCGGGGATATCTCAATTGGTCAGTTTCTGACCATCATGGTGTCACCATTGTGGTCCGTAGCTCAAATGAAACATGTGGAACTTAAGGGGCCCAAAAGCGTTAAGTCATATCCTGAGTTGATCCAAAAATGCCCTAACTGGAAAAGGCAGTCTCTCAATTGGACGAAACCAAATCGGACAGGACAATTAAAATTTTGGAAGGCCACAGGCAGTGGTCTTTCTACGAAGGCCACGCGGTGATCGATCGCATATTATTATGAAATCTTTTTTTTTTCAAGTTTTCATTGGCCTCTCTAGACTTTGGTTGAATTCTTCGAATATGTTTCTGAAATATAGTTGAATTGATTGTATTGTATCCCATATGTTCCTAATGTACTTCCGTACTTTAAGGACTGGTTTTAGGTGTAGTCTGGAACCAGTCAAACACTATCTGACCAATCAGAATTTAGCTGCGGACAAAGCTTGATGGTGAAGCGATCTTACGGCGTCTTCTGGTTTATATATTGTTGGTGAGTTTATATCGCGTAACATCTCGTATTCGGCTGAGTTAATCAGGAAATTTCAATGATAGCGATGATTGAATAATTGGACAGTTTAGTTCAGTGGTACTGATATATATTTTTTCTATGTGAAGCAACAGGGAATCGTTGTTTGAGCTAAAATAGTCACAGGGGCTCGTATCAGAGTTGTAGGTAATGTAAAAACGATAATCTGTTAATCCAATGTATATAGTATATATAAAATAACAAGGGGCTAACGACGCTCACAAACTACTCAACTTCAGTCGCTTACTATTTCGTTATTTCTCATTAAGAATGGAACTAGAGTCTAGTTCCATTCTTATTCCACCAGTTTCCTGGACATGTTGCGTGAGGCATGAATTTACGGCGCTATTGCACTTTCCAGGGGCGGATACAAGGGGGGTGCACGAGGTGCAGTGCTTCATCTAGCATTAAAAAAGGGCAGGGTGCTGATTTCAAATAAGGGCATTTTTACGCGTGATTCCATTGGAGCAAGGGCACATAATAACGCACTCACGTCCGTTTTAGGGGCAACCTGCAATGTTCCCTATTGCAATTGCATAGAATCGAGGTACCCCCTACTACAATTGAAGACTAGAAACTATGTTTCACTCTTGCCATGAGTGACACACTTGACCACAGTACATCCTTACACCTATGCCTGTCAATGAACAAAAATAATCAGATAGGGCTTTCAAAATTATTTGGAAAACCAGTTGCAGGCAAAAAATGGCAGAAAAAAGCCAGCAATAGTGTATAGGCCTACATGAAATTGCATTTTTAGCCCACTTGGGACTTTAGTCCCAGCGGGCTATTGCGTTCACTTGTCGTCCGTCCGTCCGTAGACGGAATCCAGTTATTTTGGGAAGTTTTGAAGACGCTTCAAGGTAACTTCTTGATATTTGGGTTATACATGTATCTACCCTAGACACATCAAACTAAAAGATACAAACTAAAGGAAAATTAACGTAGAAACAGTTACCCGCTAAAATAGATTAAGGGAAGCTAACTAAGGGGTAATAATAAAGAACAATAGTGAGTATAAATAAAAATTAGAACTTGAAATCAGTAGTAAAAAGACAAACTAGGGGGCACTTAATTAAAACAATGGTGAATACAAGTTGAGAGACTAAAATAGATGAGAGAACAAATAACAAATAATCAAAGGGGAATCAAGTGTTGAGTTTAACCAGTTTACAGAGGAATTTAGATATAAGTTTATTATGGGGTGAAAAACCATTGTTTAGGTTTACAACATTGTTAGAATTTTCAATTATTAATGCTGATTCCAAAATATGTCTTTTAGTTTTATCGCTGCAAGGGTAAATTAATTCAGCATTAGCGAAATCAAAATTGTGTGAAGTCTGAAATACATGACTAGCAACTCCGCTTTCAGGTTTAAAGTTTTTACATCTAACTTATGCTCTTTTATGCGTTGATTAAGGTTCCGACCTGTTTCTCCTATATATACGTCGTCGCAAACTTTACAAGGTATTTTATAAATTCCACAGTTTAGGGATTCAGTTTTCGGTTTGTTATTAATCAATATGTTACTAAGTTTTATTATTGTATTTAAAGATAAGTTGTTTATTTAGTGACCGAAGGGAAACTTTAGAATTCTCGAGGAAAGGTACATACGGTACAAGAAGGCTGTATCATCTACCCAATCGCCAAATCTTAATTCCCCAAATTTCTTAAAACTTCGATTTCAAATTTGCAATTCCACATTAGCTTATCCCAGAAATTCTACATTTTTTTCGCAGGCGTCAAATAATTTATTTAAGTTAATTTTCTTGTTCCAATTACGAAATCACCTAGCCTTATTGTATACTATAATATATCGTTTAGAGTAAAAAGTAGAAAATCTTTTAAAAAGTGTCGGTTACCCTTTAAGGACATAGTTATTCTATATGGTAACCAGGGGGGCGTTGAATAGTGGAATAGTATTTCCTTATTAGATTGGTACCTAGGCATATTTTGTTATCACAATCAATGACTAAATCGCAGATTTGCCCAAATTCAAGCCCTGTCGTTGCAAACTGTGGTCACTAGGCTCCTGTTGAGACTAGGTCTAGTACATTTTTTTTTTCAGATTTCTTGCTGAACATAGCTTTGAAGGGAAAAATGGCTGAAAATGATGTAGAAAATGAATTATTGGACTATGAAGAAGAGGATCAGGAAACTACTGAAGCTGGAGATGCTCCTGCTAAAAAAGATGTAAAGGGAACCTATGTCTCAATTCACAGCTCTGGTTTCCGTGATTTCCTTCTAAAACCTGAATTGTTGCGCGCTATAGTTGACTGTGGTTTTGAACATCCTTCTGAAGGTGTGTATAATAAAGATATATATGTTCTTAAAACAATTGCAGACCCTCGCCTGGTCTCTGTAATGAAATAGACCATATTCGTCCCTGGCAGATTATCACTGAATCTCGCTTCCCTCAGTATTGATGCCGGTATCCCATGGAATGAAACTGCATGCCTGAATTCAGTAATATATTGCAAATGATGTTGGCTCAGGCATAAAATAAAAAAGTCTTTGTTTCCGATTAGTATGATTTTTATGGGTAGGTAGGTAGAATATATTTTTTTTTATTCCTATCACGCGGATTGATAACTTGCTTGGGGAGTCGATAACTTTTGTTGGAAACTTTCTTGGGCTCTGATATTTTCACACATTTAATGCAGTAATAAAGTCTAGGTTCCTTTCGTATAGCCTATTGGCTATAACGGTTGTTGTTAGCATTGGTTGACGTCTGTGACATCATGCCAATTCTAGTAAAATAGATCGAAAATAGTAGTACGAAAAAATAGCGCCGACTCTTCTCATTTTCATAGTAACTTCAAATTGTCACTCCATTCACGTAAAACATTAGAAACAGCTGAAAATGACTAAAAAAAGTGTTTAAATTATTCCCCACAACATAGAGTCGCCAGATTTCTGATTTGATGGTCCAAAAAGTTATTCGATCGCATTTTTGCGTTCACTTTTCATCCGTCGTCCGTCCGTAGACGGAATCCAGTTATTTTGGGAAGTTTTGAAGACGCTTCAAGGCCCTGTCAGAATCAAGATGGCCAACTAGCAGCCATTGTTGTTCGCCAAAATCAGCACTTTTTACACATTTTCGAACTTTTTGAGGGAAATTTTGAAGACGCTTTGATCAATTACCTTGATCTTTCGGATATATGTGAATTCCCCCAGGGCCCATCAGCATAACAAAAATTGGGTCGATCGGACTCAAGATGGCCGTCCTATGACCTTTTTAGTGCCCAAAAATGTTAATTTTGGCCAAAATTCTGAGTCCTGTAGCTTCCTACTGGTTTATCATTTCTCATTGCAATTTGTGATGGGTATTCTTTGGAAAGGGATGTTTTATACCTGAGACAGGTATTTTTCATCAGCCAATTATGACGCAATTGGCTGTCATCTTGGTGTCAGCAGTACTCGTTCGTAAAAGTTTTTACACATTATATTGATACCTAAGCGTATTTTGTTACCACAATCATTTAGAAAGCTGTAGCTCATAACGTGTTCTATGATTGTGGTGAGTTTCAAGGTCATTGGTTTTTGTATATGGCCACCAGGGGGCGTTGAATAAAGCAATATCTTAGTATTCATATATTATATTCGTATCAATGTATATTTTGTAACCACAATCAATTGCGAAGTTGTAGCTCATGACATCATCTATGATTGTGGCAAGTTTTAAGGCCATAAGTTATTCTATATGGTCACCAGGGGGCGTTGGATTGTAGAATAACTTAGTATTTCCATATTAAAGTGGTAACGAGGCATATTTTGTTATCACAATCAATTACAAAATTGTAGCTGCTGACATGTTCTATGATTGTGGTGAGTTTCAAGGTCATTGGATTCTTAAATAATAATAAGAACGCAAATATCACAATCTTCATGATGATAATCAGTTATTTACATTTTCAAATTTTCGATCGATTTCAACTCATCTCTTCGAGTCCTTTTCAAGAAATGACATGAAAAGATACAAACTATGTATAGTATACTGTTACTAAATACAGAGAAACTAGGCCACTTCACGCCTGCATGATATTCTCTGTAATTAGTAACAGTATACTATACATAGTTTGTATCTTTTCATGTCATTTCTTGAAAAGGACTCGAAGCGATGAGTCGAAATCGATCAAAACGTCTGAAAATGTAAATAAACTCATTATCATCATGAAGATTGTGATAGTTGCGTTCTTATTATTATTTAACTATCTGGATACTCTTCCGAAATTATATCATTGGATTCTGTATATGGTCACCAGGGGGCGTTGAATATTGAAATTGTTAGATTGTTGAGCATTTGGAACCACTTCCCAAGTGGGCATGGTGTCCCTGGACCCCTAGTTTGGCTAAAAGTTACTGATTTTTATTCCTCAAAAAAATTCTTTTTTGGTTTGCCTTTGTTAGCGATATTAAATTGGCATTGAGCCAATTATGTAAAATGGCGTTACATCTTTTAGTCCACTTGGGACTTTAGTCCGAGCGGGTTATTGCGTTCACTTGTCGTCCGTCTCTAGACGGAATCCAGTCATTTTGGGAAGTTTTGAAGACGCTTCAATGTAATGTCTTGATATTTGGGCTAAGATGTGTCTACCCTAGACACATCTCCAGCTCAAAAACTGGCCCTGTCAAAATCAAGATGGCCGACTGGCAGCCATTGTTGTTCGCCAAAATCAGCACTTTTTACACTTATGAGGAAAATTTTGAAGACGCTGCGATCAATAACCTTGATCTTTCGTATATATTTGAATCTTCCAAGGGCCAATCACCATGAGAAAATTTGGTGAATCGGACTCAAAAGGACCGTCCTATGACCTTTTTAAGGCCGAAAAATGTCAATTTTGGCACGAAGTCTGAATCCTGTAGCTTCCGACTTGTTTGCCATTTCTCATTGCAATTTGTGATGGGTATTCTTTGAAAAGGGATGTTTTATACCTGAGACAGGTATTTTTGATCAGCCAATTATGGTGCAACAGGCGCCCAACTTAGCAGTGTCATCAGTATTCATTCGTAGGTGGGAAAAAGTTTTTCCAGAATATTGATACCTAAGCATAATTTGTTATCACAATCAATTAGAAAGTTGTAGCCCATACATATAATGTGTTCTATGATTTTAGTGAGTTTCAAGGTCATACGTTTTTGTATATGGCCACCAGGGGGCATTGAATAATAGAATAACTTAGTATTTCTATATTATGTTCATAAATAACTAAGTACTTCTATATTATGTTCGTACCTATGCAAATTTTGTTATCACAATCAATTGCAAAGTTGTAGCTCGTGACATCGTCTATGATTGTGGTGAGTTTTAAATACATTAGTTATTTGATGTGGTCACCAGGGGGGCGTTGAATAGTAGAATAACTTAGTATTTCCTTATTAGAATGGTACCTAGGCATATTTTGTTACCATGACCAATTGCAAAGTTGTAGCTCATGACATGTTCAATGGTTGTGGTGAGTTTCAAGGACATTGGGTTTTGAATATGGTCACCAGGGGGCGTTGAATAGTAGAATAACTTAGTATTTCCTTATTAGATTGGTACCTAGGCATATTTTGTAACCATGACCAATTGCAAAGTTGTAGCTCATGACATATTCAATGACTTAATATTTTCATATTAAATTGGTAACGAGGCATATCACAATCTACAAAATCGTAGCTGCTGACATGTTCCATGATTGTGGTTAGTTTCAAGGTCATTGGTTCTGTATATGGTCACCAGGGGGTGTTGAATATTGAAATTGTTAGATTGTTGAGCATTTGAAACCACTTCCCAGGTGGGCATGGTGTCCCTGGACCCTTAGCTAGAATTTCTTTCTTGTTTATGGTACCGGTATGTTACGTAGATTCCGTGGTCATACAAAGGGTTGGCAATATTCAATATTTATACACCCACTGATTGTGATATCGTATGAATTTGATTTTTTCCGAATATGAAATAGTTTTTCTGCCTACCTGTACCCTACAAAATTTGGACGTGTACCGTCAACGAATGTATTTTTGTGGCCTCGATTTGACTACAAAATAATTCTTTCAGAAAGATAAAATAAAATAATAGAAATTTGAATTCATGAATTAAAAAGATTTTTCATAAGCAATGCCCTTGCCAAACAGGCTCCAGTTGAAAATATTTCCCGACTTTTTCAATATCCGCCGTTTTCATCGGCTGCATTATGAAATAAATCATTTTACACTCAATGTTATCAATATTTTCACAGCAGTGCGCGCTGCTGTATAGTAAAGCGCATGCTTTTGTAGTACTGTATAGTAAGGTACTTGCTCAGTGTATAGTTTGCCCCGGTGAGAGCAGGCTGATCTATGTATCGTGTGCATGCTTGTGGGAAGCCACATGCATGTCAGCTCACGCCAGTGGTCTGGTGTAAACAAAATGCTTGAATATCCTATGATGTCAGTATTATGATTACCCTGATATGAACAACAAAACAAAAAAGTTGTTCATAAAAAATAACTTCTTGCTATCAACTATTTCCTGGTCGAATACAAATTTTATTTTCTATTTTCCTAATATAGAAGATATGTGTTCATAGGAGTCTTTCAACATTTATAAAAAGCACTAGTAAGCGAGTTTTTGGATTGGTTTTTCAAATTTCTATTTCAGTGCAACATGAATGTATCCCACAAGCAATTTTGGCTATGGATGTTTTGACACAAGCGAAATCTGGTATGGGTAAAACCGCTGTGTTTGTCCTGGCAACACTTCAACAACTGGAACCTGTTGATAATCAGGTAAGTACATTCTGGTCAGTTTAAACTGATTTCAGGATTAGAATAGGAGGTGAAAAATATTAGTCATTGATAAACTTAACTGTAATTATTAAAAATCTGCCACTGTAAAGCATCAGAATCTCCTGATACACCAAGGATAGCTCTGCACATATAGGCCTAAAACACAAATATAATGTATGAAGTTAACATTTTGTTGAGTTTTCTGCCCAGCCTGTATGACGGAAAATGCAGGAAAACCCTGAGCTCTAAAGTATTGTGATCTGCGATCAAATATAGTATAGGCCCTAAATGAACTAATTGTTATTAAAACATCTGTATCTGCACTCACATAAATGTATGAAGTTAACATGAATTAATTTCTAGGGCCAGTATCAATGTACATATACAGATTAAACACGGATTATATGGAAAACACAGGAAAACCCTGAGTTTCCAAGTTGAACCTCCTTAGTGCATGGCGGAAAGTAGTCTGAATACCAGTCGTTGTTACGGTTCCCTACAACGTCTAACGCTAAAGTATCATATAGAGGTTAACTCCTGATAATTGCAATGCAACAACTGATTTTAGTGTCAAATCAAACCTTTGTACTAAAATAAATAAATTAGTTACCTTGTTGACTTTGAAAACGTGTTTTATAATAATATTTGTGGCGATTTAAATCGCGAATCGGAGAATTTATTGATTTGATTTGAATTGAATTGAATTGATTGCCACTATCGGGATTTCCAATACGGACTAAATTAATATAATGTGAAAATTCAATATGTCTCTCTAAAATTACTCTAAATGTTATTTTTTGTTGATAAAACGCATAAATTTTGGTAAATTTTAACCTTAATAATTTGAAACAAGATTAATATCTGCATTGGCATCAATGTCAGTCCAAGTGTAAGTTCGAATCCGTAATTTACACTCCCATCATGCACCACGAAAAGTCGCCATATTTGTTATGTTGCTTCACTTCAACTATTTTTTGAGGCGACTAGTCAAAAGTTTATAGCTACTACGATTGTCAAAAGCTACTTAGGATTACAAATTTATGCACAAACAATAGTTAACTTCTATCTGATTACAGAACAGTCAGTTTGCGGTAAGTTGATGGTGTTATAAGGGGTAAAATAGACGCTCAAAGCCTCGTCCCTCAAAATGAGGGACGAAAATTAACCTTATATGAGCACTTTAGCCTAGACGTTATTTCAGGAACAACGGCTAGGTATAAGACTAGGCGGAAAGAGATTGCTTTAGATTTTGAAATTTCTAAGCTCAACTTTTCACACCAACTGAAATTCGAGTTGAGAGCTGTGCATAAGTAAAATCTGTAAAAACTACGAGATACTGAAATCTTAAGATTTTAGTGGTATTCTGGAAGGTTTGAAGTTGGCAGCCATGAATGTTCTCGATGAGGAGTTTAAATCAAACTACCACACTCATTTTCCAGTAGTTCTATATTCTAATTCTATATGCACAGGTGTCAGTTTTGGTGTTGTGTCACACAAGGGAGTTGGCATTCCAGATAAGCAAGGAGTATGAGCGTTTTAGCAAATACATGAACAACATTAAGATTGCTGTATTCTTTGGAGGAATATCAATCAAGAAAGATGAAGAAGTATTGAAGAAGAACTGTCCACACATTGTTGTCGGTACCCCTGGTAGAGTTTTGGCGCTGTGCAAGTCGAAAGTCCTTAATCTGAAACATCTCAAACATTTTATCCTCGATGAATGTGACAAAATGTTAGAAGCCTTAGGTAAATATATCTTTCTTTGACTTTCAAATGAAAAGTGAAAAATGAAAATTTTATGACGGAGAAGAGACCGAGAAGAGAATTCTATGAAACATTGCATTGACTTAGTAACTATAATTAACATTCAAAGTTGGATATATTTTTGCATGAAAATTTATTCAATCTCTGATCTGGGAGATACATTTATTGACTTGAATTCGGCAGCACATCTATAAGGCTCCTATGATACATTACTTCCCCCAATCAGCCGGTAACAAAAATCCGCTGTTTTGCCCATGGTTTTGTGGTTTCTGAGATCGATGTAAATTTGATCTAAAAATTGAGGGGTGATAGGGTGAGCTCTTCCAATTCATTACTACAGCATCGACATTGTTAGCGATGATGGCTTCAGAATAATGATGCTCACTTGGTGCCGCTATCATTAGATAGTTGTTGTAACATAAACATTGAAAAAATCAATAGTGCAGTGCAATATAGAAGACAGTATAGAGGTGAAAGCGGAGAGTAGAGCCGTACAGTTAAGGAGATACATGTGTGTTAAGACAGGCAACCAGTCCATTAGCTCATAGTGTCGTTCTCCACTATTCTTCCATTTACTCACTATTTCACAGAGTTTACCTGAGTCGGCCCCTAGTGATCACATTGAACGTCGAGGGCATTCGAACCATCACATTTCCTAACTCGCAAGGCTAACGTGAGAATCAAGATGGCGGCCCCCTGGTGTGACATGTTATATCAAAAAGCCAGTAATGCAGCTGCAAAAATACACTATCTTCACGCAAAACCATTCTCTTGGGTGGAAAAAAATCTAAAATTGTCTAGCTTCAAGGGGCCCCCACTCGCGCTCAGGCACCCGCTTAGCTGTGATACTGACTAGTTCAATTTTCTACGTGTTAATATTTGGTAATCATCAATATTTCAGCAGATTTGCTGAAGGCCCTCAGATCCCTGTAGCTGTCAGGGTTTGTTCTTGATCATGGTTTGAAATACTGATTTATGTTAATCCTGTCATGTATAAGAGAAGCAACAGTATACAGCGGTATGGGTTAATTCAAAAATACTTCCAAAAGGATGAAATATCCTATCCATTTCGTGAGGACTGCTTTATTTTCATCCAGCGAGAACACTAAGTATATCATTTAAGTTCATGGAACTAAATTTTCTAAATTGTAGATATGAGGGGAGATGTTCAAGAAATATTTCGAATGACTCCACATGAGAAACAAGTGATGATGTTCAGCGCAACATTATCGAAAGATATCCGACCAGTTTGCAAGAAGTTCATGCAAGATGTAATTTCCTATTCCATTCAACATCAGAGGCGAGCGTCATAAAACCGATGGCGTTATGTCATTAAATACACCACCAATCGATGTCAAAGCTACATAAAGTGCTTCGTCTTTCATGTGTGGTATCCTATATCTGCTGCCATGTGCGTGTGTTTGTGTGGAGCCAGTGAATCCTGTGTCATACAGATTGCAGAAGACGTTTGCCTCCCATTGAGTAGTTGTATCTTGCCGTCAGTATTGTCATAGAAAACAAAATGTATTTCGCTAGGGTGGTACATTCTAGCCATTCAACCTTCTCTAGATTTGAATTCTATATCACCTAGATAGATGATGAATGTAAGATGAAAATATCTTTTAGAATTCATGTTTAGTCAGCATTATGATCCTAGGACCATATAATTCTTTGAATGCGTTCTTAAGAATATGCCATGTGGTCGTATATCCATTAGAAATGAAGTCCCCTTTCCAGTTCTACAATACGTAAAACCTTCGAAATTTCGGGGCCATCATCCTTGAGGATGGTGGCTGAAGAAAAAATCTTGTTCCATTGCTGCTGGTTATGATTTGAAATGTTCGCGTCTTGGGGCAGTTCTGACTTAGTTTGAGATTATCTGTGGCTGATGGTTATATTGGTGTGCAGTGTAAACTGGATGGAGTACACGCAATCTGGACAGAGGAATACAGATAAATGCAGGAATTTTATTTATTTATGAGTCTTAAACTCCAATTGTGAATATAAGAAATAAAGGTGAAGAGGAATAATGCAGTGTAAGCTCATATCTACATTGAGATAATTATTCAAGCTTATATCTACAATTCATGTTATGTCTAGGTGCATGAGTTGGCTAGAGTGCTTGTGAGTTATAATCCGGCTAGCGTCTCCCTTTCTGGGGAGAGTCTTTAAACTGCTGGTAAACAGCACAGCTACCCTCGACAGTTGTGTTATTCTTCATTCATTTGATGCAATGCAGACCTTAATTTACTTAAAACCAGTTCTAGAATATGAGAATTTATGCAATACTAAATGTTGATACTTAGAAGTGATTTTTTTTTCAGCCGATGGAAGTCTATGTTGATGATGATTCAAAGTTGACTCTGCATGGTTTACAACAGCATTACGTCAAGTTGAAGGATAATGAGAAGAACAGAAAAATGTTTGATTTACTGGATATACTTGAATTTAATCAGGTAATATTCTGAAATCCCCGTTGATACATTCTGCCAGAGAACCTACTGTAGTTGAATAATTATTCTGCTGATTATGTCATCCCGAAAGTTTTCCGATTTTTGGAAATTAAAAACAACCAAATCCGATTTATATGTATACCTTTATATGTATCTAAGATTTGGATATTGTCGCAGCTATCCTTTTCATTGACTCCAGACATAAACAACAAACGATCTACAGCGCGTGGTAGCAAGCAGACTTATTTTGTCAATAGTCAATGCTGGATAATGGACCTCAGATGCGCCAAGAACCCCTTGAGGACCACTAAACCCCACCTAAGCCAGCAGTTTTCTCGTAGTTTTACTTACTTCCACGTTCAAAAGGTCCATAAACCCACCGGTTGGTACTTGGGACTTAAGTCCCAGCGGGCTATTGCGTTCACTTTTCGTCTGTCCGTCCGTAGATGGAATCCAGTTATTTTGGGAATGTTTTGAAGACGCTTCAATGTAATGTCTTGATATTTGGTTTATACATGTATCTACCCTAGACACATCTTCAGCCCAAAAACTGGCCCTGTCAGAAACAAGATGGCCGACTGGCAGCCATTGCTGTTTCTAAATTGGGTTGATCGGACTCAAGATGGTCGTCCTAGAACCTTTTAAGTGCCCAAAAATGTTAATTTTGTTCCGAATTCTGAGTCCTGTAGCTTCCTACTGGTTTGCAATTTCTCATTGCAATTGCTGATGGGTATTCTTTTGAAAGGGATGTTTTATACCAGAGAGAGGTTTTTTTGATCAGCCAATTATGGCGCAATTGGCGGCCATCTTGGTGTTATTAGTCCTCTTTCGTAGTTGGGAAAAGGTTTTTCGCCATTATATTGATACCTAAGCATAATGTGGCGTTGCGAGTCACAAAGAAGACCAGGTTCGGAGATAAAAGAAGAGAAAGACTAAAAACACGACGGGTTCAGTCTACACATCATAAGATACTCGTTTATTTCGGTCACACACGGGCTAACGACCTGTCCCGACTGCACATGCGCATATGATGATTCGCTACATAGGCTAAGGGGGAGTGAACACTATATGGTTACTGACATATTTACATAAACATCCTGTTCTCGACACATAAAGCAGTTTCAAGTCCATTGGTTTTTGTATATGGCCACCAGGGGGCGTTGAATAATACAATATCTTAGTATTTCTATATTATATTTCTAGCAATACATATTTTGTTACCACAATCAATTGCAAAGTTGTAGCTCATGACATCGTCTATGTTTGTGGTGAGTTTTAAGGAAATTAGTTATTCTATATGGTCACCAGGGGCGTTGAATAGTAGAATAACCTAGTATTTCCTTATCATATTGGTACCTAGGCATATTTTGTTACCATGATCTAATTAATGCAAAGTTGTAGTTCATGATTATGGTGAGTTACAAGGTTATTGGGTCTTGAATATAGTCACCAGGGGGCGTTGAATAGTAGAATAACTTAGTATTTCCATATTAAATTGGTAACGAGGCATATTTTGTTATCACAATCAGTTACAAAATCGTAGCTGCTGTCATGTTTTATGATTGTGGTGAGTTTCAAGGTCATTGGTTTTTGTATATGGTCACTAGGGGCGTTTTGTATTGAAATTGTTAGATTGTTGAGCATTTGAAACCACTTCCCAAGTGGGCATGGTGTCCCATAGACCCCTAGTTGCCATTGTTTCCTTCTGTATTCTGTTGACTCATGGCTTGGCATTTTTCTACCTTTTAGGTGATCATTTTTGTGAAATCTGTACAAAGGTGTATTGCGCTTGCACAGCTCCTCATTGAACAAAACTTTCCTGCTATTGCAATTCATCGTGGTATGGCTCAGGAAGAAAGGTATGTAGTAAGTGCCTGAGAGCTTTTGCTCTCATCAAAAACTCTGCACGGAACTTGTGTTTTGAGTGTAGTGTAGTGTAGACACACAACCCAGGTACAAGAAGCTAGTGTAGACTTAGCTTAGCTGAGATATATACAGTTAACGCAAGTGTGAAATTTGCAATTGTATCAAATAAGGCAATTACCACATGCCCTCAATTCCATAAATACAAAAAACCTGTGGTATCTTTCATCAAATGTTGAAAGATACCTTATGTTTCTTGTATTTTTGGTTTACCTTTGTCAGCGATATGATGTTGGCATTGAGCCAATTCATGTAAAATGGCGGTAGGTTTTTTTTTGTGATCATTTTTTAGCCCACTTGGCACTTAAGACCCAGCGGGCTATTGCTATTCAGCGGAGAAAAGCTGTTATGTCGACGAGGTATCAAAATAAAAGAATATATTACTTTATTGCTAGGCGGGCTTCAACCTCTAAATCAATACCATCAGTACTCTATATTTCCTACAGTACATACCGATCATTGTCAAATGCACAAGGTATTTACTTAATACAAGTATATAACACACTCCCACACCTGCCAACCGTTAGGTTTTTGCCGTATTCCGTTCCGGTGCTACCCGCGGTAATACGGCGTTACTGGCACAGGCAATGGAATACGCTTTGTTTCGATATCGTTCCGATGTTATGCGAATGAGCAAATAAATACGGACTCAATAAAAATCTCCTTATATTATGTCAATAAAGGTAATTTTGCAGTACATAATCGGTATTTTAATGGTTTATTAACATTAATTACATGGAAATTTGGTTTTTATTTGAGTAATTGTCACGAAGTTTCCATACAGCCGGGAACCAGTCTAGCGAATTTTCGGTTACAACGAGTAATACCGGGAACCAGTCTAGCGAATTTTCGGTTACAACGAGTAATTTTCATCGCTCAAATTGTCATGAATGTTGCAAATGGCGGACGAAGTACACGACGTTTTGTCAAATCTGGAAAATTCGGAGGGTTAACTGTTTTCTAGTTGAGTTAACTGGTAATTATAATCTTTAATTGATGGTAGATTAAGTTTACCTGTGATAGTGCGAGTAGGTGATGGGGTGTGTCTGATGTCTCAAAATTGTTAATATTTTATGGAAACAGCAGTTTCAAGTTTAATTTCATAATAAATGCATTTTTTAAAATTAATTTCTTTAGTAGTTTTAATATTCTATATTCTGATTTTAATGCGAAAATTCGTTACTGGCCATATTGAAAATGTTACTGGCAAAGGTCACATCAAGTCTAGTGGGTCACTGGCAAAATCTAAAAAATACTGGCAAATTTGAAAAATGTTACTATCTTGAAAAATTCAATGTTGGCAGGTCTGCACTCCTATCAGTATGCTGGACTCACACTTGACATTCGGAGTAAGCGTTCGCTGTGGGGGAAAGGAGATCATTCGCTGTGTCGCTTGAAGTGTTTATCGAGTTTTACGCGACCTTAAGGCTTTAGGCCTACCGGAACTGACTGTTACTGTCTCAATCAAACACAGTATAATTGTTGCGTTTATTAACGGACTCATTGGATTGAACTTCAAAACAAACTTTACGATATTTAGGAGGGTTGTTATTCAATAGGCCTACGACAAATCTGTCCGGATGTTAGGCCTACGCATATTCATAGGACTACATAGGCTAGTAGCCTCTACTAGGTTAATACTAAGTTCTCTGTAAAGGAGGAATCAGATTTATTAAAATGCATGTTAATTAGTGATTAACTGCTTCTCACTTGCAACGATCAATCACAATTATCTATTTTATTGCCAAAAATGAAGATTTTTTTGAAAATTTCGACTGAGCAGACAGCTTTATAAACCAAACTTTTCATTTGAGTTTTTTCATCATAAATGAAACTGGTATTTCATTATATCCTAATGACTTAAGCCTGGCGTAGGTCGGCCTTGCAACGGCTTGTGACTCACTGCGACGCCATTCACTGCGACCGCCAGTGACGATTGTGTCACAACTACTCATCGACCTACGCTCCCTTGCGACAGTCAGCAACGCCAGTCGCAAGGAGTCGCACGTGTTCTACATTCTGCGACGCTACACGACTGTCACAACCGACCTGCATGCTCTTGCGACTGGCAGAAACTAGTCGCTGACAATCGATTGCAACTGACTTGCGCCAAAACTTGCGATGCAACGCGAGGATCGCATCGCGTCACAAGACTGACCTACATCCGGCTTTAAGTTACTGCTGAGCCCCAGAAATTTCTTTTTTTAGCCCACTTGGGACTTTAGTCCCAGCGAGCTATTGCGTTCACTTTTCGTCCGTCGTCCGTAGGTCCGTAGACGGAATCCAGTTATTTTGGGAAGTTTTGAAGACGCTTCAAGGTAATGTCTTGATATTTGGGTTACACATGTATCTACGCCAAAATCAGCACTTCTTACACATTTTTGAACTTTTTGAGGAAATTTTGAAGAAGCTTTGATCAATTACCTTGATCTTTCGGTTATATGTGAATCCCTCCAGTGCCCATCAGCATATCAAAAATTGGGTCGGTCGGACTCAAGATGGCCGTCCTATGACCTTTTTAGTGCCCCCGAATTCTGAGTCCTGTAGCTTCCTACTGGTTTGTCATTTCTCATTACAATTTGTGATGGGTGTTCTTTGGAAAGGGTTGTTTTATAACTGAGACAGGTATTTTTCATCAGCCAATTATGACGCAATTGGCGGCCATGTTGGTGTCACCAGTACTCATTCGTAAGTGGGAAAAAGTTTTTCCACATTATATTGATACCGTATTAAGCGTATTTTGCTACCACAATCAATAAGAAAGTTGTAGCTCATAACGTGTTCTATGATTGTGGTGAGTTTCAAGGTAATTGGATTTCGTATATGGCCACCAGGGGGCGTTGAATAATACAATATCTTAGCATTTCTTTATTATATTCGTACCTATGCATATTTTGTAACCACAATCAATTGGAAAGTTGTAGCTCATGACATCAAACAGAATTTTCTTGTCAGAACAAAAATGTTCTGACAAGTATATTGTAAAAAGTTTTTCCTCCGAACCAAAAGTATTAAGTATTTCGTTCAATCTAACAGAATTGTTTTCATTCAAACATTCGTTTGAAAAAAATTGTTTTCACTCAACCAAATTTTTTTTGCCGGGACAAACTGTTTTTCATTTCAACAATAAAATAGCTTTTTATTCGAACACATTTTTTTGTCAGAATGAAGAAAAGTTTTGGTTCAAACAAAAAGCGTATTGTTCGATCAAACAGAATTGTTCTCATTCGAACAAGATTTTCTTGTCGGAACATTAACGGTCAAACAGCGTGTTAAGGTCGTTTTGGAAATTTATTCGGTCTGGTATATTTTGGATTACTGTGTATGTCATTTGTCAGGACATTACACAGAAGACGACTTAGGATACTACCCTGCGTGACTCCACTAGTTAGACCGACTTATTCCAAGAGGAGGCGTTCCGGTGATTTTGGCTACATGTTTTCGTTCAGAGATAACTGCTGAGCCATTTGACCGACCTATCATTGATACTGTTTCCTAATAGCCTGTTTAGTAATGGCTGATGTTGTGCCTTATCAAATGCTTTGTCGAAATCCACCGTTGAACAGGATTCTAAGACAGTGCAGAAAACCCGTATTGCTGCTTTGCCGCTATATTTCTATATTATATTTGTACCTATGCATATTTTGTTACCACAATCAATTGCTAAGTTGTAGCTCATGACATCTTCCATGATTGTGGTGAGTTTTAAGGACATTAGTTATTCTATATGGTCACCAGGGGGCGTTGAATAGTAGAAAAATTTAGTATTTCCATATTAAATTGGTTAGAATCAAGATGGCCAACTGGCAACCATTGTTGTTCGCAAAAATCAGCACTTAACACATGTTTTTGAGGGAAATTTTGAAGGCGCTTTGATAAATTACCTTGATCTTTCTTCTATATTTGAATCTACCGAGGGCCCATCTGCATAAGAAAGATTGGGTCGATCGGACTCAAGATAGTCATCCTAAGACCTTTTTAGTGCCCAAAAATGTCAATTTTGGCCCGAATTCTGGGTCCGGTAGCTTCCTAATGGTTAGCCATTTCTCATTGCAATTTGAAATGGGTATTCTTTGGAAAAAGATGTTTTGTGCATGGTTCCTACAGCCCCTCAAACGCCTCAAATTCCAAAATCCATTTTTGAGGGTACACAATCCCTCAAATTCTGAGTTTTAGCCCTTGGGCCCTCAAAATCCCCTCAAATTCTGAAAATTGTGTCTCTCAAGAGAATTTTGTATCACCTATTTCTAAAGGACCTTTCTTCAAACATTCAATGTAGGCCCCTACATCCTGAATTGTGAGACAGGGTGAATTATTTATTGTCTTGTTTGATGATAATCACATCAGTTGCTTTAATTACTGTGTACACACTGGAATGGCATTTTATCCTGCAATTCTCTTGTTGGCCAGATTAGTTAAAACAATGGTCATAAGTGGGCTATAGGCCCTGATCTTGTTATCATCCCCAATTATAAAAAAAATTGAAAGTCCATTACCGTCACATTCTTTGCCGGAAACGGTTGGCAGCTTATGAAGAGAAGGTTGAATTCCAGTGGACCCGGAGCTATAGACTTGTCACTGCACATCAACGTGAATACTATAATAGTGAATACTGTAATACTATAATCTGGATTTACTGTATTCAGTGTATACATTTTCAAGCATGAATTCTCCTTTATGTGAGTTAAAGCAGTTTGTGATTTACACATCATTGAACCCAAGTATTTATACTGTTGAGCCCTGTACTGTGAGAGAGAAATAAACTAGACGTCTTCTAATACAGTCGTTTCGTCGTTCGTTCTGAGTCTACCAGGGAAGGCGTTTACAATCAAACCCACATGTTTTTAAATTCTCTCAACTGGGAAGGAGGGGCTTTACTTGGTGTACTACAGTACGATGGTTTGATTGAAAAGATGACAAGTCAAATCTCCTGGGGGATATGAGGTTTTGATTGAAATAGCAATAAAAGCCTGTCAGATATGGTACATTTATTCAACATAAATTAGTATAAGAAGGATAATTTAAGCCCACTGGTCAGCAAAAAATTTTTTTTATGACAAAATTTGCGGACCTTATATACCTCGGAAATCGCATACCTCAGTCCCAAGAATTCCAAGGTAAGCGGAGTCTACTGTATTTATCCAGGAGTTTAGCAACAGTTACTTAAAGTTCCTAGTTGAGCTGGACGCAGTTCCACAGTTCCACAGAACTATAAATATAACTATTTTAAATAAATGAGAAAAATTTTCTATTCCAGGTTACAGTGCTATCAGAAATTCAAAGATTTCCAAAAGAGAATCTTGGTTGCTACAAATCTGTTTGGTCGTGGTATGGACATCGAAAGAGTAAACATTGTTTTCAACTATGATATGCCCGAAGATTCTGACACCTATTTACACAGGGTATGTGAATGTATTTATTCATCGTCGTCCATCATGAGCATGTCAATGTGCTAAGTTGTTGAAAATTGAATTCATTAGTGAATTTTTAGCCCACTTGGGACTTTAGTCCCAACGGGCTATTGCGTTCACTTATCATCTGTCCGTCCGTAGACGGAATCCAGTTATTTTGGGAAGTTTTGAAGACACTTCAATGTAATGTCTTGATATTTGGGGAAGTTTTGAAGACACTTCAATGTAATGTCTTGATATTTGGGGTACACATGTATCTACCCTAGACACATCTTCAGCCCAAAAACTGGCCCTATCAGAATCAAGTTGGCCGACTGGCAGCCATTGTTGTTTGCCAAAATCAGCACGTTTACACATTTTTGAACTTTTTGAGGGAAATTTTGAAGACGCTTTGATCAATAACCTTGATCTTTCTTATATACTTGAATATAGGGCCCATCAACTGGGTCGAACGGACTCAAGATGGCTATCCTATGACCTTTTGTGTGGACAAAAATGTAAATTTTTGCCCAAATTCTGAGTCCTGTAGCTTCCTACTGGTTTGCCATTTCTCATCGCAATCTGTAATAGGTATTCTTTGGAAAGGGATGTTTTATACCTGAGACATGTATTTCTGATCAGCCAATTATGGCGCAATTGGCAGCCATCTTGGCGTCATTATTTGTATTGCACCTTGCACATAATGCACGTGGGCACAGTGCCTTAGTAATTATAAGTACAGCCCTAGGCTCGCACTGTGTCCCTCATCTTATGTCTGTAAAAACTATGTTTAACTCATATATTGTATCTTGCATGACATAAATGATGAAAAATAAATTATATATATATATATATATATATATATATATATATATATATATATATATCTCATCAGTACTCATTCGTAGGTGAGAAAAAGTTTTTCCACATTATATTGATACCTAAGCATATTGTGTTACCACAATGTATTGGAAAGTTGTAGCTCATAAGGTTTTCTATGATTTTAGTGAGTTTCAAGGTCATTGCTTTTTGATTGCTTTTTGTATATGGCCACCAGGGGGCATTGAATAATACAATAACTTAGTATTTCTATATTATATTTGTACCTATGCATATTTTGTAACCACAATCAATTGCAAAGTTGTAGCTTATGACATCGTCTATGATTGTGGTGAGTTTCAAGGACTAACTTATTCTATATGGTCACCAGGGGGCGTTGAATAGTAGAATAAGTTAGTATTTCCTTATTAGATACCTAGGCATATTTTGTTACCATGATCAATTGCAAAGTTGTAGTTCATGACATTGTCTATGATTGCGGTTAGTTTTTAACCCTTATAATACCACTTCTGTATGGCATACGATACAAATTGACAAGCTAGCATACCCGTACCGTATGTGATACAGTATCGTTTAACTCCTCTTCTAGAAGGGCATATCTATCAGTGTCAGCTGGTGCTGCCATCTGCATAAAATCCGAGATGGCAACAGCCAGGAAAAAACAATTTGGCTGGATGAAACGGTTCAGCAGCTCGTATGTGATGCTGGTGATTTGGAATTGGGTAGTGAACAAATTGAGAGTCACAACGAATATGACAGCAGCAGTTCAGATGATCAGACTTAGTCAGAAAATAGGTTTATAGTGCCAGCAATGATTTTGATGAAACCGAAATCAGTGACAATTTTTTGATGGGTTTCGTCGTCAGACGAACCCATCTATGGCATCGTCGTCATGTCTGTCTGTCTGTCTGTCTGTCCGTCTGTGGATGTTTCTTTATGACACGATTTAAGCTGTTTGTGTGGACCGACAATTCTGTAATTTCACACAGGTATTCTCTACTTGATGTAGATGGTGCAGCTTGGTTTATATTTGATTCCGATGGTTATAAGTGCTCTAATTTGGTTAAAAGATAATTAACGTAACTCGCTAGTTCAAGCCGCTGTATAGCGCGTTGCTACGACGACGCTCGATGAACATAGTGGTACTCGCTGTGTAATACTGAACACGTATATACCTGTAGATATTGATCGTACTAGCACCGGTTGCTGTATAGCGCGTTGCTACGACGACGCTCGATCAACATACTGGTACTCGCTGTGTAATACTGAACACGTATATACCTGTAGATATTGATCGTACTAGCACCGGTTTTAGATAGCGCGCGCTGATCAGTCTTAACACTTCTCGGAACTGCTGTGCTAAATGCTGAGAGGCCGAAACTACGCGCAATCATTTATTGGGTTCGTCACATTTGATAGTGAATGGATAAATAACCGGTGTCAATGACGGTCGCTACTCCCCATCAGTATAACTCATCAGTATAGAAAATAATTCTTTTGAGTTTTTTTTTTCAATCCCCGAAGTTGTTGTTACTATGTTGACATCGCCGTTTTATAAGCTTACCGCTGATTCTTCTAGTATTTTCAGGGTCACAAGACATGACGAAGTCGCAAAGTTTTGTACAAATTTCACGAAACAAACAATTATTTAGGCGGCACCTGATCTATTGATTAATTATGATAAATAATGTTTATTTCATTAAAAATTTCTTTTATTCAAACACTACTTTCATCGCACATAGCGTGATCGGTAGGCCCTACTATTCTACGGTAGGCCATGGACTCTTTCATGTGGTAGCCCTATTACAAATGATACAATCCGCGCGTCCGTGAATAAGTGACACGTGGTGGGGCGGGTTGTGAGGGGCATCGAAACTAATCCGTCACAAATAATAGATAGAAAACAATACCTTAAGAGGTTAACTTTTATTAACATCATTACCAAATCAAAACCTGCACATCCTATCATAAATAGAAATTCTAAGAATTTATTTCAAAGAATAATAAATTACGTCTAAATATTGGGATTCGAACTCGTAGCATCGATTCAGGTGCCTTTCCCAAAGCGGGTATCCCGCGGGGAAAACCCATTACTATTTATATCGAGAATCGCCTTTTTGACAGCGAGTTCGGTGAATGAAACAGAAACAATTACACAGAAACCCATCATGGAAGGTTTCTTTCTGGTTTAGACCCTGTTGATACGGTTGTCATGGCAACGGACACCAATAACAATAATGAAGAATCATAAGCTGTCCATCTTCAAGGTCACATATATCCAAATTATTTGGCTTATTTGTAAGCCCAAAGGTTATCAACACCCTGGTATACAATGTATCAGTGTCAAATACATGGGTAACAATTTTCTGAGGCCTGAAATTATACCCCAATAAAACCCCTTACATCCGACCTTCCGACATATCGGTGGAAAAGTGAGTATAAAAATAAATCTTTTAGTTGTGCTATTGCTTTGAAATTTTGACTACATAAAGTAAGGATATATGGCATACAATTTCAGTTGGAATTGAATAGATCAGTGCATTTTGCTGGGAGAGAGCAGTTTATCTGAAACTTTTTCGTGAATTTTTTCATAGCGGCTATCTTGGAGAATGTGACCTTGACCTCAAATTCACTTATACCCACATTATTTATGTCTACTTTGTTGGCCCAAAAGTTATCAACAACATGCTATATAATTTTTCTGTGTCAGATACCTTGGTAACTATTCCATGAAGCCTCAAATATACCCCTATAAACCCTTAACTTCCCTCCGGTACAGCAGCGGAGACACTATGTGGTATTGAAAGGGTTAAGGACATAAGTTATTCCATATAGTCACCATGGGGCGTTGAGTGGTAGAATAGCTTAGTATTTCCTTATTAGATTGGTACCTAGGCATATTTTGTTACCATGATCAATTGCAAAGTTGTATTTCATGACATGTACTACGATTGTGATGAGTTTTAAGGTCATTGGGTTTTGCATATGGTCACCAGGGGGCGTTGAATAGTAGAATTACTTAGTATTTCTATATTAAATTGGTAACGAGGCATATTTTGTTATCACAATCAATTACAAAATCATAGCTGCTGACATGTTCTATGATTGTGGTGGGTTTCAAGATCATTGGGTTTGTATATGGTCACTAGGGGGCCTTATGTATTGAAATTGTTAGATTGTTGAGCATTTGAAACCACTTCCCAAGTGAGCATGGTGTCCCTGGACCCCTAGTTTTTGATGAGAAAAAAATAAATGTATTTCCAAATCGGTCAAAAATTATATTGCTGAGAATTTAGAATGTCCTGGCAATTGTTGGCTCTCCCAGAAAATGGGGATCTCAGTCCCTCAAAGCAATTTTCTGGGAGGCAGTGTTGCCACTTCTCCGGATTTCTCCGGAATTCCGGATTTAAAAAAAATCCAATTTCATTTCCGGATTTTTGGGAGAAGTCAAATAACCACAAAAGAAAACATCGCGAAAAAAATAAAATCAATTCGGGATTCGACCCTAAACATCAAAACGTGACGGCTCCGTAGAGGGTTCGAAAAAGCCGTATTGTGCTGCCACGTAGTGGCAACAACCCCGCAGTACATGATTAAACCAAGATGACGCGACGATCGAAATCGATTGACGCTTCGTTTTGTTTTTTGGCTCTCTGGTTTATGTATGAGGTGTATTTGACGGAACCAATCGCTATTTGAAAAAAAGATCTATAGGCGGTAATGAAAGTGAGGCCTATAACGCGTATTGCGCCAGAACGCAATATGCGTTCTAATTTCAAAAAATTTTTGGGGGGAGGACCCCCGACTTATTTTCCGGATTTTTAGCTTCACATAAGTGGCAACTCTGGGGAGGGGTTGGCAGCTCTGATTACATCAAGTAGTTAATTCAAGTGAAAGATGATTTGAAGTTCATTTTTTTATAACATAGGTTGCTCGTGCTGGACGTTTTGGTACAAAAGGTTTAGCTATTACCTTTGTCTCCGATGAAAAAGATGCCAAGATCTTGAATGAAGTTCAGGAACGATTTGAAGTCAATATCACAGAATTACCGGATGAGATTGATCTCTCTTCATACAGTAAGTTTCATTCCACATGCAACTGTCGGTTACATTTCTTCTTGTCAAAATATCAAAGCATCAGTTAGCAAGGTAAACGCATCTCCAGATTCCCACTCTGGTGAATCTAGCGTTTCAATTGAATTTCATGCCCCTTCCCTACTTTGATGGAATGACCTTACCACTTACAGGTAATCATGCCAATTTCATTGTCAAGTGACATTATCAATACGGGATATCGACAAATTCAGGTTCTGGAATTTCTCATTTAATGGCACTAGTCAGAACCAGAAATTGGAACCTAAATCCGCCATGTTCTTGTTCATTTGCGATAAAAATGTTGCACTTCAATTTTTTAGTAAGCGTAATCCTTTAAGTATGATATCTTGACAATGTGTTGGATTTCATTAACCCTTTTAAGTTTTAAGTTTTTTACACTGCGACTACACTAGAAACTCAATTATATTCAGGCATTGTTGCGCTTTTCGAAAGCTCTCATTATCATATTTGGAGCCATATAGTTCAAAAACTATCAGTCCTATAGCCTAGCACATAATCCCATGGCAGGGATTCGGCCACGGCAAGAACCTCTGCCACAGTAGACCGGGTGCGCAGGTACATGCCACATAAAAACTTGTGGCACCAGTCAGACTGCTGGTTGTATAATCGCTGACGTAAATTTCACGCAAGAACTGTAAATTGGTAAACCCAGGCTATAATAAAACGGGATATCTGATTGGCTTATAATGACCGCACTCCGTCTAGTGTGGCAGGGTTTCGTACAGTGGCAATCTCGATGCCATCGGGTTGAGTATTACAGCATTGGTCAGTTTTTAGTGGCATTGAAACAGGGGCTGTCTAATGCAATGGCTTTGCACTAAAATAAAATCCTATTAGCGAAATCTTGCTAAGCTGCTGTTAAAACATCTAAGTGAAATTCAATTTCAAATATGCATTATCGTCTTTAACTAGCGTTCCTTTAAATCTTCCCACAAAAGTTTTGTCCCAAGTTGTAAAGCCCGATTAATGAGCCGCATTTATGTAATTCTCAAAATGAGCAAAAATTGCAGTCTTTTCACTGCGAGTGGTTTTTATCCTGTAACATGGGGGTTCTTATCCTGTAACAACATGTCAAACGTGTAAATGTAAATGTGATACATATCGATGCATCTGTGATCAGAGAACATGCATCTAACAGACACATCGGAAACAAACATTGGTTGGGTATAATTGCCCAGGTTCCACATTTGAAAGCGAAAAGATGAGGAAATATTTTGGCGGCCTATTTTCTCCGCGTATGAACCTCTAAGAAATGTGTTAGAGATAGCCTCCACCAAGCGTGCCGGGCTAGATATTTTTTAATAGGCGCTGATTGGCTAAATAAACAAAATATGTTGAAAAGAGGCGATGAATCTTGATAATTTTTGATGGGTTTCGTCGTTAGACGAACCCATCTATGGCATCGTCGTCATGTCTGTCTGTCTGTCTGTCTGTCTGTCTGTCTGTCTGTCTGTCTGTCTGTCTGTCTGTCTGTCTGTCCGTTTGTGGATGTTTCTTTATGACACGAGTTAAGCTGTTTGTGTGGACCGACAATTCTGTAATTTCACACAGGTATTCTCTACTTGATGTAGATGGTGCAGCTTGGTTTATATTTGATTCCGATGGTTATAAGTGCTCTAATTTGGTTAAAAGATAATTAACGTTACTCGCTAGTTCAAGCCGCTGTATAGCGCGTTGCTATGACGACGCTCGATGAACATAGTGGTACTCGCTGTGTAATACTGAACACGTATATACCTGTAGATATTGATCGTACTAGCACCGGTTTTAGATAGCGCGCGCGCTGATCGGTCTTAACACTTCTCGGAACTGCTGTGCTAAATGCCGAGAGGCCGAATCTATGCGCAATCATTTATTGGGCTCGTCACATTTGATAGTGAATGGATAAATAACCGGTGTCAATGACGGTCGCTACTCCCCATCAGTATAACTCATCAGTATAAAAAATAATTCTTTTGAGTTTTTTTTTTCAATCCCCGAAGTTGTTGTTACTATGTTGACCTCGCCGTTTTATAAGCTTACCGATCATTCTTCTAGTATTTTCAGGGTCACAAGACACGACAAAGTCGCAAAGTTTTGTACAAATTTCACGAAACAAACAATTATTTAGGCGGCACCTGATCTATTGATTAATTATGATAAATAATGTTTATTTCATTAAAAATTTGTTTTATTCAAACACTACTTTCATCGCACATAGCGTGATCGGTAGGCCCTACTATTCTACGGTAGGCCATGGACTCTTTCGTGTGGTAGACCTATTACAAATGATACAATCCGCGCGTCCGTGAATAAGTGACACGTGGTGGGGCGGGTTGTGAGGAGCATCGAAACTAATCCGTCACAAATAATAGATAGAAAACAATACCTTAAGAGGTTAACTTTTATTAACATCATTACCAAATCAAAACCTGCACATCCTATCATAAATAGAAATTCTAAGAATTTATTTCAAAGAATAATAAATTACGTCTAAATATTGGGATTCGAACTCGTAGCATCGATTCAGGTGCCTTTCCCAAAGCGGGTATCCCGCGGGGAAACCCATTACTATTTATATCGAGAATCGCCTTTTTCACAGCGAGTTCGGTGAATGAAACAGAAACAATTACACAGAAACCCATCATGGAAAGTTTCTTTCTGGTTCAATTTATACCCATAAATTGTCTAACACACTTCATTTTAATTCCATAGCAAGTGGTGTATGTTATACGCAAATTTAATCATTCAGCATCAGCGGTTTATGCTGTACGGAGCATGTCTATTTGAGCCATTGGGGAACACTGCCACTTTTATATTCATGATGAATCATGTAGTTGCATGTCATTATTACTGTGTATAATGCTGAGATCGTTTTATTTGACATATTTTCATAAAGTTTACTTGGTTCAACATGATTAAGGTTACTTTCTTAAATATTAATGCACGGACCCCCTGAACATGATGTGTTTCCATCACTGTTTAAGGTGATTCCTTACTTTCCGAACGAAGTTTCTGCAAAAAAGGTCATGGAAATATTCTGATAAAGACCTCTTTGGCAGATTCAGACGGGAAAACAACACGCACATGCACCTATCGCAATATATTTTCCTATGCCGTTTTGAAAATACAAGGGCTTTATTTTCAGGGCACTTTTTCCACGAGCAACTAATAAGATGTCCCAGTACCTAGAAATTGTATAAAATTGCACTGAAATTTCATATTTTCAAACTTTTGTTTTGTTTGCATGGATACTTAACTTGCCATTTTCAATGTTCATGGATCCGTGGATCTGTTCCTAGATAGCCCTTCTAGCATATTTGACATGGAATTGACAGGTCATTTATGATTTGTGAAGCTACCGCATCATGCCCCATGGGGCTCTTGTTGTCAGATTCATCAGAGGGAAATAATATTATGAAATAAAATTGATTCTAGAAGGACTGCAATCGCAGATCCATAATTAAAATATGAAAAGTACCAGGACTCGAACCGCCAATCAAAATTGGGCCTCCAAGTGCTGCCACCAATATGATACCAGGCAACCAGTCTTTACATCGTCAGCTGTCGCAAAATGTTTTGTGATACCTTGTAGACATTCATAGTAATTTCTAGCCTTTGCAGTGAGGTTTTATCATGAGGGTTTATGACGAAATATTGTAAATAAAAAATCGCTCATTAAAAACGTGGCATTTTTATTGCAAATGAACTAAAACTCGGCGGTTTTAGGTTCCAATTTCCGGTTCTGACTAGCACCTTCGAACGAGTAATTCCAGGACTTGAATTTGTTTCCTTCTAAACAAGTGACACCACTTAGTAACATGCGTATTTGACATGCTTATTCTGGTTACAACTGTGCAGCCCCCTCCTTAAATTAAAATTCACTCTTGTATCAATATTACTTCCATGTCCATGCTTGTTCCTCAAAGATAACATAATTATTTTTAGTTGAAGGAAGATAATTAACATTAAGATGGAGGATGAAAAAAAGCGCAACGTCAATGATTTTTCCAAGATGTCTTTTGAGGAATTGTTGAGATCAGCATTTCATCAATTTTCGAGTTTCTGTGAATAATGGTCGATTCGAAAGTTCCTGACATTTTAAATTTAGTTTTATTGGAAGTCTGTATTTAGCACCATTTTTCATTTGGTTCTGTATTATTTCTACATCATGTATTTTATGTGAATAAATTGTCATTATACAGCTTAAGCATGTCAGATTTATTTTGGTTAAGTCTCCTAATATTCCCATCAATATACGGCTAGGCTCACTAGACTGGTCTAAGTGTGGGAATAAAAGGTAAGGATGGTTCATTAGATCCATTTGACATCATTTTGACATCACAAAGAAACCACCTACCCGGTGTGTTGAAACCCAAACCAACACTGATTTCAGTAGAGAAGGACCATTTGAAGCCATCCATTGTGTCTCAGCCCAGTTTGCCGTGGCATTTGTTAGGCAAAGGATTTCAAATGTACACATTTTAATTGGTACTGACAGCTGAAGTGGCTGGACCTCGTGCAAAGATTTAGTGAGTCAGCAAAATCAGCTGGCTGTAGCTATAGTCACGGCAAAGAGTGGTAACAAGAGAAAGCGTTTCGAATGAATTCAGATTTGCTTTGCTACCTTGTTGCATTTCTGATATATCTTAGAATTATTTTCAACTCTGGAAATATTCAAGAGTGCATAACTTTTATAGTTTTCATAGGTTTGTTTTGAAGTTGTCCGGGGTGTTTTGATGGACCTGGAATCTGTTTGATTTAGAACATACAACACAGCTGTAGAGGCAATCAGTAAAATGTAAAAATCGTCCAGTGTCTTTCATCTGTTTCCGTATATTACGAACTGATCGCTCACTTTTCACCTTTCCAGTTTCAATATCTACTTTTTCAACCGTTGATTTCTTGTATTTCTCGCGAAGATAATTCAAAATTTTCAAAACTATTGTTTATTCTTTAGAACTATTCTGAGGCCCTTTAGAATGTTTTTTTCAATTCATAAGACTGAGGCAAGATGGTGTATCATCGCATCACGTAGAATAAAAACATGAAAAAACACATCCGCATGAATAGAATGACAATATTTTTATAACTTTTCGAAGACTGCTTATGAAAGCTCTGGTCAGTCAGAAACCTATATATGCACTCTTGGATACAGTGGCCAGACATCATGCTGTGGAGTGCTCAGTTACCATGCAGTAACCACGGGAATCGGGCAATGTTATGATAGAAAATGATCCATCACAGCTGCGCTGACCCTCTGCAGCAGCACACACACGACACACACACACACACACACACTTGACTAATCACTTTACAAACACACTGACAACTACAATACACAATCACTAAGTTGCTACAATAACTACACTCACAAAACTTGCACCTCATTCCCTCAGTTCTTTACTATTACACAAGTCAGTTTAAATCATGTACTACATGTTGCCCTGTGTAACACCATCAACATCAGGAAAATCGAAGAGAAAGAGAGGAACACCAATATTATCAAAAGAGCGAAATATCGTTTTAAATGTGTTTGAATACTTGAGAAATAACTCAAAAACCGTTGAAGAAACTATCAAAAGGACAGCTCAAGCTACTGGAATAAGCTCCAAAAGTATTGAAAGAATTAGACGGAAATAATTCGATGGCGGTATCAATATCTGAAGGATATTCGACAGTTCCGTAAAGATGAGAGGATCATATTCTTTCTGGATAAGACGTGGGTTAATCCTGGTCATACAACATCGTCAGCATGGGCCGTCGCCGATCATCGACAGGCTTTCTCATTCTCCAGTTGGACTCAAAATTCGCGGAACTGTGCGCTTAATTGTTTTACATTTCGGGTGTTTGGGTCCGTTGGACCGTTAGAGGCTGGGCAACACAGCCAGTTCCACGAGGGTGTAGCAATATGTACACATTGGTATGTAGCTTTAATATTCACAGAAATAAAACTGAATAAGTTAAATGTTTGGGTCCGCTGGACCGTTGGAGGCTGGGCGACACAGCCAGTATCACGAGGGTGTAGCAATATAATAATAATAATAATATTCACAGTAAAAAAGAAACTGAATAAATTATATTGAGAATGTGAGGTACACATTGTGTTATTTCTTTTATTATGAACAGACGTCGGTGTATGAGTGTACCATACTACCAGTCATTCCGATGATTGGGAGACTTAACGATTGTGTCTAAGGCGAATAGTAGTGATAGCCTAATCAGATAGATGGCGTGTGTATCAACGCATTAAAACCGTAATCGTAATGCTAGTCGAGGCTGAGGCCTTACAGTGGTGGGTAGTGGTGAGAACCGATATGGATGTTTGATTTGTTCGTCAAAACAGGGTCCGTTGGTGTTGCGAGGGTAATCTCACCGATCATCTGTCGGCGTATGTATCAACTACGTCTATATTTCAATCCGTTTGGATAGAGGATGGTGAGGACTCCGACGTTAACCGCGCATCTCAACCTTTGACTTGAAACAAGAAATATACAATTATTCTAATAAAATTCATATAAATGAATAACATATATAATAGCCTGTTTTATTCCACATCGAACACATTTAATTCCCGAAACGGAAACCAGACCTGGTGGTCAGAAACGGCTATCGATTTCTGTATTTCACACCAGCGGGGTTCGTGGACGTGACACGACTCTGATAGCAACGACGAGATCTCTCCACTGTTACAACCACTGAAGAAATAATTATATATATTTTGTAAACATCCGAGAAACATACAACACACTTTATTTCTTCAGATACACATTATAATATTGCGGATTATCAACTCCCCATTTTACAATACACATATTAAATCACCGTAATAATATTACCTACCACTGTTATAAATACCAAACTGAAAAGTAGGCCAGCTATGTCAAGTTAGACCTGGAACAACCGATCACCACTTCAAAGTGAACTTTAGCCATGAAGCATGGACTTATCAAATTAAATAAGTTCCAGTAATACACAGATAATATATTACATTAATATAGAGCTACCAACCTGAAGAAATAATGATATATATTTTGTAAACATCCGAGAAAATACAAAATAAATGAATATTTTATATAATATTTTAAAATTCAGATAATTGTATAAAAATAGCAATTGATACTTATAAAGGATCAAATACATTATTCATTATAGATGATTGTGCAAATTTACATGATTCAAAAGTGAGAGAAAGTGAGTTATGTTACCTAGCTTTTTCTGGGAGACATTTCGGGATAACAACATGGGTTTTAAATCAAAAATATAATTCAATTGTTAAAGACTTTAGGGAGAATATAAGATTTCTAGTTTTATTTTATAACAAAGATAGAAAATCTATGCAACAATCATTGGAAGAAAATCAAATTATACCTACTGAATTACATGATGAATATATGAATAAATTAAAGAATAATAAAGGTTCAAAATTATTACTGAGATTACAATTTCCCTATGAATATAAATTTATAAAATAACTATTTGTATACCTATGTATTAGATACCATATTAGATACCCTAATACCTGATACCCTATTAGATACCCTAATACCTGATACCCTATTAGATACCCTATTAGATACCTTAAATACTTAAAACCCCCTTTTTTAAATAAATATTATTTATACAATTTTCACCCAATTTATTTTTATTTTTTCAACTAATATATGAATAATTTTGAAAATAATAAAGGTTATTTATTATTACTGAGGTTTCAATATAAATTTAAAAAAGAAATACAATTTAAGGTATTTTCAAATAATATGTATTAGATATGTATTAAATACCTTAAATACCTTAAATACTTTAAACCCCCTTTTTTATTTACTATCATTTTATACAATTTTCAACTAATATTATTATTTGAGTTAAATATAATTAATATTTTAATCACTTTCACTATCATACCCCATCAATTTCAAATTCTCTACCGAATTTTCTTCTTCAAATTCTTTATTATTTTTATACTTATTCTTCACCCTTTTTACCGCATCATCGATAGTTGTTTCATTGTTATGCTTATGTCCATCAGTCGTTTTCTATGTTGTAACTGGAGGGTGCTGCCCTCTCTCTCTCGAAAATACAGAACAATAGGTGATTGTGTTAATATCTTTTGTCCGCCTTTTTACTGGTTTTTGGGCCCTCAGAGTCGATATTTGGAGGAAACTTCTACTGTGGAACAGGCAGAATAGGACCTCGTTACCTCGTTACACATCCAATCAAATTAATCATTATTTTCTGCTTTATGTTTCATAGAATCTTTAATATCATATACCTTAAATACCTAAAACCCCCTTTTTAAATAAATATTATTTATACAATTTTCACCCAATTTATTTTTATTTTTTCAACTAATATATGAATAATTTTGAAAATAATAAAGGTTATTTATTATTACTGAGGTTTCAATATAAATTTAAAAAAGAAATATAATTTAAGGTATTTTCAAATAATATGTATTAGATATGTATTAGATACCTTAAATACTTAAAACCCCCTTTTTTATTTACTATTATTTTATACAATTTTCAACTAATATTATTATTTGAGTTAAATATAATTAATATTTTAATCACTTTCACTATCATACCCCATCAATTTTTTCAAATTCTCTACCGAATTTTCTTCTTCAAATTCTTTATTATTTTTATACTTATTCTTCACCCTTTTTACCGCATCATCAATAGTTGTTTAATTGTTATGCTTATGTCCATCAGTCGTTTTCTATGTTGTAACTGGAGGGTGCTGCCCTCTCTCTCTCGAAAATACAGAACAATAGGTGATTGTGTTAATATCTTTTGTCCGCCTTTTTACTGGTTTTTGGGCTCTCAGAGTCGATATTTGGAGGAAACTTCTACTGTGGAACAGGCAGAATAGGACCTCGTTACATCTGGTGGCAGCGTAGTGGGATTTGATAGTGAAAAAACCAGTTGAAATTGAGTTGAAGCGGTGAACACGTTTTTCTCCGTTTAGTCTGTGTAAATTACGGTTACTTTTTGTGTGTACTTAACGTATTTTTTTTACCTACTTCGTAATTCCTAGTACATATTTAGTATTATTTAAGTGCCTGTTTCCCCTACATTTATTTGCGGTCCTGTATTTTCTGTGTCATTTATATAAAAGAATAGTAATTATGTCGGATGTTGAGAATGATGTGTGTGAGCCCTTGGCCTTATCTAGGCCTATGTCACCAACGGCCGGAGCTGCACATCATGACCTCCTGGTTAGTGGGGAGGGTAACCTCTCGTTAAAACCAAAACGTGGCCGTCCAACAAAGACAAAAGCCGAAAATTTGAAAACATCTGAGGATTCCATCCTCCAGCGACTGACTGAATTGATGGAGAGGGTCGTGACGAGAGATGCACCCACCCCGAAAATGCACAATATTCCGGCACCCAAGCCCTATACCATGGGACACAATTTCCGCGTTTGGCTCGAAAGGTTTGACGCGTTCGCTGACCTGGCTCAGATTAGTTCTCGCATCAACGGGGGCGAACAGCGTAAATCACACCTGATGATGCGACTTGACCATGAGGCATACCAGGCTGTCTCGAACCTACGTCTCGACTCGAGCCTGTCGTATGATGATTTCTGTCGGCGGCTATCATCCCGTTTCCAACAAACAAAGACTGTGGATGACTTTAAGATGTTGTTGAAAGGGAGGGACCAAAAGACAACTGAATCTGTGGAACGCTATGCCGACGAGTTAGCAGAACTGGCAAGGAACGCGTACCCTGGCATTGCCTTCGAGCTGCAGGATGAATTGGCCAAAGACCAATTCCTTAAAGGTAATAGATTACCCGTCTCAGCAAAGCAGTCAATGTATGCGGCCCAGCCAAGTTCGTTGGCTGCAGCAGTTGCTCAAGCACGGACTCTGGAAACAGCGAGACGGTTGACTGAGGGCACGACTCATAAACAAAAAGTATCCGTTAACCAGACCCAGCTCGACTCGACTAGCTCAGCCATAACCAAACAACTCGACGAATTGAAATCGATGATGGGAACGCTGATGACTCGAGTAGGCCATTTGGAAGCAGTTGTCTCTGGTAATGGCAATCGTCGACCGCCCGCCGATGACAAATGTTGGCGTTGCAGGGATGCAGACCACCCCAAAAACTTGTGCCCACAAGTTAAATGCTATAATTGCGGGGGGAGTGGTCACTATTCAAGTAACTGCCACCTACCTAAGGGAAACCAGGGAAACGAGAAGCGGGGTTTTCAGGGGGGCAGTGGAAACCCCATCAGGAAATAGTCCCCCCTGTACCGCTGTATATACCCCCCGCAAGACGTAGGAAAAATCGGATGAATATGGCAAATGGTCTAACGTGCGATGCAAGTAAAGATGCACCTATTGGTTACCATCATACTAGCCCCACCACCGTGAGACCATCAAACCATATTCAAATGATATTGAGACCATCAAACCATATTCAAACGACACCTCAAGATGGATATGTGGTTGCTGGCCCGGCATGTGATTCTAGTGGAGATACACCTACTGATGGTCCGCATCCTACTAGAACCATCACAGTTAGACCACCACAACATACCCAAAGTATAGAAGAAAATCGACGTGACCCTTCGGAGAACAGTGAGGCTCCCAGTCCGGCTACGGAAAACACTTGTCACAAGTTGCGCGACACCAAGGTTCAAACAACAGGGACAGAACCAGCCCAGACGAGCTTAGTTACAAACATCGGAACAGTGAGGCTCCACGCCTCGGGCCTTTTCTGTGATGCCGTAGTAAATGACCATTCGAAAGCGGTGGTACTCCTGGACACTGGTGCCTCCTGCACAATCATTAGAGGTTCGGTATGGGACTCTAGTAGCCCGACTGGTGAAGCCGCTGCACTGAGGCCAATCGAAGGAATCGTGACAACGGCTACCGGTCAGCCAATGGAGTTACGTGGATTAGCTGATGTATGTCTGAGAGTTGGAACTGAAGAATTTCATGTCCCCATGATCGTCAGCGAGGATTTGGCACAAGACTGCTTGCTTGGAAGTGATTTCTTCGAGAAATATGGCTGCAACATAGATTACCGTAACAAAGTGCTCCGCTTCGGAAGCCTCAGCGAGGTGCCTGTCCGCCAGAGCCCCAAACGCGCGAGCGCTTGCAGGGTGTTCATCAGTAAGAGCCAAATCATTCCAGCTGGATCCGAGGTGGTGGTAAATGGATACATGAAACGGAGTTATGCTCATAATAATTCGACCTCAGGGATGATCAGCAGCTGTGGACGGAATAATTTTTGCACTGGGAAAACACTGGTGGTACCGGAGGCAAACAAGATACCGGTTCGGCTGGCTAACTTCTCGGATGAGGCTTGTAGAGTCGACAGGGGCCAGACTATTGCTCTATTCTGCCCCCTACAGTCAGTTGACATCATGACTGTCGACGACCATGCTCAAAACCCGTCAACTCCAAAAATCCAGCTGCAGGGTGGTGACAATACTGAATTCATGGACCTCTTGAGAGAATTGAAAATCGACCAGCTTGAAATCCCCACTGACATGAAAACACAGCTTGTTGACATCATACGGGAGCACAAGTCAGTATTCTCGATGGGAGACTTTGACATTGGTCGAACAGATTCGCTTGAATTCGAGATTGACACCGGTACCACCCACCGATAAAACAACATCCCCGTCGGCTACCCCCCGGTAGGAGAGCTTTTGTTGAGGGGACGACCAAGGAGCTTTTAGAACACGACTTGATCCGGCCATCCACCAGCCCGTGGTCAAGCCAAATAGTTCTAGCGAAAAAGGCCGATGGTTCCCTGCGTCTATGCTGCGATTACCGCCGACTCAATGACGCAACAGTCAAAGACGCTCACCCATTAGGTCGAATAGACAGTACCCTAGAGGCTTTATCGGGCGCAACCTGGTTCTCGTCCCTCGATTTAACCAGCGGATACTGGCAGGTCCCAATAAAGGAATCAGACAAACATAAGACCGCATTCACGACTGAAAACCATCTATTTGAGTGGAATGTCATGCCGTTTGGAGTCTGTAATGCCCCGGCGTCATTCAGCAGACTGATGGCAATGGTACTGGATGATGTTGCATGGAAAACATGCCTTATCTACCTGGATGATGTAGTGGTGTTTAGTCATGATCTACCAACCCATCTGACGCGATTACAAGAGGTATTTCGTTGCTTTCAGAAAGCCGGTCTCAAGCTAAAACCGAGGAAGTGCTCGCTTTTCCAGCGGCGCCTCAAGTTTTTGGGGCATGTAGTAAGCGAGGCCGGTGTCGAAACCGACGGTGCCAAATGCGATAGAGTCAGGGATTGGCCGACCCCAACGTCAGTTACCGAACTGCGTAGTTTCCTTGGTCTTGTGACATATTACTCGCAATTCACCAAGGATTTCGCCGACTTGACAGCCCCGCTACACCGCCTTACGAGGAAAAATGAACCATTCGTCTGGACATTCAAACAACAACTAGCGTTTGACGGACTGAAAGAAAAGCTGACCAGCTCCCCTATCCTGGCATTCCCAGATTTCTCGGAGGGTGCTGGAGAGTTCATTTTGGACTGTGACGCCTCTAACTGGGCTATCGGAGGGGTGCTGTCACAACTACAACACGATGGTTCTGAGAGAGTGATCGAGTACAGTAGCCGCACGCTGAAAGGTGGAGAGGAGAACTATTGTGCCACCAGGCGCGAAATGTTGGCCTTGCTTGACATGATTCATCACTTCCGCCACCATTTACTAGGCAGGAAATTCAAAGTTCGCACAGACCACGCAGCACTCAAGTGGCTACAAACCTTCAAAAACCCTGAGGGCCAAGTGGCTCGGTGGCTTGAACGCCTGTCGGAATATGATTTCGTGATCGAACATCGAGCTGGAAGCAAACATTTGAACGCAGACGCCCTGTCTCGCATCCCTAAGAGACAGAGGAAACATGGGGACTGCCCAACTTGTGGTGACACTGGTCCATCTATATACCACGTGACTGCAAAACATCAGGGCGATTTGACAGCGCACTCCACTGGCTTGTCCAGGAACAAAATAATTGAGGCGCAAGTAAATGATCCCGAAATATCAGAAATTAGGGAGTTCTTGGCCGGAGATGGGGTCAAGGACAAGAAACGGCTACAACGGTGTGGTAGAACAGCGAGGAGCCTCTATAGTCTGGTTGAGCGTCTAGAGCTTTTAGATGGCATTCTTGCGCTTAAACCACTTCCGGGGGCTACCTCAACGAGACACCGAGTGGTACTACCCATTTCACTGACTGATGGAACCATAGGAGTCATACATCAGGGATTTGCGGGGAAACATCTCGGTACCAAAAAGACAGAGTGCAAAATTAGGGAAAGATTCTGGGTATTAGGCCTCTCAGCTAGGGTCAGGGATTTTGTTCGGGGCTGCAAAACTTGCCAAGAGTGCAAGTCCCCGTCCAAAAGCCCCAATGGTGTCTACACCGGTAGGGCGACGCTTCCAGCGTGTACATATAGACATCGTGGGCCCATTACCGAGAACCCGCCGCGGCAACGTCTACATTCTAGTGGCTCAAGATGCATTCTCTAAGTGGCCCGAAGCATGGCCAATCCGCACGGAAAAGGCCTCCGTGGTGGCACGTGCCCTTGTGAACGAGTGGGTCACCCGTTATGGCTGCCCTGAATCCATCCACTCGGACAAAGGCGCGAACTTCGAGTCGAAGGTTTTCATGGAGATGTGTAGGATCTTGGCTATTGAAAAGACCAGAACCACTGCCTACCATCCTATGGGCAATGGGCAGGTGGAAAATTTCAATAAGTCCCTGAAGGCCATGCTGACTACAGCCGTCGATGAGTGTGGAACAAACTGGGACGAGGAACTAACTGCGTGTTTGATGGCATTTCGTTCAAGCGTCCAGCACTCCACTCTTGAAACGCCGTTCTACTTGATGTACGCCGAGGAAATGTCACTACCGATCGACATCAGCGTAGGCTTGCCCGAGGACCACCAACCAAGGACTAAGTATGGCATGGACCTCTCTGACCGCCTCACTAAGTCACACAACATTGTTCGTGATCGACTAGTGATGGCACAAAGGCGTCAGAAAATGGACTATGACCGTTTCGCAAAACGCGGGGGTTACAAGGTCGGGGATCGCGAGTGGCTGATGAGCCATTTCTTGAAAAAGGACGAGGCATCTAAGTTCCACCGGAAATGGAAAGGGCCTTACGTCGTGACCGAGAGACTATCGGAGGTGAATTACAGGGTTGTCCTGGAACCAGGCGCCGATCCGAGGGCGGTGAAGAGAAAGCGGGTTGTACACTTCAATGATATGAAACCGTGCTTCCTGTCTAGTGAGACCGTGACCATAGGTCATAAAAAACCTAGACAGGAACCGGTTAAAACGACCGATCCCGAGGAGCAACCAACCCTCAATGACGACGAGGGGGAGGAAGATGAAGACTGTGTCTGGACACGGTCACACCCCGAGACAACGGCGGTTATTCAAGAACCTCTTGTAACAAACCCTACCCAAAACAATCGCGAGCCTCCTACTCAAAACCGCTCCAAGCCTGGGCCTTTGAACATTACAGACACTGAGGGGCACAGAAGACTCAGGCCCAGAGTAGGGATCAGGCGCCCTAGTCGATTCGTAAACTCATGTACAGTCAACAACGATGATTCGCTAGCCAACCAAAATAGGGCCTCAGACCCTTTGGTGGATCCAAACACACTTATAGGACCTCCAGTCGCCTCGGACAAGATTGAGCAGAACAACATTTTTGATATAGAACTGATCCAAAATTGCCAGAAATGTCGCGAAGTTTGGTCCCGGATAAACATGAGGAAAGGCTACTGGTTAGAAATGGGCCGGTACCTTAAATCAAAGGGTTAAATCCTATATATATATATTTAGTACCCTTGTATATAACCCTGTATATATATTTACTTAGTTTTAGTAGACAGTTTATTATCATTTGTAACTGGTGGTGACTAGGATTTCGGACTCCTTGCACCTCCTGATGGTATGCTTGGGACCACCCACCTTGCATGATTCGGGTGGTATCTGAATGAACGGAATCTCCGCCATTTAGTCTTGTCGTTGCAGCCAACTCATGTTTTGAACTATTTATTGTTTCTAGCATGGACTGTATCGAGTTAGACCAGTTATCTAGCCTCCACGAGGAGACACAGACCCTTAAACGGCAGGTCTCGAAAGAAGTCTGTTCCACTCTTCACAGACAGGACAAGACCCTCAGCGAATTGAGAGCCAAGATGGGCAGACTTTATAACTCTGCCGTAGAACAGTCGTTTGTGGAGGATCCTGGTCGCATAGTAACCGGTGCGGTAGTAACCGGTCTCAAGACGACAAAGACCCGACGTTTTCGGCCGAAGATGAGCACAGCTGCATTTGAGTACATCAGCCAGGAACTAGTGAACGCCCTGGCCGAATGTGGTGGTGACTCCTCGCACATCTGGTCGAAACTTGGAGACTTGAAACAGAGGGCAGTTGAGGACTTACCAATCGTGTTGCTGGGAGACTCGATGTTTACGGGGCGAAAGGCCAGCGGCGGTTTGATTCCAATTTGCCACCCTGGTGAACGACTCGGTGATTTGTTGGAGTACCTCCCACATGTATCCTTTAGGGCAAGAGCGATTGTGGTCACGCATGGTATGAACCATGCCGGCGATTATGGCAGGACGACAGAGGAGTTGGCGGAAGTTTTGGCGCTACTCAAGGGCAAGCACCCTTCTGTTCCCCTTTTCCACCTACAGACCCCTGTCCCTCCTTGCTGGCGTGGTGACCACAATCGGGTAAACAACATCAACCGGGTTAACGTCTTCGCCCTCCGTGCCGGGTTCCAACAGGCCGACCATCCAGATATCCCGGATTCTGATTTTGTGGGGATCCACTACAAAAAGTCGGCCATGCACTATGTCTGTCGGGAAATAATGCGTGTGGTAGATCGCGTCTGAATGTGTTTCCTTCGGTACCTAACGATGGTTCACCTGGAGTCGCTTATTCGTTGTAATGTTAGTGACAAAAAGCCATTCAGTCCAAATACTACCACACGTGACCCCCAGATGTAGCACACCCCATTGCGAACAGTTTCTTTCCGTTTTCTTCTGATTGTATTTTTCAGCTTCCCAGGACGAGGAACAGTGGCAGAGGGGCAAGCCAAGTGCAGTGTCCATTGGCCGTATCTACCTCTTGATGGTATCGATATTTTTGGTTAGACACTACGCTTAGGTGCGCCCCGAAAACAAACCACAAACCATTAGTGGAGATCGAAAGCTGCATGTATTATCATCACTGAGATGCAACCCTAATGCGAAACAACGACTACGCCGTGTTAGATGTCTACTGTATCCAGAGCCGAGAAGTTTGGAGCTTAATATACTATTATAAGGACTATAATTAAATTTGTGTAGATATTTTGACTACCGGTATATATTCCTGTTCAAATAGGAGTTTGAACAAGTTGAAGGGGGGTGGTGTGATGGAATATGTCCATCAGTCGTTTTCTATGTTGTAACTGGAGGGTGCTGCCCTCTCTCTCTCGAAAATAAAGAACAATAGGTGATTGTGTTAATATCTTTTGTCCGCCTTTTTACTGGTTTTTGGGCTCTCAGAGTCGATATTTGGAGGAAACTTCTACTGTGGAACAGCAGAATAGGACCTCGTTACACATCCAATCAAATTAATCATTATTTTCTGCTTTATGTTTCATAGAATCTTTAATATCAATATGCTTATCTGTAACTATATTTTCATTATTATCTTTATTAGTGTTTGCTCCTTATATTTCATTTACAATGTTTGATCCTAATATTTTATTAGCATCGGTTAAATCTAATTCATCTCCATTAGGTGTTGCTAATAATAAATCTTCATATAATTCTTTACCATTTACTTTTTTAATTGAAACAAATTCTGTAACATATTTAAATGGGTGTTCTATAAATTCTCTTAAACCAACACGTTCTATTACATTAGTAATATGTACCTTTGTATTCATATGTTTATTCCAATTTGATGGAACGTTTGAAAATTCACCTTTACAATAATCACAATAATTTCTATTTTCACGTATTTAATATTTCATTATTAGATGTAGAAGGTATTGCATTATTAGATGTAGAAGGTATTACATTATTAGATGTAGAAGGTATTACATTATTAGATGTAGAAGGTATTACATTATAATCAAATACATTACTTAAATTATCAACAACACCACTTTTATTATTATCGATTTCTATTAGTTTAGTTTTATAAATTTTGAAAATAGGATCAAATATCAAAGCTATATTACAAGGTATTACATAATATAAACCATCATTAATATTAGAAGGGTTATGAGTAATTATATGATGTGATCTTTCTGCTTTAATAGCATTAGATATTCTATGATTCTTAGAAGGATTGATATAACTCCCACTCATTTATTTAACAAAAAAATTAATTATTTTTTTATCATGTTTACTAACCCAAAAATAATTTTAAAGCATTTGATATAGCTAAACCAATTGTTGTAAATAACATAGTTACAGCTGTTAGAATTGAAAGAATTGTGATTCCTTCAAACTTAAATAATAATTTTATTCTATCTTTTAGTGATATGTCAGAATTTGGTTTTAGTATTAACTCTTTAACAACAACTTTTAATCTATTAATATTATAATCATATGATTTTAATAATAATTTCATTTTTTTCGCGCGCAATTTTATCGGCTTCATTTCGTATACTTATTATTTCTCTAATTGTTTTTTTAGAAAACATACTTAAAGCTTCTATTTCTTGATCTGTTGCATCAAGTAATCCATTCGGTAAAAGTTTTTCAGTTTGAACTTCGTTTGATTTAAGTTTACTAGTTTTGGAAGTTTAATTCTGTTCAGAAGTTGTTTCTGTTTCTGGATTTTTTTTGATAATAAGTCATCAATTCTTTTACTAAATTCTGGTATATTATCATCTCTTTCTTCTTGTGTAACATCAGTTATTTCATTACTATTACTTATTCTCTTAATTCTAAATGTTTCTAAATTTTTCAAAGTTGATTCCGCTAATATTTTAGTTAGTCTTGTCCTTTGATTAGTGATATCAATATAATAATCACCATCCAAATGATAATAATATTTACCTTTAAAAAGTTTTAAATTTTCTACTGAAAGTCTGGCGCCTCTATCATTTATATTATACCCAGACCTTTCAAATACAGGTTGGAAATTATATATAAATTCATTATTTTCTAAATCTTGTCTTGATAAACCTTGATTTTCATTTTCAGGATTTATTCTTGATCTAGTTTTTCTAATATATTCCTCTGTTGATGGGGCTTTAGAACCACTATCTGCTAAATTAGAATTGTATGCTGATGAATTATCATTATCAATATTAGTTTCATTTAAATTGGGTTGCGGTTCATCATCAATAAATCCTTCATTATTATTTCCCATGTTTTCCATTTCATAATCTTCTCCACCTTCTGCCATTTACATAATAAAATTTTAAAATTTAAAATATAATACTTCCGATTACAATTCCTATACAAGTTATAGCTAATTTAGTATTTTCATGGGATTTATTATCATCATTTAGTTTAATTATTTCATGTTGAATATTATCAGTTTTTATATCTTCTGATGTATTGTAATCTTTTATTTTAGAATCATTATTTAATTTAATATTATTAGTTTTAGTTTCTGTTGATTGAATATGTTTTTTATTTTTTTCACCTTCCATTAATTTTGGAGCAGTAATAATCTTTTTATTTATATCATTTTATCCAAATGAATTATTTTTTGTTGCAGTTTTAATTAGATTATTATAACCAATTATATTTCCCATCTTTAATACTAAATCATTAGAAATAATTAATAGATTAGGGCCTATACATTAATTTAATCTAATATGTGATTTATCTAAATAATTTTGATATCTTACAATGTTTTCGGGAATCGATCTATTTTTATCATTATGAATTGAATCTTCAAATATTACTTTGAATTGGTTCTGTGTATCAAATGATGTATTTAAATTTCCAATTATTGGGGATCTTGTTTCAACCTGTGATCCTAGAATACATATCAAATAAGTTCTAATAGATTGATTTATTCTTCGTATACCTGATTTAGTAAAACCTTCATTATTTTCTAAAATGAAATAAACCCAACCATTATTGTTTTCTTGTTTTAAATGATCGTAAAATTTCGGTAATTTATTGAGATTTAATGTTTCTAATTTCATAGTTTCTATTTTACCATAACCTAATCTATTATTAATAATATTATAAAAACTATTAGATGGTATGGGAAGTGTACAATATTGTAAAATATTTTCAGGGCAAGGAAGTGATCTTATTGTTCCAATTTTTGTTCTAAAATCAGAATTATTTATATCTATATTAAATTCATTGCAAATTTTATAAAACTTTGATAAATTAATATTATTATCTAATTCTTTAAAATATCTAGGTAAAGCACACTCTAATTCATTTAATATTATTCTGATTTGAAAGTATGTATGAAATCTAAATAAACTTTGAATTAATTTATATTTAAAATTATTCAAATGATCATTCCAACCAATTCCACATCCTGTTGTTGCACAATAAACAGCAAAATTTAACTGGTTCTGCCAATACTTCATATTAGATTTTAATAACCATTGTTTTTCATCATTCGATTTTTTAAAATTAATTAAATATACATGAAATATATTTTCCATCTTTGCATTAAAATTATTAGTTTCAGTAACATAAATTTCTAAATTAGTTAATGAATCTAAAACTTCATTTCTATATGTAATATCTTTATTAAAATCTATTGCAGGAATATTATATTTAATTGATTTATCATATTGGAAAGCTTTTGGAAAACTATCTGCCATTTATATAATTAGAAAATTAATAATTAACTAATTCTTTTAATAATTTATCTTGTTCTTCAACTGTTATATGGCCATTTTAACTATATCTCTATTATATGTTTTATTCATTTCATAAGTAGGGCAGAATAATATTATATTATCAAAATGATTCTTACAAATAGTTTCTAACAAATCTAATATGAAATGTGTTTTACTACAGTTTGTTACCCCAGTAACTAACATATTATGCGGTTCAAATATAAATAAATCTTTATTCATTTATTCTTTTAATTTTACTAGATAAAATCCATTCATTAAATTTATCATCATATCCTTTATATTTCACCAAAGAATACTTTTTTCCTTTAAGAGTTTTTGTTTTCAATACTTTTTCTATTTTGTGTTCTATTTCATCTGGATTTGGTACAAGTGATAATTCTTGTTCATAGAAATAACCTAATATTTCTTCATCTTTTATATCTTCTAATTTATAAACAAAAGGTTTAGTTAATATTATCTTTTTAATCTTAAATATTTCTTCAGTAAAATTTGGAGTATAACCTTTATAAAAGGTTTTTCTATATTTAGATATTCTAACGTGTTGTCCAATTTTAAATTTTGGTTCTCCAAAATCATGTGTAACAAACGCTCCATATAAATTATTCCAAACTATTTCTGAATTATCTTCTTTTCTAGCGTGTATAGGTTTCATATTTATAGAACTATGTTTAGAATTATTATAACCTTTCACTAAATCATCTAATACATCGATATATTTATATGTTTCATTAGCAGTAAAATATTTCCACATTCTAGTTTTCAATGTTTTATTAAATCTTTCTATGATAGATGCTTTTTTATCTGAATGCGTTGAAAAATATTCTTCATCGTTATCAGATAATAGTTTTTTTAAATGTTTATTATAGAATTCCTTACCTTCATCAAATTGTATCTTATCTGGAATAGCTTCTTTAAATATTGATTTAAAAGCATTTGTCACTTCTATACCAGTTTTATTTTTGATTGGAATTGACCATGCGTATCTGCTGAATATGTCTATAACATTTAATATCCAGAAATATCCTTTGTTGCATTCTTCTAAGTTCTTCATGTCAATTAAATCAGCTTGTCATCGTTGATCGATATATGAAACCATAACTTTTCTTGTTAAATAAGTTTTATCCATTTTCTTGTGGATTTGATATGTTGGTTGATTTTGTTACCATGATTTTAATTCACTATATTTTATATTACCATTTTCTTTATCAGATTTAATTTTACCCCATAATTCTGAAACGCTAGAATATGATACTTCACTTTCTGGGTTATAATATAAATCTCTTGAATATTGTTCTTTTTTCATCTTATTTTAATCCATTAATAATAATTTAGATTTAGTTTCAATGACTTTACGATTTGACTTATTTTCTGGTATGATAGGTTTATTATCATTGGAATCATTATTGTTATAATCAGATTTATACTTATATTTATATATTACACCAGAGAATATAATAACTGTTACTAATCCAATTGTAATATATTAGTAATTATTTCTTCCACTATTAGATGAATCAGATGGATTATTATTTGAATCAATATCAGATAATTTCTGTGATTCATTTATATCAGTTAATTTCTTTTTCTTAGCTCATTTTAATTCTGCAGATCTCTTTCCCAACTCCTTTGACCACCATTTTTGTTTTTCAGATCTGGGCTTCTCAATATCATCACTCATTTATTTTAGTTAATTTTTGTTCTGATTCATTTTCGGTTTCGCCGTTTGGTTGTAGTACATCTGTTTCGTTCTTACCTGATTTATATTCCATAGGTTTGATATTCGAAAATGTTATGACACCAGTTGTAGAAATTAATGTCATAACCGATCCTAATTGGAATGAAGCATAACCAACCCATTTTTGTAATTCAGTCATAACTAAATAGTCATTTTTCAAATCACTATATAATTTATTTTCATCATCAATTGGTATTAACCGGTTACATAACTTAGAATAACATTTAACAATACCATCTGAAATAGAATCATTTATTCGGGCTAATCTAGCTTCTTCATAAATCTTGAAATATTTTATTACTTTATCTGGTTTCATAGCATCTAATTCTTGAAAAGTAATAGTCTTAGTTAAAAACTCTTTAGATTTCCCACCAGCAATTAGTAATTCAAGATGGTGTTTACAATATAAGTAGTATTCATAATCAATATTGTTATCAACTTGAATATTATTTTCAATTTTGGTTGGAATATCCTTATTATACTAATACCTAAATCATCTAATGTTTTTTCAATACCGGCATTATTCTTACTCGATTTCTTTGACATTTATATTAGAGAAATTTAATAAGAAAAATATTATAATATTTTAATACTAGCTAGTTAAGTTATTGATACTAAATTGACTGGGTTAGTTAAAGTTATTGTTTTTTTATTTGAATCTATTCAAAATATAAAGTATTCTCTTTTGAAAAGAATTGCAAAAGAAAATATTAAAAATATAATAGAATTCACTAGCTAGTTGAAGTTATTGTTTTTTTAATATTTTTTATTTAAATTAGGATTTAGATTATCTCACTACTATTGTTTATCTATAGGAGCAGTAACTATATCTGTCCAGATAAGTCATTTCGGATTCTCGATAATAAATCCTCAAACTGAAAATAAATTCAAAGAAACGACTGGTGAAATTACTATTTCATAAACACACATATATTTTATTCTACAGTCAGTATCGATTTCCGCATTCCAAGCCGCTCGGCTCTGGAGCGGTAAGGTATGCGTGGAATGTAGGATTCAATAAAGTATAATAGAACATGTCACTGTGTGTGACATTAACAATAGCTGAACGACGCAATTGAAATTCCGGTAAACGTAATGCATTGAAAGCCTATACAATACGGCTAAACTGCCACAGTTTCATGAGTTGAAATATCCATAATTTCTGATTCCACATCCTCCTATCTTCACTTTCTTGGTTTAAATAGCAATGGTATTCTTGTTACGCGTAGCATTTTGCTATCTAAAAGATAAATATCTAGCGTAGAATAAAACTAACATGAAGTTGTAGTTTTCAAATAAAATTAATACACTTAAACATGTTTAACGTTTCCCGGCGTCTTAATAACAACAAAAACAGTACTTACATTTATAACTAGAAACTCCTAATTGTGTTTTTAGTGAGAAATCCTATGCGTTCTATATTCCACCTTTTCAGTTCGACTGTTGTAATGCGACTACGCCCAATATACCAGGCACTGTCTGTCTAAGCAACAGATGTTCCTTTGTTCTTTTATGATTAATCCTTTTCAACTGAAATAGCACATTCGATCAATATTCAAATGAGGTACACCCTATTCAACTGAATATAACGTGCGACAGATGCAAAGAGCTAATAAAATTACATATAGGCAGTTTGACATAGATCGAGAGTAACCGGTTTTCTAAGCGCTTAAGCTTCAACGTATTTTTCATTATGTGTTGAATTCCATAATTCAACAAATGTCTGCTTTATCCAGTTGATCTAAATATAATTTCATATCTAGTTTATTAGATTTAATTATGTTTTCCTTCTTTTCTAAAGGCCTTAAATTTCTCCAGCTCCATATTAGCTTCTTATTATAATCATCACTCATGTCAAATTTAGAAATCGGCAACACATGATCAATATGAAAGTATTCACCATAATTATCTATATTCATTTTATCGTCGAATTGATATATTATCCATGATTTTAAGAATTCATCTGAACAACCCAACAAATTAGATAGTGTTTCTGAATGTGTTTCTTTGTTGAATAATTGTGTTAATCTAGATCTTAAGCATTGTTTCAATCTAAAATTAAGATCTGTTTTATATCTTTCTCTCATATATTCTGTCATATAATCATTATAAGCTTCTCTATTATCTTCTCGGTATTGTTTGGCATATAGTTTAATACAAGTTTTACAGCAATATTGAAAACCATCTTTGCTAATCTTACGCTTATTAAATTCTGTTATAGCTAATTTTTTATCTATTTCACATTTAGAACACTTCTTGTAGTATATATTTATAGCATCAGTGTTATTTGTAATATTGATAGTTTGTGGTTGTTCTGGTTCCATTTTAATATCAAATTTTTTTACTAAATTGATTTTAGAAGTTATTCATTTATATGTTATTCATGTATATATATATATATATATATATATATATATATATATATATATATATATGAATTATTTCAATCACACTTTACTGACACTTTTAATGTTTAAAAATCTAACTTATACAAATATAAATATTGAAATAATGTTTAAAATATATCTATATATCTATTCTATAAGAGCTCGAACTCTGATCTGAAAACGCCATTTCCGAATTACTTTTATATGTTATTCATTTATAATTTATTCATGTATATGATTATTTTAAGAGTAATAGGGGAATGTGGCTTTCAGGTTAAAGGTTGAAGGGGCGAGTGAGTAAAAAATGAAAATAACAATAATTTCTAGTTGAATTAGGAGTGTGCGCGACTAATTCAACTGGAAATTATTGTTATTTTCATTTTTTACGAGCTCGACCTTTGGCCTGAAAGCCACATTCCCCTATTACTCACCTGCATTTTCCGAAATAATGTTCGTATAATTATTTGAAGGGAGGATTGAAATCAATTATCAACGTACATCTGAATATGTAATAGTCCTTAGTAACTTTCTGTTGCAGAGGGCATAGAAAAGATTTTGAAATTATTTAATTAAAAAAAAAATTTTATTTACGAAAAATATACTATTATGGTCAGTACAAATTGAAAATTCATAGTGTATTGTAAAGAACAAGCTTACATAGCTTATAGAATACATCACGTACATTTGAATTTTATAAGTGATGGGTAAAAATCAACGTGTGACAGAAAAAAATGTAGTTAATTATTTAACAATATCGAAATATGTGCTCTCTTTTAAAACTAATGGAGTGATACGCAATTAATCACATGGCCTGTATTAAAAGATAGAACATACAAGTTGGATATTTATAAGTCGAAACATGTGAACAGAAACTAAAACTTTGATGTCAGTGACCAGTATGGAATTACACAACGACAATTGGCTTTAAACTCAACAAACATTATTAAAGAATGTTTCAAACAAAATGCTTTATAAAACGACATGAATAAACTTGTTTTACAAAACAAGAAAGTACATTTTGAACTTTTGAATGGTCGAATCCCATTTATTCACAGTAACCTGTGATGTGGCGATTCTCGGAGCCATCCTTCTTGATGACGTCACTAACAAGTGGTCACGGCCGTACGCGTGCACTCATTTCTTTGAAAATCTAGCTTCCTCGCGGAGCGGGACCTGGTGACGCTGCGCCCCGCCCCCTTCGCGCTGAGAAATATGTTATTCCCAGTCAGCAGAGACAGGTTCTAAAGATCATAGAGTGCATCGCTGGAGGGTTTCCGATCCATATAATTGAATTTGAATTGGTGCGGTGGCGCTCTCAATGCGGAAGTTTTTGTCATTCCGAAATAAACCGTAAAGTTTCCCAAGTCTCTGTTTATAACGCATGCGCATTACTTTTAGGAAGTGTTGGGGAAATCCTCTAAGTCCAGAAATTGGTCGCGTGCGCATGCGTCGCTACATGTGTATTTTTTCCTAAACTGGGTCATGTCAGAACGCTGAAACATAGAACTATAACGGAATGAACCTGCGTGAACTTTTGCGCAGCGGGAAGGCGCAGTTTGTTTTGGTCGCTTTATAGGATCATTTGTATTTTGGGGAATGACAGGTGTTCAAGTGGTCTTGCCATAAGCTGAAAATCTAAGATATATATCGGTATATAAAAAAAAGGATGAATGTATTTTTCTGCTACACATTCGGGATTCGAACCTAATAGCACTTAAAAGTAAATCCTGGGGCTATCAAAGTTCATTGTTTCATATTCGGGATGCTGTAACTTTTTTACTCGGCAAACAATAACCCAGCGACATTTTAATCGTCAAAGTTCATGTCGTAACGCTTGAAATATGACCAGTAATTTTCGGGTTTCGAACCTGCTTATAAGATGAACCAGCGTAAATAAGATCAATATTTTTACGGGATTCGAACCTAATGGAAACTACAGCGACTATTAGTCATTAAAGTTCACATTCAGTTCACATGTAGTACCGCATGCGCAATGTGCCGATTTCTCGACTTAGAGCAATTACAGCACTGACTAATGAGCATGCGTTAGGTAGAAACGAAGACTTGGGAAACTTTACGGTTTTTGCCAGTAGCATGGTACGCACTAAATTCAAAACTACTTTATTACCAATATTTTCTAAGCATAGTTTCATTAGTTTCCTCATTAATTAAATTTAGACCAAACCAAATGAAATATCATAATATTTTTAATAACCTACAAGTACATTATGAACTTTTAAATGGTCTAACCCCAGTATAGTCCCCCGTGATTTGGAAATTGTTATTTCTTGATTCATGCGTAAGAATGGCCCTGAACGCGTGTTATCTTTTTTTTCTGGCCGCTCAAATGTTTTTTTCATTTGCCACCGAGAGGAGTTTTAGAATGCTTCTGAGAGCCTCTGAGTACTTCATTTTTCAAAAAACAATTACGAGCGGGGGCCCATCCCACTAATAAACCTACAGCCACCCACCCCCCCCCCCTCCTTTATAAAATCCTGTATCCGCCCCTGATATCGTATCATTGTGGTAGCCTACCGTTTACCGTTTGATGTTTCGTGTCATCATGAAATGGTTTTAACTTTAGTAAAGGCGTTCCCGCACGATCACATAGGCCTGCGGGTTTCAGTCACGAGTAGGCAGCCGTTCCGCTGATCTAGAAATACGTGTTCTGACGCTGAGAATTAATCCCAAATAATCCCATGGATACTGATAGTTGGAATAACAGTGATATCCAAACACTGTGATATTTATAAACCGGAGGTACATAATTTTATGTTTTTCTATTCAGAAGAGGCTGTTGATCCCCATTCTTTACTGCCAATGTCAATGCGGACATATCGCTCCGCGATTGCTTAACCTGCTCTCATCAACCAGATAATAAACGAGAAAAATGCGATCGAATAACTTTTGGAGCATTAAATCAGAAATCTGGCGACGCTATGTTGTGGGGAATAATTGAAACATTTTTTAAAGTAATTTTCAGCTGTTTCTAATGTTTTACGTGAACGGAGTGACAATTTGAAGTTACTATGAAAATGAGAAGAGTCGGCGCTATTTTTTCGTACTACTATTTTCGATCCATTTTACTAGCATTGGCATGACGTCATAGACGTCAACCAATGCTAACAAATCCAGCACTAGTCGTCATGAAATGAGATTCCAAATAACTCCTTGATTCTGATACAGTGATGAATGAGGTTTAAAGAGCTGGATTTTATGAATAACTACACAAGCAAGCATGCAATTGGAATTGTGCTCGGATTTAGGCCTACTGTCTTGTCAAGACTTGGTCTTTGTGATTCTAGTTAAGTTAGAGATATCAGTGTCATTCTGTTGTCACAAAATTTGCAATTTCACAAAATACATATGTCAGTAATAGGATAATGGCGCTTTCAGACCAGGAGGTCGGAGGTCGAGCTCACTAAACCTCTCTCCCTCTAAAATGAAGCCTAAATTCCCTATTACTCGTAATGATTTCATATAAATGAACATTATTTACATGAATTTCATTTATTTTAAAATAATTAATCCATTTTTTTATTGTTAATTTTGGAATTTCAGGAGTATTTTCATTTTTAATAGCAGTTGTTTCAGAATTATTAATATCATGAATTTTATTTGATTTCTTATACCAACTACACCCAATCAAAATGAATACAAATCCAGCTGTAAAATATAGATATTTATCAAATATTCTATTATTAGAAGGAGTAGAAATAACAATATTTTCACCATTTTTATTACTGATTTTTTCTTTTACAGCTTTTTTATATTCTTGTGATTTAATTCCTAATTGCCGAGACCATTCAATTTGTTTCAGAGTTCTCGGTTTTTTCTTCACTTCTTCCACCTTGTTCATTTATTATAGAAATATTTTTACTTTCAATATTTGAAAATGTTATAACTCCAGTTGATAATAATGTCATAAATCCACCTAATTGAAATGATAAATATCCAATCCATTTATTTAATTCAGTCATAACTAAATAATCAATTTTTTAAATCAGCATATTATCTATTTTCATCTTGAATTGGAAGCATATAAATACATAATTTACTATAACCTTTTACTACATTTTCTGATATCGCATCATTAATTCTAGCTGTTCTCGCGGTTTCATAAATCTTAAATAATCTAATAATTTCATCTGATTTCATTGTATCTAATTCATTATAAGTTAAATTTTTACCGATAAAATTTTTACATTTCCCAGACGCTATTAATATTTCTAATTGATGTTTGCAATAAAGATAATATTCATAATTACTATTTGGTGTAACATTATTTAAAGCACCATCATCTGGAGTTAATTTTGTTTCTGTTATTCCTAAATCATCTAAAGTTTTTTTCAATTGGAACATCACCATTTTTAGATTTTATTTTCTTTTCACCTCCCATTTATATAACAAACAAATTAGTTGTGTTGTTGCAACTAGATTTCAACTAGAATGTAACTAGAATTCAACTAAATTAACAAGCTAGTTGAAATATTGTTGTTTTAATTTATTTCTCGTTAAATCTAGTTGATTTTTGTTTCAACTACCAATAACTAGATTTCAACTAGAATGTAACTAGAATTCAACTAGATTAACAAGCTAGTTGAGTTTAAATAAATTCATATTTAAATGGGTGTTGTAATATGAATAGTTATTTTGATCTTTTATTATTTTTCAATTTATCCATATATTCATTATGTAAATCATGTGGAATAATATCATTTTCCTCAAGCGTATTTTTCATCGATTTTCTATCTTTGTTATAAGTAATAGGGGTAATGGGCTTTCAAATCAAAGGTCGAACGGTCGAGTTCATTGAAAAACAAAATATTAAAAGTAATTTAAAAGTATAATATATTTTTTTAACCGTGTGAATTTCATATTATAACTAAATATTTATTCTAAGATATTAATAATTTTAATTTTAAAAGCATATTGTATTAAATCAATTGGTCGCTCCGCTTCGCTACCGCTCCGCTCCGCGACCAATTGATTTATTACAATACACAAATTCATAATCAAATATATTTTGATAATAATAATTATTCTATTATTCAACTGAAATGCACACGGTTATGAAAATATATTATAGTTTTAAATTACTTTTAATATTTGTTTTTAATGAACTCGACCATTCAACCTTTAACCTGAAAGCCCATTACCCCTATTACTCTTAAAATAATCATATACATGAATAACATTTAAATTGACAGATTATTCAATATAAAAGTGTAAGCTCTTATAGAATAGATATATAGATATATTTTAAACATTATTTCAATATTTATATTTGTATGAGTTAGATTTTTAAACATTAAAAGTGTTAGTAAAGTGTGATTGAAATAATACATGATATAAATCATTGAACTTCTAAAATCAATTTTAATAAAAAATTTAGTATTAAAATGGAAGCAAATAAGTACTACTGCCCAACATGTAATATAGATATAGATAAATCCCAAAAATCAAGACACAATAAAACTAAAACACATTTAGAGAATAAATTGAAATTAGAATATAAAGATGATATATTAGAAACTAACTTAGACGAATTAAAGAATGAAAAGGAAACATACAAATGTGATACATGTAATCAATCATTCAGTGATAAAAGATATTATAAAGAACATTTAAAATCTAAAAGTCATATTAGAAATATGAATAATGATATTTAAGGTGAAGATTATTTTGATAAAGATAATGATAAGAAACAGAAGACAATTAAAAGCATAAAAAATAAATTAAACAATAAAAGACCATACATGGAAGATGTAAGAAATTATATTAATTCATTAGATAATAAAAAAGATATAGAGATAACCGAAGCATTTAAAAGATATTGGTCCAGCAGCTATCGAGTTTAAATTTCATAAAGGAAAAACATTAGAAGAAAATAAAAAACATTTAGAAAATATGAAAAATATTATAAAAATAATAACTGATGTTGAATATCCTAAAATAAGTATATCTTCTAAAGTTAAATTCATAAAATCTGAAGATAAACCAATATATAATATAAATTCTCATTCACAACATTTTATATCTAAACAACATATAGATGAATAATTAGATAAATGTTATAATGAAGTAAAAACTAAAATAGAAGAGAAATATTTTGAAGGATCTGGTTTAATATTTGATGAAATAATATTTATGACTTTACATGTTTATAACACAAAATATAATAAGTTAACTAAATCGAAACCAATAGATGAAAATAATGTATCATATTATAAAGAACCAGATATTGAAGCATCGAGTTATATCAAATTACCATTTAAAACTAATGCTGTAATAAATGTACAAAATGAAGATGATAAATGTTTTCTATGGACAATTATAAGTTGTTTACATCCTGCAACTTATAATATTTGTAGATAAACTCATTATAAACCATTTGAAAATAATTATAAGATAGATAAGTATCCTGTTAGAATTAAAAACGTCCCAAAGATAGAAAGAGATAATAATTTAAGAATAAATGTATTTGATTTAATCAAATTACCAAATACAAAAGGTAACAACATAAAACATTATACATTAGAACCTTTATATCTATCAAAAGATTATGATTCAAATGATGTTATAGATATACTATATTATGAGAATCATTATATGTGGATTAAACAAATCGATTTATTTCTTAATTCAGAAAATGATCACCATAAAATATATCTTTGTAGAAAATGTTTACATAGATTCAGTAATGAAAGTACATTATTAAATCATAAACAATTATGTGAAAATCATGATTATTGTAAATTAGTTTTACCAAATGATAAAATATTAGAATTCAAAAAATATGATTACAAAAATAAAGTTCCATTTGTTATATATGGAGATTTTGAATCATTAAATAAAGAATTAACTGATCAAGATAGAAAAGAAATATATTATAAAAGAAAGAAATTAAATTCTAATGAAAATGATTTTTCAGATGAACCACCAAAAACAAATACTATTAAAAAGATTCATCAATCAGCTGCTGCTTTCGGGTTATATATTGAATCTGATTATCCAGAACTAATTGAAAGTGAATATTATCATTATAGAAATGAAAATGTTATTAATCATTTTTGTGACTTATTAATTGAATATGAAATAAAATTTAATGAAAAGTTAAATAAAAATAAAGAAATAATTATGACAGAAGAAGATAAAGAAGAATTTGTGTTTGCAGGTAAATGTTATTATTGTGAAAAGATATTTAATTATAAAGATAAAAAAGTATGAGACCATGATCATTTGAACGGAAAGTTTAGAGGCGCTGCACATGAGAATTGTAACTTACAAGCTAAGAAAATTAATTTTGTACCAGTTATATTTCATAATCTATCAGGATATGATGCACATTTATTCATCAAACAGTTATGCCATAAAATAGAAGAAATTAATAACGAAATAGAAAGATTAAATTCAAATAGATCAAAAGATAAAATACCAACTTATAAATTTAGAATGTTAGCTAAAACATCTGAGAATTATATATCATTCCAATTTGGTTGTCTAAGATTTATAGATTCATATAGATTTTTAAATAGTTCATTAGATAACTTATCAAAATCATTAGTTGATGATGAATTGAAAATATTAAAGCAACACTACCCAAATAATGATGATTTCCAATTAATGAGATATAAAGGCGCAATTCCATATTCATTTTATAAATCACATAATGATTTTAACATAACTGAACTTAAAAAGGAACAATTTTATGATGAATTAAAAAATGAATATGTTAAAGATGAAGTATATAATAGAACATTGAATATTTGGAATCATTTCAAAATAGAAAATCATGGACAATTAGTAGATTCATATCTAAAATCAGATGTATTATTATTAACCGATATATTCGAAAGGTTTAGAGATGTAAACCTAAAATATTTTAACATTGATCCATGTCATTGTTATTCAAGTCCAGGTTTAACATGGGATTGTGGATTGAAATTTACAGATATAAAAATGGATTTGTTAACAAATATAGATCAATTACTATTATTTGAAAAATCTATAAGAGGAGGAGTTTCAGGTGTATTAGGGGATAGATATTTCAATGTAAATGATAACCCTGGATATAAGTTATTATATATAGATGCAAATAATTTGTATGGTTGGGCAATGATGGAACCACAACCTTATGGAGTATTTGAATTAACTGAAGTTTTACAGAATGAAAATAATGATAAATTTTAATGGAAGAAAAGAATTCTAGATATTGCAGATGATTCAGATACTGGTTACTTTTTTGTTGTAGATTTAGATCCTGAACATATTAAATTTAAATCTAGAAATCTAGCATACTGTCCCGAACATAAAACTGTAACTCATGAAGAATTATCAAATTACCAAAAAAGAATTAAACCCGAAAATCATATTCATACAGAAAAGTTAATGGTAACTCAAGAAGATAAATATAATTATGTAGTACATTATAGAATGTTAAAGTTTTATCTAAAACAAGGAATGGTTCTCAAAAAAGTACATAGATATATTTCATTCAGTCAATCTAAGTGGTTAGAAAAATATATAGATTTTAACACCAAACAGAGAACTGAAGCTAAAACTGATTTCGAAAAAGATTTCTTCAAGTTAATGAATAATGCATTCTAAGGTAAGACTTGTGAAAATATTAGAAATAGAAATGATATTGAGTTAGTTAGTAATGGTAAAAGGATAAGGCATTTACAAACATATCCTAAGTTCATTGGTAACAGAATATTTGATGAAAATTTAGCTGCAGTTAAGATGAGAAGAACATCAATGAAATTTAATAAACCAAACTATGTAGGCGCTTCAGTTTTAGAATTATCAAAATTACTAATGTATGAATTCTATTATAATGTATTACAACCACTTTTTGGAGAAAAACATATAGAAATATAGCTGCAAAGCAGCGATAACGGGTTTTCTGCACAGTCTTAGAATCCTGTTCAACGGTGGATTTCAACAAAGCATTTGATAAGGCTCAACATCAGCCATTACTGAACAGGCTATTAGGAAACAGTATCAATGATAGGTCGCCCAAATGGCACAGCAGTTATCTCTGAACGGAAACTTGTAACCGAAATCAACGGAACGCCTCATCTTGGAGTGAGACGGTCTAACTAGAGGAGTCACGCAAGGTAGTATCCTAAGTCGTCTTCTGTTTAATGTCCTGACAAATGACGTACACAGTAATCCAAAATATACCAGACCGAGTAAATTTCCAAAACAACCTTATCACACTGTTCGACCAAAAACTTAATGTTCCGACAAAACCACGGGCGACAAAACCAAAATTATGAATTGTCGCGGGTGACAAAACCAAAATATTGAATTGTCACGGGCGACAAAACAAAAATAATGAATTGTCGCGGCCGATAAAACCAAAATAATGAATTGTCGCGGGCGATAAAACCACAATAATGAATTGTCGCGGGCGTTAAAACCAAAATATTGAATTGTTGCGGGCGATAAAACCAAAATAATGAATTGTCGCAGACGACAAAAACAAACTATTGAATTGTTGCGTGCGACAAAACCAAAATAATGAATTGTCGCGGGCGACAAAACCAAACTAGGGGTCCAGGGACACCATGCTCACTTGGGCAGTGGTTTCAAATGCTCAACAATCTAACAATTTCAATACATAACGCCCTCTAGTGACCATATACAAAAACCAATGACCTTGAAATCCACCACAATCATAGAAAATGTGAGCAGCTATGATTTTGTAATTGATTGTGATAACAAAATATGCCTCGTTACCAATTTAATATGGAAATACTAAGTTATTCTACTATTCAACGCCCCCTGGTGACCATATGCAAAACCAAATGACCTCAAAACTCACCACAATCGTAGTACATGTCATGAAATACAACTTTGCAATTGATCATAGTAACAAAATATGCCTAGGTACCAATCTAATAAGGAAATACTAAGCCATTCTACTATTCAGCGCCCCCTGGTGACTATATGGAATAACTAATGTCCTTAAAAACTCACCACAATCATAGACGATGTCATGAACTACAACTTTGCAATGGATCATGGTAACAAACTATGCCTAGGTACCAATCTAATAAGGAAAAACTAAGCTTTTCTACTATTCAACGCCCCCTGGTGACTATATGGAATAACTAATGTCCTTAAAAACTCACCACAATCATAGACGATGTCATGAACTACAACTTTGCCATTGATCATGGTAACAAAATATGCCTTGGTACAAATATAATATAGCGATACTAAGTTATTGTATTATTCAACGCCCCCTGATGGCAATATACAAAAACCAATGACCTTGAAACTCACCAAAATCATAGAACACGTTATGGGCTACAACTTTCCAATTGAATATAGTAACACAATATGCTTAGGTATCAATTAATTGTGGAAAAACTTTTTCCCACCTACGAATGAGTACTGATGACACCAAGATGGCCGCCAATTGCGTCATAATTGGCTGATCAAAAATACCTGTCCCAGGTATAAAGCATCCCTCTCTAAAGAATATCCATCAGCAATTGCAATGAGAAATGGCAAACCAGTAGGAAGCTACAGGACCTAGAATTCTGGCCAAAATGGACATTTTTGGGCACTAAAAAGGTCATAGGACGGCCATCTTGAGTCAGATCGACCCAATTTTTTTATGCTGATGGGCCTTTGGTAGATTCAAATACAAACGAAAGATCAAGGTAATTGATCAAAGCGTCTTCAAAATTTTCTTCGGCCGACAAAACCAAAATAATGAATTGTCGCGGGCGATAAAACCAAAATAATGAATTGTCTCGTGCGACAAAACCAAAATAATAAATTGTCACAGGGCAATAAAACCAAAATAATGAATTATCGCGGGCGATAAAACCAAAATATTGAATTGTCGCAGGCGATAAAACCAAAATAATGAATTGTCGCGGGTGACAAAACCAAAAAAAAAATTGTCGCGGGTGACAAAAACAAAATATAAAACCAAAATAATGAATTGTCGCGGGTGTCAAAACGAAAAGAAGAATTGTTGCGGGCGACAAAACCAAAATAATGAATTGTCGCTGGAGATAAAACCAAAGTAATGAATTGTCGTGGGCGATAAAACGAAAATATTGAATTGTCGCGGGCGACAAAACCAAACTAATGAATTGTCGCGGGCGACAAAACCAAAAAAAGAATTGTGGGGGCAACAAAACAAAAATAATGAATTGTCGCGGGCGACAAAACCAAAATGGTGAATTGTCCAGGCGACAAAACCAAAATGGTGAATTGTCGCGGGCGACAAAACCAAAATAATGAATTGTCGCGGGCGATAAAACCAAAATGATGAATTGTCTCGGGTGACAAAACCAAAATAATGAATTGTCGCGGGCGATAAAACCAAAATAATGAATTGCCGCGGGCGATAAAACCAAAATATTGAATTGTCGCGGGTGACAAAGCCAAAATGGTGAATTGTCGCGGGTGACAAAACCAAAATGGTGAATTGACGCGGGCTACAAAACCAAAATGGTGAATTGTCGCAGGCAACAAAACCAAAATAATGAATTGTCGCGGGCGACAAAACTAAAAAGAAGAATTGTCGCGGTCGACAAAACCAAAATAATGAATTGTCGCTGGCGATAAAACCAAAGTAGTGATTTTTCGTGGGCGATAAAACCAAAATATTGAATTGACGCCGGCGACAAAACCAAAATATTCAATTGTCGCGGGCAACAAAACCAAACTAATGAATTGTCGCGGGCGATAAAACCAAAAAAATGAATTGTCGCGGGCGATAAAACCAAAATAATGAATTGTCGCAGGCGATAAAACCAAAATATTGAAGTGTCGCAGGCGATAAAACCGCGACAAAAAGAACAAAAAATTGTCGCGGGCGATAAAACCAAAATAATGAATTGTTGCGGGCGATAAAACCAAAATAATGAATTGTCGCAGACGACAAAAACAAACTATTGAATTGTTGCGTGCGACAAAACCAAAATAATGAATTGTCGCGGGCGACAAAACCAAACTAGGGGTCCAGGGACACCATGCTCACTTGGGCAGTGGTTTCAAATGCTCAACAATCTAACAATTTCAATACATAACGCCCTCTAGTGACCATATACAAAAACCAATGACCTTGAAATCCACCACAATCATAGAAAATGTGAGCAGCTATGATTTTGTAATTGATTGTGATGACAAAATATGCCTCGTTACCAATTTAATATGGAAATACTAAGTTATTCTACTATTCAACGCCCCCTGGTGACCATATGCAAAACCAAATGACCTCAAAACTCACCACAATCGTAGTACATGTCATGAAATACAACTTTGCAATTGATCATAGGAACAAAATATGCCTAGGTACCAATCTAATAAGGAAATACTAAGCCATTCTACTATTCAGCGCCCCCTGGTGACTATATGGAATAACTAATGTCCTTAAAAACTCACCACAATCATAGACGATGTCATGAACTACAACTTTGCAATGGATCATGGTAACAAACTATGCCTAGGTACCAATCTAATAAGGAAAAACTAAGCTTTTCTACTATTCAACGCCCCCTGGTGACTATATGGAATAACTAATGTCCTTAAAAACTCACCACAATCATAGACGATGTCATGAACTACAACTTTGCCATCGATCATGGTAACAAAATATGCCTTGGTACAAATATAATATAGCGATACTAAGTTATTGTATTATTCAACGCCCCCTGATGGCCATATACAAAAACCAATGACCTTGAAACTCACCAAAATCATAGAACACATTATGGGCTACAACTTTCCAATTGAATATAGTAACACAATATGCTTAGGTATCAATTAATTGTGGAAAAACTTTTTCCCACCTACGAATGAGTACTGATGACACCAAGATGGCCGCCAATTGCGTCATAATTGGCTGATCAAAAATACCTGTCCCAGGTATAAAGCATCCCTCTCTAAAGAATATCCATCAGCAATTGCAATGAGAAATGGCAAACCAGTAGGAAGCTACAGGACCTAGAATTCTGGCCAAAATGGACATTTTTGGGCACTAAAAAGGTCATAGGACGGCCATCTTGAGTCAGATCGACCCAATTTTCTTATGCTGATGGACCTTTGGTAGATTCAAATACAAACGAAAGATCATCAAGGTAATTGATCAAAGCGTCTTCAAAATTTTCTTAGGGCGACAAAACCAAAATAATGAATTGTCGCGGGCGATAAAACCAAAATAATGAATTGTCTCGTGCGACAAACCAAAATAATAAATTGTCACAGGGCAATAAAACCAAAATAATGAATTATCGCGGGCGATAAAACCAAAATATTGAATTGTCGCAGGCGATAAAACCAAAATAATGAATTGTCGCGGGTGACAAAACCAAAAAAAAAATTGTCGCGGGTGACAAAAACAAAATATAAAACCAAAATAATGAATTGTCGCGGGTGTCAAAACGAAAAGAAGAATTGTCGCGGGCGACAAAACCAAAATAATGAATTGTCGCTGGAGATAAAACCAAAGTAATGAATTGTCGTGGGCGATAAAACGAAAATATTGAATTGTCGCGGGCGACAAAACCAAACTAATGAATTGTCGCGGGCGACAAAACCAAAAAAAGAATTGTGGGGGCAACAAAACAAAAATAATGAATTGTCGCGGGCGACAAAACCAAAATGGTGAATTGTCCAGGCGACAAAACCAAAATGGTGAATTGTCGCGGGCGACAAAACCAAAATAATGAATTGTCGCGGGCGATAAAACCAAAATGATGAATTGTCTCGGGTGACAAAACCAAAATAATGAATTGTCGCGGGCGATAAAACCAAAATAATGAATTGCCGCGGGCGATAAAACCAAAATATTGAATTGTCGCGGGTGACAAAGCCAAAATGGTGAATTGTCGCGGGTGACAAAACCAAAATGGTGAATTGTCGCGGGCGACAAAACCAAAATGGTGAATTGTCGCAGGCAACAAAACCAAAATAATGAATTGTCGCGGGCGACAAAACTAAAAAGAAGAATTGTCGCGGTCGACAAAACCAAAATAATGAATTGTCGCTGGCGATAAAACCAAAGTAGTGATTTTTCGTGGGCGATAAAACCAAAATATTGAATTGACGCCGGCGACAAAACCAAAATATTCAATTGTCGCGGGCAACAAAACCAAACTAATGAATTGTCGCGGGCGATAAAACCAAAAAAATGAATTGTCGCGGGCGATAAAACCAAAATAATGAATTGTCGCAGGCGATAAAACCAAAATATTGAAGTGTCGCAGGCGATAAAACCGCGACAAAAAGAAAAAAAAATTGTCGCGGGCGATAAAACCAAAATAATGAATTGTCGCGGGCGATAAAACCAAAATATTGAATTGTCGTGGGCGACAAATCCAAAAAATGAATTGTCGCGGGCGATAAAATCAAAATCTTGAATTGTCGCTATTGTCGCGTGCGACAAAACCAAAATAATGAATTGTCGCGGGCGATAAAACCAAAATAATGAATTGTCGCGGGCGATAAAACCAAAATGGTGAATTGTCGTGGGCGACAAAACCAAAATATTGTTTTGTCGCGGGTGACAAAACCAAATTAATGAATTGTCGCGGGCGATAGTAATAGGGGTAATAGGCTTTCATACCAAAGGTCGAACGGTCGAGCCCATTAAAAAACAAAATATTAAAAGTAATTAAAAAACTATAATATATTTTCATTACCGCGTGCATTTTATATCAAAACTAAATATTTATTCTAAGATATCAATAATATAAAAAGCATATTGTATTAAATCAATTGGTCGCTCCACTTCGCTACCGCTCCGCTCCGCGACCAATTGATTTAATTACAATACACAAATTCAAATAATCAAATATATTCAAATGATAATAATTATTCTATTATTCAACTGAAATGCACGCGGTTATGAAAATATATTATAGTTTTTTAATTACTTTTAATATATGTTATTAATGAACTCGATCATTAAACCTTTGATATGAAAGCCTATTACCCCTATTACTCTTAAAATATTCATATATATATGAATAACATTTAAATCATTGAACTTCTAAAATCAATTTTAATAAAAATTTTAGTATTAAAATGGAAGCAAATAAGTACTACTGTCTAACATGTAATATCGATATAGATAAATCCCAAAAAGCAAGACACAATAAAACTAGAACACATTTAGAGAATAAATTGAAACTAGAGTATAAAGATGATATATTAGAAACTAAATTAGAAGAATTAAAGGATGAAAAAGAAACATACAAATGTGATACATGTAATCAATCATTCAGTGATAAAAGATATTATAAAGAACATTTAAAATCTATAAGTCATATTAGAAATAAGAATAATGATATTATAGGTGAAGATTATTTTGATAATGATAACGATAAGAAACAAAGCGCAATTAAAAGAATAAAAAATAAATTAAACAATAAAAGACCATATATGGAAGATGTAAGAAATTATATAAATTCATTAGATAATAAAAAAGATATAGAAATAACCGAAGCATTTAAAAGTGATATTGGTCCAGCAGCTATTGAGTTTAAATTTCATAAAGGTAAAACATTAGAAGAAAATAAAAAACATTTAGAAAATATGAAAGAAATAATAAAAATAATTACAGATGTTGAATATCCAAAAATTAGTATATCAGTTAAAGTAAAGTTTATAAAATCTGAAGATAAACCAATATATAATATAAATTCTCATTCACAACATATTATATCTAAACAACATATAGATGATAAATTAGATAAATGTTATAATGAAATAAAAACTAAAATAGAAAAGAAATATTTTGAAGGATCTGGTTTAATATTTGATGAGATAATATTTATAACTTTACATGTTTATAACACAAAATATAATAAGTTAACTAAATCAAAACCAATTGATGAAAATAATTTATCATATTATAAAGATGATAGTATAAATGGAACAAGTTATATTAAACTACCATTTAAAACTAATGGTGTAATAAATATACAAAATGAAGATGATAAATGTTTTCTATGGGCTATAATAAGTTGATGGAACCACAACCTTATGGGATGTTTGAAATAACTGAAGTTTTACAAATTGATAAATTTGATTGGAAGAAAAGAATCCTAGATATTGCAGATGATTCAGATACTGGTTACTTCTTTGTTGTAGATTTAGAATATCCTGAAAATATTAAATTCAAATCTAGAAATCTAGCTTACTGTCCCGAACATAAAACTGTTAAACATGAAGAATTATCAAATTATCAAAAAAGAATTAAACCCGATAATCATATTCATACTGAAAAGTTAATGGTAACTCAAGAAGATAAATATAATTACGTTGTGCATTATAGAATGTTGAAGTTTTATCTAAATCAAGGAATGATATTAAAAAAAGTACATAGATATATTTCATTCAGTCAATCTAAATGGTTAGAAAAATATATAGATTTTAATACTACACAGAGAACTAAATCTAAAACTGATTTTGAAAAAGATTTTTTTAAGTTAATGAACAATGCGTTCTATGGTAAGACTTGTGAAAATATTAGAAATAGAAATGATATTGAGTTAGTTAGTAATGGTAAAAGAATTAGACATTTACAATCGTATCCGAAATTTATAGGTAATAGAATATTCGATGAAAATTTAGCAGCAGTTAAATTAAAAAGGACTTCTATGAAATTTAATAAACCGATTTATGTTGGAGCTGCAGTTTTAGAATTATCAAAATTACTAATGTATGAATTCTATTATAATATATTACAACCTCATTTTGGAGAAAAACACATAGAAATCTTATATTTTGATACAGATTCTTACATATTAAAGATAAAAACTGATAACATAACAGATGATTTAAAAACATTAAAACACCATTTTGATTTTAGTAATTATCCAAAAAATCATGAATTGTTTACCAATGATAATAAAAAAGTTCCTGGGAAGTTTAAGGATGAATTAGGTGGTGAAGAAATGATAGAGTTCATAGGTATTAGATCTAAAATGTATTCATATAAAACTAAAGAACATGAAGCTAAAAAGTTAAAAGGAATAACCAAAAGTGTAGTAGAAAAGAATATTCATTTCAAAGATTACATCAATTGTATATTTAATGAAGAAGTTAGAAAACATAAGATGAAATGTTTAAGATCTGAAGATCATGAAATGTATATTGAAGAGATAGAGAAGATAAGTTTGAATCCATTTGATGATAAAAGATATATTTTAGATGATGGAATCCACACAGTCGCCTATGGTTGCAATTTAGATGAATATATAAAATTCAAAAGAGAAGAAACAAAAGAAAATGAGATTATGAAAAGGATTCTAGCGTGTTAATCAATTTCAATAAAAATTTGTATAATAAATGGAGAGTAAACAAGTACACAGTGAATTCTTAGATAGAATTAAAGATACTTCAAGCGTCAAATCTGTAGATTATAAATTTAAAAAACTAACTGAGTTAACAATTCACAAGAAATATTTAATTACTAACATTGAAACAATTACTAATAAATATGGAGATAAATTAGTAATTCATTTAGAATATGAAGGATTAAAAGGAAATAAATATAAATTCAGAACTTATTTACCAGATAGATTTCATAGATTATCAAGTGAAGATCTAGAAGAATTATGTTCTGGAGATTTCTATTTCGTATACAAAGGTAAGAATGAAAAAGGGCACCATGAAATAGATTTCGAATAAGAAAGTATGTAAAATAAATGGTGGAATTAAAAGAATACAGAATATTTGTAGATTCTAGAAAACTTACAAATTATAAATCTCATAATTTATTAGTACAATTAGATAGAGAATTCAAGAATTGTGTAGATTTAAAATTAGTAAATATAAGTTTATGTAATTCTTTTTATAATATATCGAATAAAACTATTGAACATAATACTTTTTTAATTCATATTAGAAATATAAATAAATGGTTTCATCTATTTCTAAGACCAGGATTATATAATTTAGAAACATTATCTCAAGAAATTAATCGTAGAGCACGGTTGAAAATTAGAAAAGATGATAAATTTTTAATAAGATTTATAAAAAGTGATAGCTCAAATAGAATTAAAATAAAGGTATTTGATGAAAGTCAACATGCATTTATGGTAAAAAAACCTATAGCTAAATTGCTAGGAATTGAACCAGATGTTGTTACAGTAAACGTAGAAGGTATTTCAAATATAATACCTTTTACACATTTTTATATTTATTGCAATTTAATTGACCCAACAAAAACATTTGAAGCAACTAAAGATACAACATGTAATTCTAGTATATTAAATATTTTACCATTAAAAAATGTTAAAGAATTTGGAACGCAAATAAATTATAATTTAACAGAATGTGATTTCAAACCATGCATTCCTAGTTTTAATAATTTTAGATTAGAAATTAGAAATCATAATGGATACTTAATTGATTTGAATAACTTTCCTGTAATTTATGAATTAGTTATAAGATGTAAAGAGTAATTTTTCACCTATATAAATGAATATAACTGTTGGACCGAGTATATGTTTTGGATTTGATTTTAAACATGGTAAAGAAATGAGAATTAAACTAAATGATGTAATTACTGATATAAAAAGTAAATCATTTAACAATGCATCAATGATTGATAAAGAAAAGTATAATATAGAAAAAGTAATTGATTTAATTAAATCACCTTCAGAATATTATGAATTAAATGAAGATGGAATTATTGAAGATATTAAAAACATATTATCCAAAATATATGATAATCATAAAACTAGTAATGAAATAAATGTTGAATTAATCATAAATAAGTTAACTAAATATTTTGAAGATAGTAATTTTTTTGATAAATAAATGAGTGATAATAAGTGGATAATAACTGGATTATATAATGGCGCATTACTATCAGTTGGAACTGTTGGTTATTCAATGGTATTAAAAAAAGTATTCAAAATGGGAAGTGTTAATGTTGATAGATTTGATATAAATGATATTTTAAAGTTAACATTAGCAGTTACTTTATCTAATTTAACTATTGATTATTTGGAAAAACAAAAATATATTCCTCCCATATAAATGCATAATTTTTTTGCTAAATAAATGGCTTCTGCAATTATAACTATTATAGGATCAGCAATTGTTAACGCTTTAGCATTTACTGGTGGTGGTTATTTATTTAAACATATTGATAAAAATAGTTCATTAGGAGAACAAAGAAGACATAACTTAGCGTTAGAGAAATACAATAAAGCAGCGGAAGAATATAGAGAAAAGAGGCAAAACTATATGGATTACATCAATAAAGAATTATATGATCAGAAGATTTCACATAGAGATTTTCAATCAGTTGATGATGCAATGAGTTTATATAACGCAGTAACAAATAAAGAAAAATTACATCTATACAAACCCAAATTATCAGATTATTATACCCCAAGTAAAGAACAACAGAAATATGAAATAATTTGGATTTTAGGTGGAACTGTTATTGTTATATTTGTTGCTTATAAGTTTACTAATTAGTAATTTTTTTTGCTAAATAAATGGAAGATAAAGTTGATAATATTGATATTATTCCTCATGATATAAATAAAACTAGATTAAAAACATATTTAGAAAAACAAATATTAGAATTTGAAAGTGACTTAAAGATTAAAAAGAAAAAATATTTAAAAAGTAAAATTATATATTATTTGATTATAAGTGGTTCGGTTACAATTAGTTCTGTAATAACATTTTTAGCAATATTCAGTCCATTAACACCTTTAGCTATATCAATTGGTGTGTTAGGATTAAGTTCAAGTGTTTTAACTGGTATAAGTTCAAAATTAAATATAAAAAGTAATAAAGAAAAAATTAAAACTAATATAAAAGAAATTAATAAATTAAAGAACACACTAGATTATATAATAAGTTTAAATGGTCATATAACAGTTGAAGAACAAGATAAATTATTAAAAGAATTAATAAATTATTAATTTTTTAATTATATAAATGGTAGATAGTTTTCCAAAAACTTTCCGATATAATAAATCAATTAAATATAATATTCCAGCAATAGATTTTAATAAAGATATTACATATAGAAATGAAGTTTTAGATTCATTAACTAATTTAGAAATTTATGTTACTGAAACTAATAATTTTAATGCAAAGATGGAAAATATATTTCATGTATATTTAATTAATTTTAAAAAATTGAAAGATGAAAAACAATGGTTATTAAAATCTAATATGAAGTATTGGCAGAATCAATTAAATTTTGCTGTTTATTGTGCAACAACAGGATGTGGAATTAGTTGGAATGATCATTTGAATAATTCTAAATATAAACTAATTCAAAGTTTATTTAGATTTCATACATACTTTCAAATCAGAATAATATTAAATGAATTAGAGTGCGCTTTACCAGGATCTAGGTATTTCAAAGAATTGGATAATAATATTAATTTATCTAAGTTTTATAAGATTTGTAATGAATTTAATATAGATATAAATAATTCTGATTTTAGAATAAAAATTGGAACAATAAGATCACTTCCTTGCCCTAGAAAGATTGCAGAATATTGTGCACTTCCCATACCATCTAATAGTTTTTATAATATCTATAATAAAAAATTAGGTTATGGTAAAATAGAAACAAAGGATTTAGAAACATTAAATTTCAATAAATTACCAAAATTTTATGATAATTTAAAACAAGAAAACAATAATGGTTGGGTTTATTTTATTTTAGAAAATAGTGAAGGTTTTACTAAATCAGGTATAGAAAGAATAAATCAATCTATTAGAACTTATTTGATTTGTATTCTAGGATCACAAGTTGAAACAAGATCACCGATAATTGGAAATTTGAATACATCATTCGATACACAAAAACAATTTAAAGTTTTATTTGAAGATTCAATTCATAATGATAAAAATAGATCTATTCCAGAAAACATTATAAGATATCAAAATTATTTAGATAAATCTCATGTAAGACTTAATTATTGTATAGGCCCTAATCTATTAATTATTTCTAATGATTTAGTATTAAAGATGGGAAATATAATTGGTTATAATAATCTAATTAAAACTGCGACAATAAATAATTCATTTGGGTTAAATGATATAAATAAAAAGATTATCACTACTCCAAAATTAATGGAAGGTGAAAAAAATAAAAAACATATTCAATCAACAGAAACTAAAACTAAGAATATTAAATTAAATAATGATTCTAAAATAAAATATTATAATACATCAGAAAATAATAGAACTGATATTATTCAACATGATATAATTACACTAAATGATGATAATAAATCCCATGAAAACACTAAATTAGCTATAACTTGTATAGGAATTGTAATCGGAGGAATATTATATTTTAAATTTTAATTTTTTTATTATGTAAATGGATGTAGAAGGTGGAGAAGATTATGAAATGGGAGAAATGGGAAATAATAATGAAGGATATATTGATAATGATTATAATGATGCAGAAACTAATATCGATAATGATAATGAATCAGCATATAATACTAATTTAGGTGAAGATGATGATTATGATGATGATGATCCCGAATTACGTGAAAGATTAAATAAATATTTAAAAGCTCCTGAAATTGGTAGAATTTCAACTAGAAGAGAAAGAAAAGAATTTATGGAACTATTAGTAAAACAACAAGAAAAAAATCCTGATAAACCTATGGAATTATTTAAAATGAAATCTAGAGTAACAGATACAATTGTTAACGAATTATTACCAACAGTTGTAATAGATGAAATTGATACTGAAGATGTTGTAGAACAAATTTTTAAGGATGACCCATATTTCACAAATAATTTAGAATTTAAAAATGATTCATGGTATTATAATGTTAATTTAAATAACAAAATTGTATCAATTCAATTATCTAAAATGGGTCAAGAAAATATTTATGAACCTGAAATGCGAGCAAGATCTACAATTGAACGTTCAAAAGGTGGCACAGAATTTCTCAGAATTATATGGAATGCACTCAATAGAATAAATAAAGAAGAACCAATTCCGAATATTGATATAAACAAATATTCACCATTTAAAAATCCATTTAAAAATCCAAATCCTACTGATTTTGATCCAGAAATGGAAGAGAATAGAAATCGATTAGATAGATTAAGATCTTCAACACCCGAAACATCGAGAAGAGACACTCAACCAATTGATAATTATTCAAATCAATTACAATTAGAAAAACAAATTGATAGATTAAGAGATTCAGAAGAACTGATGAATAGTATATCAGATACATCTGGTTCTGAAACTGGAATAAATCGACTGCAATATTTACTAGAAAAAGGATTTCTTAATTTAACTGATGAAGAATTAGAAACATTTCCTGAACAAATACGTAGAGAAATTAAAGGTATACAAGTATCAGCTGATGAAATTGCTAATATTAAGATGAGATTTTCTAAAATAACCATGTTAGAAAAAGAATTAGTTAATGTAGATGAAGAATTAAAACAATTAGAATTAAATAGAGATCATCAAGTAGTTTATGAAGCTGATTATGAAAACAGAAAGTTAGCTTTAGTAAAAGAAATAGATGATTTAGAATATAACATAAAATTACAAAAAGAAGAAAGAGATATATTATTAAAATCATATGATCTTAATCATATTAAAAAATTAAAAGTTATTTTTAAAGATTTGTTGATAAAACCAGATTCTGAAATATCATTAAAAGACAGAATAAAGTTATTATTTAAGTTAGAAGGAATAACAATTCTTTCAATTGTAACAGCTGTAACTATGTTATTTACAACAATTGGTTTAGCTATATCAAATGCTTTAAAATCTACTCCTACTCCCAATAAACCAGATAAACCTCCAGGCAATAATTCTATACAAGATAAAGTTAAAGATGGTTTAAAGAAATTAGCAAAATATTTATGGGAACTATCTAAAAAATCTGCTGCAGCTTTACCAGGAGTTATTGCTTCAATTGTTGGTTTTATATTGAAATCTGCAGGAAACATTATTAACTTTGCTGCTGAACATATTATTTTATTTTTAATTACAGTTGTAAGTGCTATTATTTTTGGTTTAGTAAATATGATATCAAAAAATATCAAGTAAACCATGATATCAAAAAATAAATAATTAATTTTTTTGTTAAATAAATGAGTGGGAGTTATATAAGTCCTTCGAAGAATCATAGAATATCTAATGCTATTAAAGCAGAAAGATCACATCATATAATTACTCATAACCCTTCTAATATTAATCCTGATGAAACTTTATATGTTAGAATTCCTAGATTAACACAAAATACTTTTTATGTTCCAAATAGTATTTATTTATCAGCTGATATAAAAGTAATCGGTAATAATAATAATTATGTCGTTGATAATGTTGGAAGATATTTGATTAAAAAGTTAACAATAAAGATTGGTCCAGAAACAGTTTTCTCATTAGATGATTATAATTTATTTATGCATTATAAAGATTTATGGTTAACTAAAGAAAATAGAAATAATATGATATTTCAAGGAATTCAATCAGAAAACCAAAATAAATTAAGATCAGAAGCTAATAGCGCAATATTAACAAATGATGTAGATAAATTGATAAAAAGTATATATGGAAGCAAATATAAAATTCCATTAGACTTTGAATTGATAAATAATAATGCACCTTTATATAAATACGCAATTCAAGAAGATATTATATTTGAGATAACATTTGCTCCTGTAAATGAAATTGTATTATCTAGCGTTAATAAAGATATGAGTTATAAATTATCGAATATATGTTTAGAATATGATACAGTAACTGATGAAAATATTTCAAGTATAATTCAAACTCAATACAATCAAGGGTTTTCATTATTATATGATTATATTGATAAATTTAAAACTGTAACTATTAATGCAAATGATGAAATAATTAATGAGAATATTAACTTTCCTAGAAGATCTATTAAAGGTATATTAATATTTTTTACCATTGGAACGTATACTAATGGTGCAATAAATGTTGACGATTATTATAATCCTGAAATAACAAAAGTAGAAATAACTATCGAAGGAATAGCGAATAAAATATTTTGTCAAGGAATGAGAATGATTGATCAATGGCCAGAAATTAGAAAACATTTTATGAATGAAAAAATAAAATCATTTGAAAATTGTAATATTAATCAAATTGATTATTATACCGGTAATAAATATGCATTATGGTTAGATTTTAGAACAACTGAAGATAACTTATTACATGGTTCTGGAAAAAAACTACAAAACACTAAAGATGGAATACAATTATTCATAACAAAGAAAAAAGGAATCAAAAATTTTAAAATGCACATTTATATTATATCTGATGCGCAATTAAATATTGTAAATTCACAATTAGATAGTGTTATGTATTAAAATTTTAACTTTAATAAAAAATCTTATATTAAATGGAAGGTGGAATATATGAAATACAATCTCCAAGTGAAATGATATCAGATATATATTATATATTACCTTATGATGAATACAGTAAGTATTTTGGAGATTACTTTAATCAATTCAAATATAGAATAAGTAAAATAGATAAGAATATTGAAACAAAAATAGAAGATAATATTGAACCTAAAATAGAAGATAAGAATGATATTGAATATAAAATAGAAGATAATGTTATACCTTCTACATCGAATGATGATAAGATTGAAACAAAAATAGAATATAATATTGAACCTAAAATAGAAAAATCAAATGTTCAACCAAAAGATAACATTAGATGTATGTATTGTGAAGAAGATTTTGATAATTATAATGATTATTTATTACACATCAAAAAAGATGAACATATTTTACAATTAGTAAAAACATATGCCAATATATATAAAGATAAATGCAAAGAGGATCAGAATTATTGTGCCTTCTGTAATGAATGTATAACAAAGGCTAATTGGGCAAAACATTATAAATTAAAAACAAAAGGTGGAAATGATTCAGCCCATGCAATACAAGTATTTAAATCTTGGTGTGAAAAATGTAAAGAATATGTAATATATGATAAACAATTGAATCATAAATACTCAATTAAACATATTGGTACAGATAATGTAATAGAAAATCCAACAGTTATAAATCCAAAATTTAATAATAAGAATATATTAGATTATCGGTGGTATAGAAAAACATTTATAGATTATTTATTGAGTAATGATATAGTAACCGTATTGAAAAAGTTAGATAACTTTAAACCAAATGTAACTTATGCAATGAACTTATTTGAACTTAAATATGATGATTTTAGAGAATTTTTAAATAAACATCCATCTAAAACTGAAATCGAAAATTATATTCCAAAAATATTTTCAAGAGAAACATTTAGGAAATATAAACTCGAGAATTATTTAGGAATTATACCAAAGAAAATGCAAAGGGATATATATTTAGAATACAATAAGCTTAAAGAAAAATATGAAAATGAAAATTAAAAAGATTATAGAATTCACTGTATATTGATGGATGAATGGATGAGTTGGATGAGTTGGAAGAATTGGATGAGTGGAAGAGTGGATGAGTATAATAATATATATATTTTACTTTTTAACACATAAATTGGAAGAATAGTATGAGTATAAATATAATATTTTTATTCTTTATTAAATTTAACACAATATATATATTATTAAAATAATATTTAAATATAGTATAAAATTGATAAAATAACTTCAAATCAAACTCTTACTGTTTTAAAAATAAAAAACATATGTAAATTATATATTATTACACTCATCCATTCATCCACTCATCCAATTCATCCAATTCATCCAATTCATCCACTCATCTATCAGTATACAATGAATTCTATAATATTTTGAATTAGGATTTTATTTTATAAATTTATATTCATATGGAAATTGTAATCTCATAAGTAATTTGGAACCTTTATTATTTTTTAATTTATTCATATATTCATCATGTAATTCAGGAGGTATAATTTGATTTTCTTCCAATGATTGTTGCATAGATTTTCTATCTTTGTTATAAAATAAAACTAGAAATCTTATATTCTCTCTAAAGTCTTTCACAATTGAATTATATTTCTGATTTAAAACCCAAGTTGTTATCCCAAAATGTCTCCCAGAGAAAGCTAAATAACATAACTCACTTTCTCTAATTTTAGAATCATGTAAATTTGCGCAATCATCGATAATAAATAATGTATTAGATCCTTTATAAATATCTAATGCAATTTTTATACAATTATCTAAATTATCTTTCACTGTTTTAGAATTTAATATAATAAACTTTTTATCTTTAAAAACTATATCTCTATTATACGTTTCATTCATTTCATAAGTTGGGCAGAATAATATTATATTATCAAAATGATTCTTATAAATAGTTTCTAACAAGTCTAATATGAAGTGTGTTTTACCACAATTTGTAACTCCAGTAACTAACATATTATGTGGTTCAAATATAAATAAATCTTTATTCATTTATTCTTTTAATTTTACTAGATAAAATCCATTCATTAAATTTATCATCATATCCTTTATATTTCACCAAAGAATACTTTTTTCCTTTAAGAGTTTTTGTTTTCAATACCTTTTCTATTTTGTATTCTATTTCATCTGGATTTGGTACTAATGATAATTCTTGTTCATAAAAATAACCTAATATTTCTTCATCTTTTAAATCAAACAATTTATAAACAAATGGTTTAGTTAATATTATCTTTTTAATTTTAAATATTTCTTCTGTAAAATTAGGGGTATAACCTTTATAAAATGTTTTTCGATATTTAGAAATTCTAACATGTTGTCCTATTTTAAATTTAGGTTCTCCAAAATCATGTGTAACAAATGCTCCATATAAATTATTCCAAACTATTTCTGAATTTTCTTCTTTTCTAGCTTGTATAGGTTTCATATTTATAGAACTATGTTTAGAATTATTATAACCTTTAACTAAATCATCTAACACATCGATATATTTATATGTTTCATTAGCGGTGAAATATTTCCACATTCTAGTTTTCAATGTTTTATTAAATCTTTCTATAACAGATGCTTTTTTATCTGAATGTGTTGAAAAATATTCTACATCGTTATCAGTTAATAGTTTTTTAAAATGTTTGTTATAAAATTCTTTACCTTCATCAAATTGTATTTTATCTGGGATAGCTTCTTTAAATATTAATTTGAAAGAATTTGTAACTTCTATACCGGTTTTATTTTTAATCGGGATACTCCATGCGTATCTACTGAATATATCTATAACATTTAGTATCCAAAAATATCCTTTGTTATATTCTTCTAAGTTTTTCATATCAATTAAATCAGCTTGCCATTGTTGGTCAATATATGAAACCATTACTTTTCTTGTTAAATATTTTTTATCCATCTTTTTATGAATTTGATATGTGGGTTGATTTTGTAACCATGATTTTAATTCACTATATTTTATTTTTTCTTTATCAGATTTAATTTTATTCCATAATTCTGAAACGTTAGAATATGATACTTCACTTTCTGGGTTATAATATAACTCTCTCAAATATTGTTCTTTTTTCATCATATTTTAATCCATTAATAATAATTTAGATTTAGTTTCATTTGATTTATTTTCTGGTATAATAGGTTTATTGTCTGTACACGGATAACTAAGTTTCCGATCATTGGAATCATCTTTATCATCAGATTTGAATTTTGATTTATATATTACACCGGATAATATAATAACTGTTACTAATCCAATTGTAATATATAATTTATAATTACTTCCAGCATTAGAAGAATTAGATGGATTATTATTTGAATCAATACTACCGTGTGGGTGCCGTACGGCATCATCAGATAAAGTCTGTGATTCATTTATATCAGTTAATTTCTTTTTCTTAGCTTTTTTTTAATTCTGATGATCTTTTACCTAATTCTCTTGCCCATTTAATTTGTTTCTCGGATCTAGCCTTTTTCTTAACTCCATCACTCATTTATTTTAGTTAATTTTTGTTCTGATTCATTTTCTGTTTCGACGTTTTGTTGTAGTATATTTGTTTCGTTCTTACCTGATTTATATTCCATAGGTTTGATGTTCGAAAATGTTATGACACCAGTAGAAATCAACGTCATAACCGATCCTAATTGGAATGAAGCATATCCAACCCATTTTTGTAATTCAGTCATAACTAAATAGTCATTTTTCAAATCATTATATAATTTATTTTCATCATCAATTGGTATTAACTGGTTACATAACTTAGAATAACATTTGACAATACCATCTGAAATAGAATCATTTATTCTAGCTAATCTTGCCTCTTCATAAATCTTAAAATATTTTATTACTTTATCGGGTTTCATAGAGTCTAGTTCTTGAAAAGTTATTATTTTTCCTAAGAAGTCCTTAGATTTCCCGCCAGCAATTAATAATTCAAGATGATGTTTACAATATAAATAGTATTCATAATCTATATTGTTATTAACTTGAGCACAATTAGTTGCAACTGTATCTTTATTATCACTTATACCCAAATCATCTAATGTTTTTTCAATATCAATACTATTCTTATTAGATTTCTTTGACATTTATATTAGAGAAAAAAAGCAAAAAAAAATATTATAAGTATTCTTCAAATGATACTAGATAGTTAAAGTTAAAGAACTCTAGTATTGACTACTGATACTAGCTATTTGAATTTAAAGAATTTCTATTTGAATCTATTCAAAATATAAAGTATTCTCTTTTGAAAAGAAAATATTAAAAATATATAATAGAATTGATTAGCTAGTTGAAGTTATTGTTTTCTTAATATATTTTATTTGAGATATATTATTCTTTAACCACTCATTAAAGACCCAACATATTGTTCATTATTTGGATTATTGTTCCATAATTCAATGAATTTCTTTACTTTTATTAACTGTTCTAAATATAATTGTAAATCTAGTTTGTCATGTTTAATCATATTTTCCTTCTTTTCAAGAGGTCTTAAATTCTTCCAATTCCAAATTAACTTTTTATTGTATTCATCATTCATGTTAAATTTCGAAACTGGTAAAACATGGTCTATTTGAAAATAATTGCCATAATTATTTATATTCATTTTATCATCGAATTGATATATTATCCATGATTTAAAAAATTTATCTGAACAATCCAATAAATGTGTTAGTGTAACTGAGTGGTTTTCTTTACTGAATAATTTTGATACTTTAGATCTTAAACATTTTTTCAATTTGTAATTAAAATCTGTTTGATATTTTTCATTTTGATAATTATTTTGATACGCTTTATAATATTCTCTATTATTATCCCTCCATTCTGTCATATATTCTGTTATATAATCTGAGTGATTTTCTCTCCATTGTTTATTTCTAACTTTGAATTTTTCAATATTATCCATATAATATTGTGTTGAATAATTTGGATTATTTGCTTGATATTGTTTATTATATAGTTTATAACAAGTTTTGCAATAACAACTTTTACCATCTTTAGTTTTTTTATGATTATGAAATTCTGTTAATGATTTATTCAATTCACACTTATTACATTTCTTATAGCATATATTTATTACACCATTATTGTTTATATTTATAGTTTGTGTACTTTCCATTTAAAATATATATTTTTATTAAATTGGTTGATATTTTAGAATCCTCTTCCATTTCTTCGATCAACGTCATCCTTTTTCATTCCTCGCTGCTTTTGATAAGTTCTTTCGATTCCTTGATAATAAATTCCTCAACGTATTGTTCATTATTTGGATCATTATTCCATAATTCAATAAATTTCTTTCCCTTTGTTAACTGTTCTGAATATAACTGTAAATATTCTAGTTTCAATTTATTCTCTAAATGTGTTCTAGTTTTATTGTGTCTTGCTTTTTGGGATTTATCTATATCGATATTACATGTTAGACAGTAGTACTTATTTGCTTCCATTTTAATACTAAAATTTTTATTAAAATTGATTTTAGAAGTTCAATGATTTAAATGTTATTCATATATATATGAATATTTTAAGAGTAATAGGGGTAATAGGCTTTCATATCAAAGGTTTAATGATCGAGTTCATTAATAACATATATTAAAAGTAATTAAAAAACTATAATATATTTTCATAACCGCGTGCATTTCAGTTGAATAATAGAATAATTATTATCATTTGAATATATTTGATTATTTGAATTTGTGTATTGTAATTAAATCAATTGGTCGCGGAGCGGAGCGGTAGCGAAGTGGAGCGACCAATTGATTTAATACAATATGCTTTTTATATTATTGATATCTTAGAATAAATATTTAGTTTTGATATAAAATGCACGCGGTAATGAAAATATATTATAGTTTTTTAATTACTTTTAATATTTTGTTTTTTAATGGGCTCGACCGTTCGACCTTTGGTATGAAAGCCTATTACCCCTATTACTGGCGATAAAACCAAAATAATGAATTGTCGCTGGCGATAAAACCAAAATATTGAATTGTCGCGGGCGACAAATCCAAAAAATGAATTGTCGTGGCAGAAAAACCAAAATCTTGAATTGTCGCGGGTGACAAAACCAAATTAATGAATTGTCGCGGGCGATAAAACCAAATAATGAATTGTCGCGGGCGATAAAACCAAAATAATGAATTGTCGCGGGCGACAAAACCAAAATTATTGTTTTGTCGCGTTATTTTAGTTTTGTCGTTTTGTCATAATGTCGCCCTCATTTGCATATACATGTTGTTTTTACGCATGGCCCTTATCAGCCACCATACTAAAGCCTTAAGGTCGCGTAAAACTCGATAAACACTTCAAGCGACACAGCGAACGATCTCCTTTCCCCCACAGCGAACGCTTAACCTAGTAGAGGCTACTAGCCTATGTAGGCCTATGTATATGCGTAGGCCTAACATCCGGACAGATTGGTCGTAGGCCTATTGAATTTAACAACCCACCTAAATATCGTAAATTTTGTTTTGAAGTTCAATCCAATGAGTCCGTTAATAAACGCAACAATTGTACTGTGTTTGTTTGATACAGTAAAGCTCAGTACCGGTAGGCCTAAAGCCGCGTCAAACTCGATAAACACTTCAAGCGACACAGCGAACGATCCCTTTCCCCCACAGCGAACGCTTACTCCGAATGTCAAGTGTGAGTCCAGCATACGGATAGGAGTGTGTTATATACTTGTATTTAGTAAATACCTTGTGCATTTGACAATGATCGGTATGTACTGTAGGAAATATAGAGTATTGATGGTATTGATATAGAGGTTGAAGCCCGCGGCCGAATAAAGTAATATATTCTTTTATTTTGATACCTCGTCGACATAACAGCTTTTCTCCGCTATATCTCTTCGGCGTGTTTAGTTTAGGCCTACGATTCCCCGGTACACTAAAGATTTATCTTAGTAAATACACGGTTAATTCGGTAAAGAAATATAGGTATTGTTATACTAACTCCTTGAAACCCGCAGCCAAATCACTGGTAGTAATAAATTAATTTGTACTCGATTTGATTCTCATGATGAGGAGAAACTCGCAGCTGATCCCCGGGACGACGATGTAGTAACACAGGTCGATTCGTCGATTTTTACGGCTCGACAGTGCTTTTAAAATCTAAAGTAGTAAATTTCCAGTGTATCGGTAATATGATTTGATGAGGAAAATGGGCTATTGTTAAAATCACTGTTTGAAGACCGCGACTGAATTTGAAGTCTGCGGCAATAAATTAGTTCATTTATACTTGAATTGATAATCGAAGTGACAGTCGGCCTGCGGGTTGATTTCGGGATGACGACTCGAAAAACATGTCGCCCCATTGAATGGGACTAAATTTTCGATGTTTACGGCCCGACAGCGCTTTTGTAACGATGATTCGTGAAAAAACACGCGGGCTATTTGTAGATCTCAGTGAGCTGAACGATATTATATGGATTGTATATGAAACAGCGGTAAGGTAACAAAGCCTATGTTCTTTTGGTAAAAAATAGTGTGGAAGAAAATAATAATAATAATAATCACGCGGATATCAATAGGGTTTTCTGTGAAATAACAGAAAACCCTAAATATTATATTTTGATACCGACAGTTACATATTAAAGATAAAAACTAATAACATAACTGATGATTTAAAAACATTAAAACATCATTTTGATTTCAGTAACTATCCTAAAAATCATGAATTGTTTAGCAATGATAATAAAAAAGTTCCTGGTAAATTCAAAGATGAATTAGGTGGTGAAGAAATGATAGAGTTCATAGGTATTAGATCTAAAATGTATTCATATAAAACTAAAGAACATGAAGCTAAAAAGTTAAAAGGAATAACCAAAAGTGTAGTAGAAAAGAATATTCATTTCAAAGATTACATCAATTGTATATTCAATGAAGAAGTTAGAAAACATAAAATGAGATGTTTAAGATCTGAAGATCATGAAATGTTTATTGAAGAAATTGAAAAGATAAGTCTAAACCCATTTGATGATAAAAGATATATTTTAGATGATGGAATTCATACAGTTGCTTATGGTTGCAATTTAGTTGAATACTTAAAATTTAAAAGAGAAGAAACAAAAGAGAACGAGATAATGAAAAGAATTCTAACGTGTTAATCAAATTTTAATAAAAATATGTATTATAAATGGAGAGTAAACAAGCAAACAGTGAGAACAACAAATTATTTCTAGATAGAATAAAAGATACTTCAAATGTCAAATCAGTAGATTATAAATTTAGGAAGTTAAAAGAATTAATAATCCATAAGAAATATCTAATTACAAATATTGATACAGTTACTAATAACTATGGAGATAAATTTGTTATACACTTAGAATATGAAGGATTAAAAGGAAATACACATAAATTCAGAACATATTTACCAGATAGATTTCATAGATTATCAAGTGAAGATTTAGAAGAATTATGTTCTGGTGATTTCTATTTCGTATACGAAGGTAAGAATGAAAAAGGGCACCATGAAATAGATTTCGAATAAGAAAATATGTAAAATAAATGGTAGAATTAAAAGAATACAGAATATTTGTAGATTCAAGAAAACTTACAAATTATAAATCTCATAATTTACTAGTACAATTAGATAGAGAATTTAAGAATTGTGTAGATTTAAAATTAGTTAATATAAGTTTATGTAATTCTTTTTATAATATATCAGATAAAACTTTTGAACATAGAGGGTTTATGATTTATATGAGAAATCAAGATAAATGGTTTCATATATTTTTAAAACCAGGATTATATAATTTAGAATCATTAGCGCAAGAAATTAATAGAAGAGCTCGGTTGAAAATTGGGGGCACTTCTGTATTTGAAATTAAATTTAATAAAATTGATAGTACTAATAAAATAAGATTAAAGATATCTAATGAACAACATAAATTTATGGTAAACAAACCACTGGCTAAAATGTTAGGAATTAAACCGCTTTCAGTTACTGGAAACGCAGAAGGCAGCTCAAATATAATACCTTTTACACACTTTTGCATTTATTGCAATTTAATCGAGCTTAAAAAAACTTTCGAAGCAACTAAAGAAACAATTTGTAGTTCTAGTATACTAAATATTTTACCGCTAAAAAATGTTAAACAATTTGGAACTCAAATAAATTATAATTTAACAGAATGTGATTTTAAACCTTGCATTCCTAAATTTAATAATTTTAAATTAGAAATAAGAAATCATAATGGTTATTTAATTGATTTGAATAACTTTCCTGTGATATATGAATTAGGTATAAGATGTAGAGAGTAATTTTTTCACTATATAAATGAATATAACTGTTGGACCGAGTATATGTTTTGGGTTTGATTTTAAACATGAGAAAGAAATGAAATTTAACGTTAATGAAGTAATTACGCATATTAGAAATATTGCATTTTCTAATGAAACAACATTTGAGTATGAAACAACAATAGATAAAGAAACTTTAAATGTAGAAAAATGTAGAATTACTAATTTTATATAGAGAATCTTTAAGATTTTATGAATGAGATGAAGATTTTATCATCGATGATATTAAAAAAATAATAATTGAAATATATACAAATGAAACTAGTAATGAAATAAATGTTGAATTAATCATAAATAAGATAACTAAATATTTTGATGATAGTAATTTTTTTGATAAATAAATGAGTGATAATAAGTGGATAATAACTGGATTATATATAATGGAGCATTACTATCAGTTGGAACTGTTGGTTATTCAATGGTATTAAAAAAAGTATTCAAAATGGGAAGTGTTAATGTTGATAGATTTGATATAAATGATATTTAGGGTTTTCTTTTACATCACAGAAAACCCTATTGAGATTCGCGTGTTTCTTATTATTATTATTATTATTATTTTTTTTTTTTCCACACTTTTTTTGTCAAAAGTACATAGGCTTTTTTACATTACCGCTGTTGCCGATACAATCCGTCTGATTTCATTCAGCTCACTTCGATCTACAAATACTCCGTGCGAATTTTGAATAATCAACGTTACAAAAGCACTGTCGGGGCCGTAAACAGCGAAAATTGAGCCCCATTCAAAGAGCCGACATGTTTTTCTAAGTCGTCTTTACGAAATCTACCGCACGTTTCTTGTCACGTCGATTACCAATTCAAGCATAAATTAACAAATTTATTACTCAGTGATTGCACAGTCTGTCGCGGTTTTTAAAAACTAATTTTAACAATAGCCCATTTTCCTCATCAAATCATATTACCGATATACAGGAAATTTACTACTTTAGATTTTAAAAGCATTGTCGAGCCGTAAACATCGACGAATCGACGTGTGTCACTACATCGTCGTTCCGGGGATCAGCTGCGAGTTTCTCCTCATCATGAGAATCGAATCGAGTACAAATTAATTTATTACTACCAGTGATTTGGTTGCGGACTTCAAGCAGTTAGTTTAACAATACCTATTTTTCTTAACCAAATTAACCGTGTATTTACTAAGATAATCATAAGTATACAGGGGAGTCGTAGGCCTAAACGAAACACGCCGAAGTGATATAGCGGAGAAAAGCTGTTATGTCGACGAGGTATCAAAATAAAAGAATATATTACTTTATTCGGCCGCGGGCTTCAACCTCTATATCAATACCATTAATACTCTATATTTCCTACAGTACATACCGATCATTGTCAAATGCACAAGGAATTTACTAAATACAAGTATATAACACAATCCTTTCCGTATGCTGGACTCACACTTGACATTCGGAGTAAGCATTCGCTGTGGGGGAAAGGGATCGTTCGCTGTGTCGCTTGTGTTATCGAGTTTGACGCGGCTTTAGGCCTACCGGTGCTGAGCTTTACTGTCTCAAACAAACACAGTATAATTGTTGCGTTTATTAACGGACTCATTGGATTGAACTTCAAAACAAAATTTACGATATTTAGGTGGGTTGTTATTCAATAGGCCTACGACCAATCTGTCCGGATGTTAGGCCTACGCATATACATAGGCCTACATAGGCTAGTAGCGTTAAGCGTTCGCTGTGGGGGAAAGGAGATCGTTCGCTGTGTCGCTTGAAGTGTTTATCGAGTTTTACGCGACCTTAAGGCTTAAGTATGGTGGCTGATAAGGGCCATGTGTAAAAAAAACACGTATATGCAAATGAGGGCGACATTATGACAAAACGACAAAACTAAAATAACGCGACAAAACAATAATTTTGGATTTGTCGCCCGCGACGATTCATTATTTTGGTTTTATCGCCTGCAACAATTCATTATTTTGGTTTGATCGCCCGCGACAATTCATTATTTTGGTTTTATCGCCAGCGACAATTCATTAGTTTGGTTTTGTCGCCCTCGACAATTCAATATTTTGGTTTTGTCACCCTCGACAATTCAATATTTTGGTTTTGTCGCCCACGACAATTCAATATTTTGGTTTTATCGCCCGCGACAATTCATTATTTTGGTTTTATCGCCCGCGACAATTTTTTTTTTCGCCGTTTTATCGCCTGCGACACTTCAATATTTTGATTTTATCACCTGCGACAATTCAATATTTTGGTTTTATCACCAGCGACAATTCATTATTTTGGTTTTATCACCCGCGACAATTCATTATTTTGGTTTTATCGCCCGCGACAATTCATTATTTTGGTTTTATCGCCCGCGACAATTTTTTTTTTTTTGTCGCGGTTTTATCGCCTGCAACACTTCAATATTTTGGTTTTATCGCCTGCGACACTTCAATATTTTGGTTTTATCACCAGCGACAATTCATTATTTTGGTTTTATCACCCGCGACAATTCATTATTTTGGTTTTATCGCCCGCGACAATTCATTATTTTGGTTTTATCGCCCGCGACAATTCATTATTTTGGTTTTATCGCCCGCGACAATTTTTTTTTTTGTCGCGGTTTTATCGCCTGCAACACTTCAATATTTTGGTTTTATCGCCTGCGACACTTCATTATTTTGGTTTTATCGCCCGTGACAATTCATTATTTTGGTTTTATCGCCCGCGACAATTCATTATTTTGGTTTTGTCGCCCTCGACAATTCAATATTTTGGTTTTGTCACCCTCGACAATTCAATATTTTGGTTTTGTCGCCCACGACAATTCAATATTTTGGTTTTATCGCCCGCGACAATTCATTATTTTGGTTTTATCGCCCGCGACAATTTTTTTTTTCGCCGTTTTATCGCCTGCGACACTTCAATATTTTGATTTTATCACCTGCGACAATTCAATATTTTGGTTTTATCACCAGCGACAATTCATTATTTTGGTTTTATCACCCGCGACAATTCATTATTTTGGTTTTATCGCCCGCGACAATTCATTATTTTGGTTTTATCGCCCGCGACAATTTTTTTTTTTTTGTCGCGGTTTTATCGCCTGCAACACTTCAATATTTTGGTTTTATCGCCTGCGACACTTCAATATTTTGGTTTTATCACCAGTGACAATTCATTATTTTGGTTTTATCACCCGCGACAATTCATTATTTTGGTTTTATCGCCCGCGACAATTCATTATTTTGGTTTTATCGCCCGCGACAATTCATTATTTTGGTTTTATCGCCCGCGACAATTTTTTTTTTTGTCGCGGTTTTATCGCCTGCAACACTTCAATATTTTGGTTTTATCGCCTGCGACACTTCATTATTTTGGTTTTATCGCCCGTGACAATGCATTATTTTGGTTTTATCGCCCGCGACAATTCATTATTTTGGTTTTGTCGCACGCGACAATTCATTATTTTGGTTTAATCGCCCGCGACAATTTTTTTTTTGTCGCGGTTTTATCGCCTGCGACACTTTAATATTTTGGTTTTATCGCCTGCGACAATTCAATATTTTGGTTTTATCACCAGCGACAATTCATTATTTTGGTTTTATCGCCCGCGACAATTCATTATTTTGGTTTTATTGCCCGCCACAATTCATTATTTTGGTTTTGTCGCCCGCGACAATTCAATGTTTTGGTTTTGTCCCACGCGACAATTCAATATTTTGGCTTTATCGCCTGCGACAATTCAATATTTTGGTTTTATCGCCAGCGACAATTCATTATTTTGGTTTTTTCGCCCGCGACAATTCATTAGTTTGGTTTTGTCACCCGCGACAATTCAATATTTTGGTTTTGTCGCCAGCGACCATTCAAGATTTTGGTTTTATCGCCCGCGACAATTGTTTTTTTTGGTTTTGTTGCCCGTGACAATTCAATATTTTGGTTTTATCGCCAGCGACAAATGATTATTTTGGTTTTATCGCCCGCGACAATTAATTTTTTTGGTTTTGTCACCCACTTTATTAGCTTTTGAATAATTAGGCCAATCAATAACGTAATAAAGACTTATGCTTTCGCCTATTTTGAAGTCGATTAATCTGATATAGTACGGAAGCGATAACGGGCCTCGAGTTGTCGCGTTCCAACTCGACAAGTCGCCATATTTATGTCGATATATCGCGATATATCGCATCAAGTCAACATAAATATGTTGACACATCGTGACGTTTTGACGAATTGAAACTCAGTCGTCATATCACTGGCGTCCTCATCTTTCAGCAACGCCAGTCACATGGAGTCGTACGTGTTCTACTTTCTGCGACGCGACACGACTGTCACAACCAACCGACGCGCTCTTGCGACTGGCAGAAACTAGTCGCACACAATCGTATTGCAACCGACTTGCACTGAAACTTGCGATGCAACGCGAGGATTGCATCGTGTCACAAGACCAACCTACATCCGGCTTTAGGTTACTGCGGAGCACCAGAAATATCTTTTTTTTTCGTTCAAAAGACCTTTCGCATGAAAATTCTTTCGTCGGAACAAAATTTATTTCGTTCGAACCAATAATATTCTATACGATTGAACCAATTTGAAAAAATCGTAAGAACAAAGTTGAACAAATTTTTTTTTGTCCAAACGAAAGGTTTTTCGTTCGAACAATCGTTCAATTGAACAGAATCTTTTTTAATTTGAACAGAATTCTCTTGTCAGAACATTAAGTTTTTCGTTCGAACAAGTATATTGAAAAAAGTTTTTTCTCCGAACCGAAAGTATGAAGTATTTCGTTCAATCGAACAGAATTGTTTTCATTCAACATTCGTGTTAAGGTCGATTTGGAAATTTACTCGGTATATGTTGGATTACTGTGTATGTCATTTGTCAGGACATTAAACAGAAGACAACTTAGGATACTACCTTGCGTGACTCCACTAGTTTGACCGACTTATTCCAAGATGAGGCGTTCCGTTGATTTCGGCTACAAGTTTTCGTTCAGAGATAACTGCTGAGCCATTTGGGCGACCTATCATTGAAACTGTTTCCTAATAGCCTGTTTAGTAATGGCTGATGTTGTGCCTTATCAAATGCTTCGTCGAAATCCACCGTTGAACAGGATTCTAAGACTAATTAACATTAGCAGTTACTTTATCTAATTTAACTATTGATTATTTAGAAAAACAAAAATATATTCCTTCCATATAAATGCGTAATTATTTTACTAAATAAATGGCTTTTGCAATTATAACTATTATAGGATCGGCAATTGTTAACGCTTTAGCATTTACTGGTGGTGGTTATTTATTTAAGCATATTGATAAAAATGGATCATTAACAGAACAAAAAAGCGACACTTCATTATTTTGGTTTTATCGCCCGTGACAATTCATTATTTTGGTTTTATCGCCCGCGACAATTCATTGTTTTGGTTTTGTCGCACGCGACAATTCATTATTTTGGTTTTATCGCCCGCGACAATTTTTTTTTTGTCGCGGTTTTATCGCCTGCGACACTTTAATATTTTGGTTTTATCGCCTGCGACAATTCAATATTTTGGTTTTATCACCAGCGACAATTCATTATTTTGGTTTTATCGCCCGCGACAATTCATTATTTTGGTTTTATTGCCCGCGACAATTCATTATTTTGGTTTTGTCGCCCGCGACAATTCAATGTTTTGGTTTTGTCCCACGCGACAATTCAATATTTTGGCTTTATCGCCTGCGACAATTCAATATTTTGGTTTTATCGCCAGCGACAATTCATTATTTTTGTTTTTTCGCCCGCGACAATTCATTAGTTTGGTTTTGTCACCCGCGACAATTCAATATTTTGGTTTTGTCGCCGGCGACCATTCAAGATTTTGGTTTTATCGCCCGCGACAATTGTTTTTTTTGGTTTTGTTGCCCGTGACAATTCAATATTTTGGTTTTATCGCCAGCGACAAATGATTATTTTGGTTTTATCGCCCGCGACAATTAATTTTTTTGGTTTTGTCGCCCACTTTATTAGCTTTTGAATAATTAGGCCAATCAATAACGTAATAAAGACTTATGCTTTCGCCTATTTTGAAGTCGATTAATCTGATATAGTACGGAAGCGATAAAGGGCCTCGAGTTGTCGCGTTCAAACTCGACAAGTCGCCATATTTATGTCGATATATCGCGATATATCGCGTGAAGTCCACATGAATATGTCTACATATCGTGACGTTTTCACAACAAATTTCGCTTTTTTGCTCATTTTCCACGGGACAAGCCGTCATTTGAAGACATGTCTAAATGTAAGATGAGGATGCTAGTAATATGACGACTGAGTTTCAAGTCGTCATGAATATGTCGACTTGTCGCGAGGAAAATGGTCGAGAAAACGAAATATGTCGTCAAAACGTCACGATATATCGACATATTCATGTCGACTTGACGCGATATATCGCGGTATGTCGACATAAATATGGTGACTTGTCGAGTTGGAACGCGACATCTCGAGGCCCCTTATCGCTTCTGTACATATAGTGTCGAATATTAAGGTCATTTTGGCAGATTCTTTTTTTTTAAGTGATATTAAAGCGATCATAAGTGATCCTACTTAATGAAAGATCTACGGAAGTGATAACGGGCCTCGAGTTGTCGCGTTCCAACTCGACAAGTCGCCATATTTATGTCGATATATCGCGATATATCGCATCAATACAACATAAATATGTTGACACATCGTGACGTTTTGACGAATTGAAACTCAGTCGTCATATCACTGGCGTCCTCATCTTTCAGCAACGCCAGTCACATGGAGTCGTACGTGTTCTACTTTCTGCGACGCGACACGACTGTCACAACCAACCGACGCGCTCTTGCGACTGGCAGAAACTAGTCGCACACAATCGTATTGCAACCGACTTGCACTGAAACTTGCGATGCAACGCGAGGATTGCATCGTGTCACAAGACCAACCTACATCCGGCTTTAGGTTACTGCGGAGCACCAGAAATATCTTTTTTTTCGTTCAAAAGACCTTTCGCATGAAAATTCTTTCGTCGGAACAAAATTTATTTCGTTCGAACCAATAATATTCTATACGATTGAACCAATTTGAAAAAATCGTAAGAACAAAGTTGAACAAATTTTTTTTTGTCCAAACGAAAGGTTTTTCGTTCGAACAATCGTTCAATTGAACAGAATCTTTTTTAATTTGAACAGAATTCTCTTGTCAGAACATTAAGTTTTTCGTTCGAACAAGTATATTGAAAAAAGTTTTTTCTCCGAACCGAAAGTATGAAGTATTTCGTTCAATCGAACAGAATTGTTTTCATTCAACATTCGTGTTAAGGTCGATTTGGAAATTTACTCGGTATATGTTGGATTACTGTGTATGTCATTTGTCAGGACATTAAACAGAAGACAACTTAGGATACTACCTTGCGTGACTCCACTAGTTTGACCGACTTATTCCAAGATGAGGCGTTCCGTTGATTTCGGCTACAAGTTTTCGTTCAGAGATAACTGCTGAGCCATTTGGGCGACCTATCATTGAAACTGTTTCCTAATAGCCTGTTTAGTAATGGCTGATGTTGTGCCTTATCAAATGCTTCGTCGAAATCCACCGTTGAACAGGATTCTAAGACTAATTAACATTAGCAGTTACTTTATCTAATTTAACTATTGATTATTTAGAAAAACAAAAATATATTCCTTCCATATAAATGCGTAATTATTTTACTAAATAAATGGCTTTTGCAATTATAACTATTATAGGATCGGCAATTGTTAACGCTTTAGCATTTACTGGTGGTGGTTATTTATTTAAGCATATTGATAAAAATGGATCATTAACAGAACAAAAAAGACATAACTTAGCATTAGAAAAATACAATAAAGCAGCAGAAGAATATAGAGAAAAGAGACAAAACTATATGGATTATATTAACAAAGAATTATATGATCAGAAGATTTCACACAGAGATTTTCAATCAGTTGATGATGCAATGAGTTTATATAACGCGGTAACAAATAAAGAAAAATTACATCTATACAAACCTAAATTATCAGATTATTATACCCCAAGTAATGAACAGAAGAAATATGAAATAATATGGATTTTAGGCGGAACTGTTGTTGTTATATTTGTTGCTTATAAGTATACTAATTAGTAATTTTTTTGCTAAATAAATGGAAGATAAAGTTGATAATATTGATATTATTCCTCATGATATAAATAAAACTAAATAAAAAATATATTTAGAAAAACAAATATTAGAATTTGAAAGTGACTTAAAGATAAAAAAGAAAAAGTATTTAAAAAGTAAAATTATATATTATTTGATTATAAGTGGTTCAGTTACAATTAGTTCTGTAATAACATTTCTAGCAATATTCAGCCCATTAACACCTTTAGCTATATCAATTGGTGTATTAGGATTAAGTTCAAGTGTTTTAACTGGTATGAAATGAAAATTGAATTTAAAAAGTAATAAAGAAAAAATTAAAACTAATATAAAAGAAATTAATAAATTAAAGAATACACTAGATTATATAATAAGTTTAAATGACCATATAACAGTTGAAGAACAAGATAAATTATTAAAAGAATTAATAAATTATTAATTTTTTAATTATATAAATGGGGTTTCCAAAAGCTTTCTAATATAATAAATCAATCAAATATAATATTCCTGCAATAGATTTTTTTAAAAATATTACATATGAAAATGTAGTTTTAAATTCATTAACCAATTTAGAAATTTATGTTACTGAATCACACTTTTCTATTTCTAAAATGGAAAATATATTTAATACATATGAAGTTACTTTTACTCGAGATGAATATCATATATATAAAGTAAAATCTAATATGAAATATTGGCAGAACCAATTAAGTTTTGCTGTTTATTGTGCAACAACAGGTTGTGGAATAAGTTGGAATGATCATTTAAATAACTTAGATAAGAATTTGAAGTATTCTGATTTAAAATTAATTCACACAATATTTAGATTTCACACATATTTTCAAATCAGAATAATATTAAATGAATTAGAATGTCCTTTACCCGGATCTAAATATTTTAAAGAATTAGACAATAATATTAATCTATCTAAGTTTTATAAAATATGTAATGAATTTAATATAAATATTAATTCCGATTTTAGAGCTTATGGTAAATTGCAAGGTGTTGATGAAGAGGATGAAATAAAAAGAATTGATTATATGCATAGAATTGGAGCTTATCATAATTATAAAATTGATAATAATAATGGTTCAGTTAATTTCATTTTAGAAAATGGTTAAGGTTTCACTAAAGCTGGTATACAAAGAATAAATCAATCAATTAGAACTTATTTGATATGTATTTTAGGTGCGCAAGTTGAAACAAGATCCCCAATAATTGGAAATGATAACACTTCATTCGATGCGCAGAAACAATTCAAAGTATTATTTGAAGATTCGATTCATAATGATAAAAATAGATCGATTCCAGAAAACATTGTAAGATATCAAAATTATTTAGATCAATCACATATTAGATTAAATTATTGTATAGGCCCTAATCTATTTATTATTTCTAATGATTTAGTATTAAAGATGGGAAATATAATTGGTTATAATAATCTAATTAAAACTGCAACAATAAATAATTCATTTGGATTGAATGATATAAATAAAAAGATTATTACTGCTCCAAAATTAATGGTAGGTGAAAAAAATAAAAAACACATTCAATCAACAGAAACTAAAACTAATAATATTAAATTAAATAATGATTCTAAAATAAAAGATTTCAATACATCAGAAGATATAAAAACTGATAATATTCAACACGATATAATTAAACTAAATGATGATAATAAATCCCATGAAAATGCTAAATTAGCTTTAACTTGTATAGGAATTGTAATCGGAGGAATATTATATTTTAAATTTTAATTTTTTATTATGTAAATGGCAGAAGGTGGAGAAGATATTCCATTGGGGGGTATGGGAAATAATGAGGGATATATTGATGATGATTATAATGATGTAGAAAATAATATTGATAATGATGATGAATCAGCATATAATTCTAATTTAGCAGATTCTGTGGTTCTAAAGCCACATCAACAGATGATTATGATAGAAAAACTAGATCGAAAATACCTCCTGAAAATGAAAATACAGATTTAGTAAAAAAAGATTAGAATATAATGAATATATTTATAAATTCAAACCTGTATTTGAAAGATCTGGGTATAATATGAGTGATAGAGATGCTGACCGTTTAGTAGAAAATTTAAAACTTTTAGATGGTGAATATTATTATAAATTGAAAGATGATTATTATATTAACATCTCTTATATAAAAGAAGAAAAAATATTAGCAAAATCAACTTTGCTTAATTTAGACCTATCTAGAATTACGAGAATAAGAAATAGTAATGAAATAGAAGATGTAACACAAGAATTAATTGATAAAAATAGGAGAGTATTTAAACAAAGAATTAATGAATTATTTGAAATAATCAAAAAGAAATCAGAAACAGAAACAACTTCTGAACAGAATAAAACTTCCAAAACTAGTAAACTTAAATCAAATAAAGTTCCAATTGAAAGACTTTTACCGAATGGATTAATTGATGCAACAAAACAAGAATTAGAAGATTTAGATATATTTTCTGATAAAGCAATTAGAGAAATTGAAAGTATAAGACTTGCATCTGATAAAATTGCGCATGATAAAAGTATAAGAGATTTAAAAATTAGAACTTTAGAAGATGAATTATTTAAATCAAGAAAAGAATCGGAACAACTAAAATTAGATAGAGATAATAAAGTTATTGAAGAAATTGAATTTAAAAAAAGAAATGCGTATTTAGAAAAAGAAAAAGATGATTTAGAATATAACATAGAATTACAAAAAGAAGAAATTAAATTATTATTAAAATCATATGATTATAATATTAATAGATTAAAAGTTATTTTTAAAGATTTGTTGATAAAACCAAATTCTGACATATCACTAAAAGATAGAATAAGATTATTATCTAAGTTAGAAGGAATAACAATTCTTTCAATTCTAACAGCTGTAACTATGTTATTTACAACAATTGGTTTAGCTATATCAAATTCTTTGAAATCTACTACTACTCCCAATAAACCGGATAAGCCCCCAGATAATAATTCTATACAAGATAAAGTTAAAGATGGTTTAAAGAAATTAGCAAAATATTTATGGGAACTATCTAAAATATCTGCTGCAGCATAACCAGGAATTATTGCATCAATTGTTGGTTTTATATTGAAATCTGCAGGAAACATTATTAACTTTGCTGCTGAACATATTATTTTATTTTTAATTACAGTTGTAAGTGCAATTATTTTTGGATTAGTAAACATGATAAAAAATAAATAATTAATTTTTTTGTTAAATAAATGAGTGGGAGTTATATCAATCCTTCTAAGAATCATAGAATATCTAATGCTATTAAAGCAGAAAGATCACATCATATAATTACTCATAACCCTTCTAATATTAATCCCGATGAAACTTTATATGTTAGAATTCCTCGGTTAACACAAAATACTTTTTATGTTCCAAATAGTATTTATTTATCAGCCGATATGAAAGTAATCGGTAATGATAATAATTATGTTGTTGATAATGTTGGAAGATATTTGATTAAAAAATTAACTATAAAGATGGTCCAGAAACAGTTTTCTCATTAGATGATTATAATTTATTTATGCATTATGAAGATTTATGGTTAACTAAAGAAAATAGAAATAATATGATATTTCAAGGCATCCAATCAGAAAACCAAAATAAATTAAGATCAGAAGCGCATAATGCAATATTAACTAATGCTATAGATAAATTAATAAAAAGTATATATGGAAGCAAATATAAAATTCCATTAGACTTTGAATCGATAAATAATAATGCACCTTTATATAAATATGCAATTCAAGAAGATGTTATATTCGAAATAACATTTGCTCCTGTAAATGAAATTGTAATATCTAGCGTTGTTAAAGATATGAGTTATAAATTATCGAATATATGTTTAGAATATGATACAGTAACTGATGAAAATATTTCAAGTATAATTCAAACTCAATACAATCAAGGATTTTCATTATTATATGATTATATTGATAAATTTAAAACTGTAACTATTAATGCAAATGATGAAATTATTAATGAGAATATTAACTTCCCAAGAAGATCTATTAAAGGTATATTAATATTTTTTACCATTGCAACATATACTAATGGCGCAATAAATGTTGATAATTATTATAATCCTGAAATAACAAAAGTAGAAATAACTATCGAAGGAATAGCAAATAAAATATTTTGTCAAGGAATGAGAATGATTGATCAATGGCCAGAAATTAGAAAACATTTTATGAATGAAAAATGTAATAAATTTTCATCTGAAAATTGTAATATTAATCAAATTGATTATTATACCGGTAATAAATATGCATTATGGTTAGATTTTAGAACAACAGAGGATAATTCATTACATGGTTCTGGAAAAAAACTACAGAACACTAAAGATGGAATACAATTATTCATGACAAAGAATAAAGGAATCAAAAATTTCAAAATGCACATTTATATTATATCTGACGCGCAATTAAATATTGTAAATTCTCAATTAAATAGTGTTATGTATTAGAATTTTAACTTTAATAAAAATTTATATAATAAATGGAAGGAGGTTAAGTATATAAACCTATTCCATACATCGATACACATGAAAATAATGATGGTTTATATTATGTAATACCTTGTAATATAGCTTTGATATTTGATCCTATTTTCAAAATGTATAAAACTAAACTAATAGAAATCGATAATAATAAAAGTGGTGTTGTTGATAATTTAAGTAATGTAATTGATAATAATGTTATACCTTCTACATCTAATAATGCAATACCTTCTACATCTAATAATGTAATACCTACTACATCTAATAATGTAATACCTACTATATCTAATAATGATAAGATTGAACCTGATATCAAAACCAAAAAGACAAATGAAAAATATTGTGATGTATGTAAGAAATATATATCATATAAAAATTGGGCATCACATAAGAAATCAAATAAACATATAGAAAAAGAAAAGAATAATAATGATAATAATATATCTGATAATAATATAATAGATAATATCATAGATAATGTTAATACAATTGAAACAAATGATACCATAGATAATATAACAGATAATGTTGATACAATTGAAACTAATGATAATGAAACAATTGATGATTCTAAAAAACATTGTAACATTTGTGATTTAGATATTTCTAAAAGTAATTTTTCTAAACATAAAAAATCTCAAGCGCATATCGAAAATGAAAGGAAGTTAGAAGAACATGAAAAGAAATTAGAAGAAATAGAAAGAAATAAAATGTGCCAATATTGTAATAAGAAAATTGAACCTGTTGATGAAAATACTCATTATAAATCAAAGTTACATCTAATTAATGTTTATAAAATGGTGAGTATGATACCATTGTTAGATAACCCAAATAAATATATCAAATATTTTAATCCTAAAACTAACCAATATTATATATTCTATAAGTTGTTATTTGATTAATTATTAGCTTATGCAGAAGATAATCCTAAACAAATATATAAATTATTATATTTTAGAAAAATAGATTTAAGTTATCTGATAAATAATTTTGGACATCATTTTGATTTTGATTATGATGATTTTGATGAATACTTAGACAATTTAAGAGAAAAAGCTAATTTACCTACTAATAATTATGTTAAGATGGATCAATTAAAATTAATAAATCTACCTAAGACTTTTGGTGAATTAGATATAAACACAGATGATTTTATAAAAATATTAGAAACAAAATTAGAATAATTATTATAAAACTAATTTATATAACTATATACTAGACGTACGAGTAAGAATCCAAGAATCCAAGAAATCTTACTTTCTTACTCGTACATCTAGTACATAGATATATATAATAGTTTTCATATAGAAGTGGTTTCAAATGCTCAACAATCTAACAATTTCAATACATAACGCCCTCTAGTGACCATATACAAAAACCAATGACCTTGAAACCCACCACAATCATAGAACATGTGAGCAGCTATGATTTTGTAATCGATTGTGATAACAAAATATGCCTCGTTACCAATTTAATATGGAAATACTAAGTTATTCTACTATTCAACGCCCCCTGGTGACCATATGCAAAACCCAATGACCTTAAAACTCACCCCAATCGTAGTAAATGTCATGAAATACAACTTTGCAATTGATCATAGTAACAAAATATGCCTAGGTACCAATCTAATAAGGAAATACTAAGCCATTCTACTATTCAACGCCCCCTGGTGACTATATGGAATAACTAATGTCCTTAAAAACTCACCACAATCATAGACGATGTCATGAACTACAACTTTGCAATTGATCATGGTAACAAAATATGCCTTGGTACAAATATAGCAATACTAAGTTATTGTATTATTCAACGCCCCCTGATGGCCACATACAAAAACCAATGACCTTGAAACTCACCAAAATCATAGAACACGTTATGGGCTACAACTTTCCAATTGAATATAGTAACACAATATGCTTAGGTATCAATTTAATGTGGAAAAACTTTTTCCCACCTACGAATGAGTACTGATGACACCAAGATGGCCGCCAATTGCGTCATATTGGCTGATCAAAGATACCTGTCCCAGGTATAAAACATCCCTCTCTAAAGAATACCCATCAGCAATTGCAATGAGAAATGGCAAACCAGTAGGAAGCTACGTGACCTAGAATTCTGGCCAAAATTGACATTTTTGGGCACTAAAAAGGTCATAGGACGGCCATCTTGAGTCAGATCGACCCAATTTTCTTATGCTGATGGGCCTTTGGTAGATTCAAATATAAACGAAAGATCAAGGTCTTTAAAGCGTCTTCAAAATTTCCCACGAAAACTTCGAAAATGTTTAAAAAGTGCTGATTTTGGCAAACAACAATGGCTGCCAGTCGGCCATCTTGAATCTGACAGGACAGTTTTTGGGCTGACGATGTGTCTAGGGTAGATACATGTATAAACCAAATATCAAGACATTACCTCGAAGCGTCTTCAAAACTTCCCAAAATAACTGGATTCCGTCTATGAAAGGACGGACGGACGAAAAGTGAACGCAATAGCCCGCTGGGACTAAAGTCCCAAGTGGACTGAAAAATAATTGTCGCGGGCGACAAAACCAAAATATTGAATTGTCGCGGGCGACAAAACCAAAATAATGAATTGTCGCGGGCGATAAAACCAAACGAATGAATTGTCGCGGGCGATAAAACCAAAATATTGAATTGTCGCGGGCGATCAAACCAAAATAATGAATTGTCTCGGGCGACAAAACCAAAATAATGAATTGGCGCGGGCGAGAAAACCAAAATAATGAATTATCGCGGGCGATAAAACCAAAATATTGAATTGTCGCGGGCGATAAAACAAAAATAATGAATTATCGCGGGCGACAAAACCAAAATTTTGAATTGTCGCGGGCGACTAAACCAAAATATTGAATTGGCGCGGGCGACAAAACCAGAAAAAGAATTGTCGGGGCGACAAAACAAAAATAATGAATTGTCGCAGACGATAAAACCAAAATAATGAATTGTCTCAGGCGACAAAACAAAAATAATGAATAATCGCGGGCGATAAAACAAAAATATTGAATTGTCGCAGGCGATAAAACCAAAAAAGAAAATTGTCGCGGGCGACAAAAACAAAATATAAAACAAAAATAATGAATTGTCGGTGGCGATAAAACCAAAGTAATGAATTGTCGCGGGCGATAAAACCAAAATATTGAATTTTCGCGGGGGACAAAACCAAATTATTGAATTGTCGCGGGCGACAAAACCAAACTAATGAATTGTCGCGGGCGACAAAACCAAAATATTGAATTGTCGCGGGCGACAAAACCAAAATAATGAATTGTCGCGGGCGATAAAACCAAACTAATGAATTGTCGCGGGCGATAAAACCAAAATATTGAATTGTCGCGGGCGATAAAACCAAAATAATGAATCGTCTCGGGCGACAAAAACAAAATATTGAATCATCGCGGGCGACAAAACCAAAACAATGAATTGTCGCGGGCGATAAAACCAAAATAATGAATGGTCTCGGGCGACAAAACCAAAATATTGAATTGTCGCGGGCGACAAAACCAAAAAAAAAATTGGCACGGGCGATAAAAACAAAATATAAAACCAAAATAATGAATTGTCGCGGGCGATAAAACCAAAATAATGAATTGTCGCGGGCGATAAAACCAAAATAATGAAATATCGCGGGCGATAAAACCAAAATATTGAATTGTCGCGGGCGATTAAACCAAAATAATGAATTGTCTCGGGCGACAAAACCAAAATAATGAATTGTCGCGGGCGATAAAACCAAAATAATGAATTATCGCGGGCGATAAAACCAAAATATTGAATTGTCGCGGGCGATAAAACAAAAATAATGAATTATCGCGGGCGACAAATCCAAAATATTGAATTGTCGCGGGCGACTAAACCAAAATATTGAATTGTTGCGGGCGACAAAACCAAAAAAAGAATTGTCGGGGCGACAAAACAAAAATAATGAATTGTCGCGGACGATAAATCAAAATTAATGAATTGTCGCTGGCGATAAAACCAAAATAATGAATTGTCGCGGGCGACAAAACCAAAATGGTGAATTGTCGCGGGCGACAAAACCAAAATGGTTAATTGTCGCGGGCGACAAAACCAAAATATTGAATTGTCGCCGGCGACAAAACCAAAATAATGAACTGTCGCGGCGATAAAACCTAACTAATGAATTGTCGCGAGCGATAAAACAAAAATATTGAATCGTCGCGGGCGATAAAACCAAAATAATGAATCGTCTCGGGCGACAAAAACAAAATATTGAATCGTCACGGGCGACAAAACCAAAATAATGAATTGTCGCGGGCGATAAAACCAAAATAATGAATGGTCTCGGGCGACAAAACCAAAATAATGAATTGTCGCGGGTGATAAAAACGAAATATTGAATTGTTGCGGGCGATAAAACCAAAATAATGAATTGTCACGGGCAACAAAACCAAAATATTGAATTGTCGCGGGCGACAAAACCAAAAAAAAAAAATTGGCACGGGCGATAAAAACAAAATATAAAACCAAAATAATGAATTGTCGGGCGATAAAACCAAAATATTGAATTGTGGCGAGCGATAAAACCAAAATAATGAATTGTCGCGGGCGATAAAACCAAAATATTGAATTTTCGCGGGGGACAGAACCAAAATATTGAATTGTCGCGGGCGACAAAACCAAACTAATGAATTGTCGCGGGCGACAAAACCAAACTAATGAATTGTCGCGGGCGATAAAACCAAAATAATGAATTGTCTCGGGCGACAAAAACAAGATATTGAATCGTCGCGGTTGACAAAATCAAAATAATGAATCGTCGCGGGCGACAAAACCAAAATAATGAATTGACGCGGGCGACAAAACCAAAATAATGAATTGACGCGGGCGATAAAACCAAAATAATGAATGGTCTCGGGCGACAAAACCAAAATATTGAATTGTCGCGGGCGATAAAACCAAAATAATGAATTGTCGCGGGCGACAAAACCAAAATATTGAATTGTCGCGGAATGATGCAATCGTGAGTTGAAATAATACCTGAACAAATCGATGCACAGACATTTACTTTATATATCTACTTGAACAATCGAGCCTACTCAGTAATATACTCAGTTTTTACGAAACCTGGAGTTTTTGTTTCAGAGAAATTTGAGTATCAGTATCCGATGCTATATACTAACGTTAACGTTAGTTATCATCGCTCCGTCATGCTAAGTTATGCATTTCATGTCAACCAGTATCTACAGGCAGCTGTACAGTGTGTACACACTATATCTGAATACGAGGCTGGAATAACAGGCTCACTTCACGTAGGTTCATGATGAGGAGAAACTCGCAGCTGATCCCCGGAACGACGATGTAGTAACACACGTCGATTCGTCGATGTACGTTTACGGCTCGACAGTGCTTTTAAAATCTAAAGTAATAAATTTCCAGTGTATCGGTAATATGATTTTATGAGGAAAATGGGCTATTGTTAAAATCACTGTTTGAAGACCGCGACTGAATGTGAAGTCTGCGACAATAAATTAGTTCATTTATACTTGAATTGATTATCGAAGTGACAGTCGGCCTGCGGGTTGATTTCGGGATGACGACTCGAAAAACATGTCGCCCCATTGAATGGGGCTAAATTTTCGATGTTTACGGCCCGACAGCGCTTTTGTAACGATGATTCGTGAAAAAACACGCGGGCTATTTGTAGATCTCAGTGAGCTGAACGATATTATATGGATTGTATATGAAACAGCGGTAAGGTAACAAAGCCTATGTTCTTTTGGTCAAAATAGTGTGGAAGAAAATAATAATAATAATAATCACGCGGATATCAATAGGGTTTTCTGTGAAATAACAGAAAACCCTAATTATTAATCTAAGTATAGAAATAGTTATAATATAATCTATTTTTATTATTATTGAGAGAAAACATATAATTTATTCATTTTTATATAATTCATTTAATAATTTATATATCTATGTACTAGACGTACGTAAGAATCTAAGAATCTTACTTTCTTACTCGTACGTCTAGTACATAGATATACATAATAGTTTTCATAAAAATTAAAAACATAAAATTATTAATCTTAGTATAGAAATAGTTATAATATAATCTATTTTTATTATTATTAAGAGAAAACATATAATTTATTCATTTTTTATATAATTCATTTAATAATTTATATATCTATGTACTAGACGTACGTAAGAATCTAAGAATCTTACTTTCTTGGTAAGAACCTTACTTTCTTACTCGTATGTCTAGTACATAGATATATATAATAGTTTTCATAAAAATTAAAAACATAAAATTATTAATCTAAGTATAGAAATAGTTATAATATAATCTATTTTTATTATTATTAAGAGAAAACATATAATTTATTCATTTTTATATAATTCATTTAATAATTTATATATCTATGTACTAGACGTACGTAAGAATCTAAGAATCTTACTTTCTTGGTAAGAATCTTACTTTCTTACTCATACGTCTAGTACATAGATATATATAATAGTTTTCATAAAAATTAAAAACCTAAAATTATTAATCTAAGTATAGAAATAGTTATAATATAATCTATTTTTATTATTATTAAGAGAAAACATATAATTTATTCATTTTTATATAATTCATTTAATAATTTGTATATCTATATACTAGACGTACGTGAGAATCTTACTTTCTTCGTAAGAATCTTACTTTCTTACTCATACGTCTAGTACATAGATATATAAATTAGTTTCTATAATATTCCAAATTATAAATAGTTATTTTATAAATTTATATTCATAGGGAAATTAAAGTCTCATTAATAATTTTGAACCTTTATTATTCTTTAATTTATTCATATATTCATCATGTAATTCAGTAGGTATAATTTGATTTTCTTCCAATGATTGTTGCATAGATTTTCTATCTTTGTTATAAAATAAAACTAGAAATCTTATATTCTCCCTAAAGTCTTTAACAATTGAATTATATTTTTGATTTAAAACCCATGTTGTTATCCCGAAATGTCTCCCGGAGAAAGCTAAATAACATAACTCACTTTCTCTCACTTTTGAATCATGTAAATTTGCGCAATCATCTAAAATGAATAATGTATTTGATCCTTTATAAGTATCAATTGCTATTTTAATACAATTATCTAAATTTTCTTTTACTGTTTTAGGATCTAATATAATAAACTTTTTTATCTTAACTATATCTCTATTATATGTTTTATTCATTTCATAAGTAGGGCAGAATAATATTATATTATCAAAATGATTCTTATAAATAGTTTCTAACAAATCTAATATGAAATGTGTTTTACCACAGTTTGTTACACCAGTAACTAACATATTATGCGGTTCGAATATAAATAAATCTTTATTCATTTATTCTTTTAATTTTACTAGATAAAACCCATTCATAAAATGTATCATCATATCCTTTATATTTCACCATAGAATACTTTTTTCCTTTAAGATTTTTTGTTTTCAATACTTTTTCTATTTTGTATTCTATTTCATCTGGATTTGGTACAAGTGATAATTCTTGTTCATAGAAATAACCTAATATTTCTTCATCTTTTAGATCTTCTAGTTTATAAACAAATGGTTTAGTTAATATTATCTTTTTAATCTTGAATATTTCTTCTGTAAAATTAGGGGTATAACCTTTATAAAATGTTTTTCTATATTTAGATATTCTGACATGTTGTCCAATTTTAAATTTAGGTTCACCGAAATCGTGTGTAACAAATGCTCCATATAAATTATTCCAAACTATTTCTGAATTATCTTCTTTTCTAGCTTGTATAGGTGTCATATTTATAGAACTATGTTTAGAATTATTATAACCTTTCACTAAATCATCTAATATATCGATATATTTATATGTTTCATTAGCAGTAAAATATTTCCACATTCTAGTTTTCAATGTTTTATTAAATCTTTCTATAATAGATGCTTTTTTATCTGAGTGTGTTGAAAAATAATCTACATCGTTATCAGATAATAGTTTTTTAAAAATGTTTGTTACAAAATTCTTTACCTTCATTAAATTGTATCTTATCTGGAATAGCTTCTTTAAATATTGATTTAAAAGCATTTCTCACTTCTATTCCAGTTTTATTTTTGATTGGAATTGACCATGCGTATCTACTGAATATGTCTATAACATTTAATATCCAGAAATATCCTTTGTTGTATTCTTCTAAGTTCTTCATGTCAATTAAATCTGCTTGCCATTGTTGATCAATATATGAAACCATAACTTTTCTTGTTAAATAAGTTTTATCCATTTTCTTATGGATTTGATATGTTGGTTGATTTTGTAACCATGATTTTAATTCGCTATATTTTATATCACCATTTTCATTATCAGATTTAATTTTATTCCATAATTCTGAAACGTTAGAATATGATACTTCACTCTCTGGGTTATAATATAAATCTCTTAAATATTGTTCTTTTTTCATCTTATTTTAATCCATTAATAATAATTTAGATTTAGTTTCAATGGCTTTATGATTTGACTTATTTTCTGGTATGATAGGTTTATTGTCATTGGAATCATCTTTATCATCAGATTTGAATTTTGATTTATATATTACACCGGATAATATAATAAACTGTTACTAATCCAATTGTAATATATGATTTATGATTACTTCCAGCATTAGAAGAATCAGATGGATTATTATTTGAATCAATATCAGATAAAGTCTGTGATTCATTTATATCAGTTAATTTCTTTTTCTTAGCTTTTTTTAATTCTGAAGATCTTTTACCTAATTCTCTTGCCCATTTAATTTGTTTCTCGGATCTAGCCTTTTTCTTAACGCTATCACTCATTTATTTTAGTTAATTTTTGTTCTGATTCATTTTCTGTTTCACCGTTTGGTTGTAGTACAGCGTCATCTGTTTCGTTCTTACCTGATTTATATTCCATAGGCTTGATGTTCGAAAATGTTATAACGCCAGTAGAAATTAATGTCATAACCGATCCTAATTGAAATGAAGCATATCCAACCCATTTTTGTAATTCAGTCATAACTAAGTAGTCATTTTTCAAATCACTATATAATTTATTTTCATCATCAATTGGTATTAACTGGTTACATAACTTAGAATAACATTTGACAATACCATCTGAAATAGAATCATTTATTCGGGCTAATCTTGCCTCTTCATAAATCTTAAAATATTTTATTACTTTATCTGGTTTCATAGAGTCTAATTCTTGAAAAGTAATAATTCTATTTAAAAACTCTTTAGATTTTCCGCCAGCAATCAATAGTTCTAGATTATGCTTACAATATAAATAGTATTCATAATCTATATTACAATTAACTTGAGCACAATTAGTTACAACTGTATCTTTATTATCACTTATACCCAAATCATCTAATGTTTTTTCAATATCAATACTATTCTTATTAGATTTCTTTGACATTTATATTAGAGAAAAAAAGCAAAAAAATATTATAAGTATTCTTCAAACGATACTTGATAGTTAAAGTTATAGAATTCTAGTATTGACTACTGATACTAGCTATTTGAATTTAAAGAATTTCTATTTGAATCTATTCAAAATATAAAGTATTCTCTTTTTGAAAAGAAAATATTAAAAATATAATAGAATTCACTAGCTAGTTGAAGTTATTGGTTTTTTATTATATTTTATTTAAATTAGGATTTAATATCTCACTACTATTGTCTATCTATTAGGAGCAGTAATCATAACTGTCCAGATAAGTCATTTCGGATCCTCGATAATAAATCCTCAAACTGAAAATTTTCTTATGGATTTGATATGTTGGTTGATTTTGTAACCATGATTTTAATTCGCTATATTTTATATCACCATTTTCATTATCAGATTTAATCTTATTCCATAATTCTGAAACGTTAGAATATGATACTTCACTCTCTGGGTTATAATATAAATCTCTTAAATATTGTTCTTTTTTCATCTTATTTTAATCCATTAATAATAATTTAGATTTAGTTTCAATGGCTTTATGATTTGACTTATTTTCTGGTATGATAGGTTTATTGTCATTGGAATCATCTTTATCATCAGATTTGAATTTTTATTTATATATTACACCGGATAATATAATAACTGTTACTAATCCAATTGTAATATATGATTTATGATTACTTCCAGCATTAGAAGAATCAGATGGATTATTATTTGAATCAATATCAGATAAAGTCTGTGATTCATTTATATCAGTTAATTTCTTTTCCTTAGCTTTTTTTAATTCTGAAGATCTTTTACCTAATTCTCTTGCCCATTTAATTTGTTTCTCGGATCTAGCCTTTTTCTTAACGCTATCACTCATTTATTTTAGTTAATTTTTGTTCTGATTCATTTTCTGTTTCACCGTTTGGTTGTAGTACAGCGTCATCTGTTTCGTTCTTACCTGATTTATATTCCATAGGCTTGATGTTCGAAAATGTTATAACGCCAGTAGAAATTAATGTCATAACCGATCCTAATTGAAATGAAGCATATCCAACCCATTTTTGTAATTCAGTCATAACTAAGTAGTCATTTTTCAAATCACTATATAATTTATTTTCATCATCAATTGGTATTAACTGGTTACATAACTTAGAATAACATTTGACAATACCATCTGAAATAGAATCATTTATTCGGGCTAATCTTGCCTCTTCATAAATCTTAAAATATTTTATTACTTTATCTGGTTTCATAGAGTCTAATTCTTGAAAAGTAATAATTCTATTTAAAAACTCTTTAGATTTTCCGCCAGCAATCAATAGTTCTAGATGATGCTTACAATATAAATAGTATTCATAATCTATATTACAATTAACTTGAGCACAATTAGTTACAACTGTATCTTTATTTTCACTTATACCCAAATCATCTAATGTTTTTTCAATATCAATACTATTCTTATTAGATTTCTTTGACATTTATATTAGAGAAAAAAAGCAAAAAAATATTATAAGTATTCTTCAAATGATACTTGATAGTTAAAGTTATAGAATTCTAGTATTGACTACTGATACTAGCTATTTGAATTTAAAGAATTTCTATTTGAATCTATTCAAAATATAAAGTATTCTCTTTTTGAAAAGAAAATATTAAAAATATAATAGAATTCACTAGCTAGTTGAAGTTATTGTTTTTTTATTATATTTTATTTAAATTAGGATTTAATATCTCACTACTATTGTCTATCTATTAGGAGCAGTAATTATAACTGTCCAGATAAGTCATTTCGGATCCTCGATAATAAATCCTCAAACTGAAGTAAATTCAAAGAAACGACTGGTGGAATTACAATTTCATAAACACATATATTTATTATACAAATTTTAGCGATCGATAATAGAACAATGGAGAACAATCGAAAAGCGGTTCAATCGGACCGGTTATTGCGCAATACACAGTTATATTTTTATTCTGTAAACTACAACATTCAAACATAGAAATGTAACCAATCAATATTGAGCAGCTGTTTCAGTCAACAACGATCAATAATAGAACAATGGAGAACAATAGAAAAGCGGTCCAATCGGACCGGTTATTGCGCAATACTTAGTTAACAGTAAACAATCAATACAGAACAACCGCCGCCATTAACAACGATCAATAATAGAACAATGGAGAACAATAGAAAAGCGGTTCAATCGGACCGGTTATTGCGGAATACTTAGTTAACAGTAAACAATACAATATTAAAACAGATATATACAATCGAGATTACATTTTTTGATATCTATATTACAAAGACCTTCAGTGTGTTACGAGAGTTTCATCCTCCATTTCTATTGATTCCCGAGTTTCACTATCCAGCAGCATTAGTTCCTTTTCCGATGGTTGGCTTAGAATTTCTGGTTCATCTTTGTATTCCATTTTAATCTAAAAGATGTCGTGAAAATGAATTACTGTACTTAAATATGTTTAAAGGTTCCCTTACTTCATAATATATGTGCTTACATTTAGATTTAGAACTGTAAACTGTGTTTTGAGAGAGAATATCCAATACGTACTATGTATGTGAATGTTGATTTCTAACTGCCGACGTGGCACACGTTCGACCAAACTAATTATTTCTGTGTGCCTGGATTGTAACAGATGTTCCTTTATGATGAAGTTAATTAATTCTTTAGAATTGAAAACAAGATATATTTGGCAACATATGCTTTAGTAGTAAGCAAAAGCTATGTATTATAGACATACAAAGCTCAAATAGAATTGCCAGCTTTCTAACCACTGATTAAAACCTCAGAATGCGGTTGATTCTGTGAAATACTATTCCATAATTCAACAAATGTCTTTGCTTTATCCAGTAGATTTAAATATAACTGTAAATCTAGTTATTAGATTTAATTATGTTTTCCTTCTTTTCTAAAGGTTTTAGATTCTTCCAATTCCAAATAAGTTCTTTATTATAATCATCACTCATGTCAATTTTAGAAATCGGCAACACGTGATCAATATGAAAGTATTCACCATAATTATCTATATTCATTTTATCATCGAATTGATATATTATCCATGATTTGAGAAATTCATCTGAACAACCCAATAAATTAGATAGTGTTTCTGAATGCGTTTCTTTGTTGAATAATTGTGTTAATCTAGTCCTTAAGCATTGTTTCAATCTAAAATTAAGATCTGTTTGATATCTTACTCTCATATATTCTGCCATATAATAATTATAATGTTCTATATTATCTTCTCGGTATTGTTTGGTATATAGTTTAGTACAAGTTTTACAGCAATATTGAAAACCATCTTTGCTAATCTTACGCTTACTAAATTCTGTTAAAGCTAATTTATCTAATTCACATTTAGAACACTTCTTGTAGTATATGTTTATGACACCAGTGTTATTTGTAATATTGATAGTTTGTGGTTGTTCTGGTTCCATTTATTATACATATTTTTTTACTAAATTGATTTTAGAAGTTCAATGATTTATATCATGTATTATTTCAATCACACTTTACTAACACTTTTAATGTATAAAAATCTAACTCATACAAATATAAATATTGAAATAATGTTTAAAATATATCTATATATCTATTCTATAAGAGCTTACACTTTTATATTGAATAATCTGTCAATTTAAATGTTATTCATGTATATGATTATTTTAAGAGTAATAGGGGTAATGGGCTTTCAGGTTAAAGGTTGAATGGTCGAGTTCATTAAAAACAAATATTAAAAGTAATTTAAAACTATGATATATTTTCATAACCGTGTGCATTTCAGTTGAATAATAGAATAATAATAATTATTAAAATATATTTGATTATGAATTTGTGTATTGTAATAAATCAATTGGTCGCGGAGCGGTAGCGAAGCGGAGCGACAAATTGATTTAATACAATATGCTTTTAAAATTAAAATTATTAATATCTTAGAATAAATATTTAGTTATAATATGAAATGCACACGGTTATGAAAATATATTATAGTTTTAAATTACTTTTAATATTTTGTTTTTTAATGAACTCGACCGTTCGACCTTTGATTTGAAAGCCCATTACCCCTATTACTGTTATAAAATAAAACTAGAAATCTTATATTCTCCCTAAAATCTTCAACAATTGAATTTTTGATTTAAAACCCATGTTGTTATCCCAAAATGTCTCCCAGAGAAAGCTAAATAACATAACTCACTCTCTCTAATTTTTGAATCATGTAGATTAGCACAATCATCTATAATGAATAACGTATTTGATCCTTTATAAATATCAATTGCTATTTTAATACAATTATTTAAATTTTTTTAAACTGTTTTAGGATCTAATATAATAAATTTATTATTTCTAGTAATATTTCTATCATAAGTTTTATTTAATCCATATCTGGACAAAATAATACTATATTATCAAAATAGTTTTTATAAATAGTTTCTAATAAATTTAATATAAAATAAGTTTTTCCACAATTTGTTACGCTAGAAATTAACATGTTATGAGGTTCAAATATAAATGATTCCTTATTTATTTATATATTTTTAATTTTACTTGATAATATCCATTCATTGAATTTATCTGGCCATCTTGCCCATTTTACTAAAGAATATTTTTTATATTTAACAGTTTTTGTTTTTAATACTTTTTCAATTTTATATTCTTGTTCTAGATTTTCAGTAGTTAAACTCAATTCTTCTTCATAAAAATACCCATCAACTTCTTCACCATCTAAATCTTCTAATTTATAGACATATGGTTTTGTTGTTATTACCTTTTTTATTTTATATATTTCCCTAGTAAAATTTCGATCGTATCCTTTATCAAATATCTTTTTATATTTAGAAATTCTAACATTTTGACCAACTTTAAATTTAGGTTCACCAAAATCATCTACAAGAAATACCCCATATAAATTATTCCAAACAATTTCAGCTTTTCAGGTTTTCTAGCATCGATAGGTTTCATTCCAATAGAAGAATGATAAGAATTATTATATCCTTCTATCAATTTTGGTAAAACATCAATCCATTTAAAAGTATTATTTGCTGTAAAATATTTCCACATTCTTGTTCTTAATGTTCTATTAAATCGTTCAACAACTGCTGCTTTTATATCCGATTTTGTTGAAAAATATTTAATATTATGATTATCTAAGAGTTCATGAACAAGTGAATTATCAAATTCTTTTCCATCATCAAATTGTATTTTTCTGGTTTTAGTTTATCATCCGAAAGAAATTTTCTTAAAACATGTGATGTTTGTGCAGCATCTTTTCTATAAAGTGGGAAGCTCCATACATAACGACTAAAAATATCAATTATATTCAATGTCCACCAATAATCATCATTATCTTTCTTAAAATTTTTCATATCAATTAAATCTCCTTGCCAATGTTGATCTACATAACTTACGATAGTTTTACGAGTTTTATATTTTCTAACAATTTTTTTATGTGTTGTATATGTTGGTTGTTCTAACATAAATTCATTTATATCTTTATACTTAACTAAATTTTGTGGGATTGTCTTATATAATTTATCTTGTTTTACTTGACGCCATATATTTTTGGTAGAAGAATAAGCAACCGAACTCTCAGGGTTGTAATATAGATTTCTTAAATGTTGTTCTTTAGTATTAGGAGTTTTTTATCCCCCATTTATATATCGTTAATTTTAACTTTATACTTCTAATGTTGAATACTTTCTAATTAATATTTCTAATATTGAATACTATCTAATTGAGAATTTACAATATTTAATTGCGCGTCAGATATAATATAAATGTGCATTTTGAAATTTAAACTTCCTTTTTTCTTTTTCATGAATAATTGTATTCCATCTTTAGTGTTCTGTAGTTTTTTCCCAGAACCATGTAATAAATTATCTTCAGTTGTTCTGAAATCTAACCATAATGCATATTTATTGCCGGTATAATAATCAATTTGATTAATATTACAATTTTCAGATGATTTTACTTTTTCATTCATAAAATGTTTTCTAATTTCTGGCCATTGATCTATCATTCTCATTCCTTGACAAAATATTTTATTTGCTATTCCTTCGATAGTTATTTCTACTTTTGTCATTTCAGGATTATAATAATTATCAACATTAATTACGCCATTAGAATATGTTGCAATGGTAAAAAATATCAATATACCTTTAATAGATCTTTTTGGGAAGTTAATATTCTCATTAATTATTTCATCATTTGCATTAATAGTTACGGTTTTAAATTTATCAATATAATCATATAATAATGAAAATGCTTGATTGTATTTAGTTTGAATTAAACTTGAAATATTTTCATCAGTTACTGTATCATATTCTAAACATATATTCGATAATTTATAACTCATATCTTTATTAACGCTAGATATTACAATTTCATTAACAGGAGCAAATGTTATTTCGAATATAACATCTTCTTGAATTGCGTATTTATATAAAGGCGCATTATTATTTATCAATTCAAAATCTAATGGAATTTTATATTTGCTTCCATAAATCTTTTTAATCAAATTATCTACGTCATTAGTTACTACTGCATTATTGGCTTCAGATCTTAATTTATTTTGGTTTTCTGATTGGATGCCTTGAAATATCATATTATTTCTGTTTTCTTTAGTTAACCATAAATGTTTATAATGCGTAAATAAATTATAATCATCTAATGAGAAAACTGTTTCTGGACCAATCTTTATAGTTAATTTTTTAATCAAATATCTTCCAACATTATCAACAACATAATTATTATTATTACCAGTTACTTTTATATCAGCTGATAAATAAATACTATTTGGAACATAAAAAGTATTTTGTGTTTATCTAGGGATTCTAACGTATAAAGTTTCATCGGGATTAATATTAGAAGGATTATGAGTAATTCTATGATGAGATCTTTCTGCTTTAATAGCATTAGATATTCTAGAATTCTTAGAAGGACTTATATAACTCCCACTCATTTATCTAACAAAAAATCAATTATTTATTTTTTATTATGTTTACTTGATATTTTTGATATCATATTCACTAACCCAAAAATAATTGCACTTACAACTGTAATTAAAAATAAAATAATATGTTCAGCAGCAAAGTTAAGAATATTCCCAGCAGATTTCAATATAAAACCAACAATTGATGCAATAACTCTGGGTAATGCTGCAGCAGATTTTTTAGATAGTTCCCATAAATATTTTAAAGTAAAAGTAACTTCATATGTATTAAATATATTTTCCATTTTAGAAATAAAGAACTGTGATTCAGTAACATAAATTTCTAAATTAGTTAATGAATCTAAAACTTCATTTCTATATGAAATATCTTTATTAAAATCTATTGCTGGAATATTATATTTAATTGATTTATTACATTGAAAAGCTTTTGGAAAACTAATTGCCATTTATATAATAAAAACATTAATTATTTATTAATTCTTTTAATAATTTATCTTGTTCTTCAACTGTTATATGGCCATTTAAACGCCATTTATATGGCCATTTTATAATATAATCTAATGTATTTTTTAATTTATTAATTTCTTTTATATTAGTTTTAATTTTTTCTTTATTACTTTTTATATTTAATTTTGAACTTATACCAGTTAAAACACTTGATGATAATCCTAGCACGCCAATTGATATAGCTAAAGGTGTTAATGGACTGAATATTGATAGAAATGTTATTACAGAACTAATTGTAACTGAACCACTGATAATAAAATAATATATAATTTTACTTTTTAAATATTTTTTCTTTTTTATCTTTAAGTCACTTTCAAATTCTAATATTTGTTTTTCTAAATATATTTTTAATTTAGTTTTATTTATATCATGAGGAATAATATCAATATTATCAACTTTATCATCCATTTATTTAACAAAAAAAATTACTAATTAGTAAATTTATATGCTACAAATATAACAATAACTGTTTCACCTAAAATCCTTATTTCATATAAATGTTGTTCTTTACTTGGGGTATAATAATCTGATAATTTAGGTTTATATAGATGTAATATTTCTTTATTGGTTACCGCGTTATATAAACTCATTGCATCATCAACTGATTGAAAATCTCTATGTGAAATCTTCTGATCATATAATTCTTTGTTAATATAATCCATATAGTTTTCCCTCTTTTCTCTATATTCTTCTGCAGCTTTATTATATTTCTCTAATGCTAAGTTATGTCTTTTTTGTTCTGATGATGAACCACTTTTATCAATATGCTTGAATAAATAACCACCACCAGTAAATGCTAAAGCGTTAACAATTGCCGATCCTATGATAGTTATAATTGCAGAAGCCATTTATTTAGTAAAAAAAAATATGCACTTCCTATATAGGAGGAATATATTTTTGTTTTTCCAAATAATCAATAGTTAAATTAGATAAAGTAACTGCTAATGTTAATTTTAAGATATCATTTATATCAAATCTATCAACATTAACACTTCCCATTTTAAATACTTTTTTTAATACCATTGAATAACCAACAGTTCCAACTGATAGTAAGGCTCCATTATATAATCCAGTTATTATCCACTTATTATCACTCATTTATTAATCAAAAAAATTACCATCTTCAAAATATTTAGTTATCTTAGTGATGAATATTTCAACGTTTATTTCATAGTTTCATTTGTATATATTTCAATTATTATTTTTCTAATATCATCGATAATAAAATCTTCAACTAATTCATAAAATCTTAAAGATTCTCTAATTAAATTAGTTAACTTTTCTACATTTAAAGTTTCTTTATCTATTGTTTTTTTCATACTCAAATGTTGTTTCATTAGAAAATACAATATTTTTAATATGCGTTATTACATCAGTAATGTTAAATTTCATTTCTTTCTCACGTTTACAATCAAATCCAAAACATATGCTCGACCCAACAGTTAAATTCATTTATATATCAGAAAAATTACTCTTTACATCTTATAACTAATTCATAAATTACAGGAAAGTTATTCAAATCAATTAAGTATCAATTATGATGCTTACTTCTAATTTGAAATTATTGAAATGTGAAATACAAGGTTTAAAATCACACTCAGCTAAATTATAATTTATTTGAGTTCCAAATCGTTTAACATTCTTCAATGGTAAAATATACTAGAATTACAAATTGTATCTTTAGTTGCTTCAAATGTTTTTGTAGGATCAATTAAATTGCAATAAATATAAAAGTGTGTAAAAGTCATTAAATTTGTATAAGTTTCGATACTTGAATAATCTCTATCTGGAAGAATTCCAAACAGTTTAGCTAAAGGTTTTCTTACTAGAAATCTATGTTGTTCATTAGTTAACTTTATTCTTATTTTATTCGAACTATCACTTTTAATAAATTTAATTCAAATCTAGCAGCTGCACCTATTTTTAAACGAGCTCTTCTATTAATTTCTTGCGCTAATGTTTCTAAATTATATAATCCTGGTTTTAGATAAAGATGAAACCATTGATTCAAATTTCTAACATGAATCTTAAAAGCTAAATGATCAAGACTTTTATTCGATATATTATGAAAAGAATTACATAAACTTACATTAACTAATTTCAAATCTACACAATTCTTAAATTCTCTATCTAATTGTACTAGTAAATTATGTGATTTATAATTTGTAAGTCTTCTAGAATCAACAAATATTCTGTATTCTTTTAATTCTACCATTATTTATAACATAAAAAAAATTATCGCTCATCACTAAAAATTAATTTTAATAAAATCTTTCCTAAATAAATGGATGAGAAGATAGCATGTGAAATTTGCGGCGAACTTCTCAGAAAAAGTAATATGGTTCGACATATGAGAAAACATGATGAAAATTATAAACCCCCTAAATTTAACTGCCCAAATTGTAATAAATTATTCTCAAGAAATTATGTTAAAAAACATTCAGAGAAGTGTAAAATTAATGACGCAACGGTTAATGTTGATAGTAACGAAAGTAATAGTAATTCTGTTGAAGTTGAACCTGAAATTATTTGGAAAAGACCTTTCTTATTCCATGATAAGGATAATATAAAAGATAATTTCTGTGAGCCTTGTCGAATAAAATATAACCCTGAAAATATAGAAGATTGGGAGAATCATCAATTTCGTAAAGTACATATAGATAAAATTTCTAATTAATTTGAAACCGAATTCAATGAAAGAAAAAATAGTTTATTAGAAAAAATAAAATATGAGAAAACGTTTCCAGATAATAAAGAAGCAGTTGAAAAGTTAGAAAAACAATATAATGAATTAGTAAGAAAAACATTATTGTAAATATTGTAAATTGATTATTACAACAAATAATTTAAATCTACATAATAGAACAATAAAAAATAAAGAAAACGTTAGTAAATACCAAGAGCTAAATGAAGATCTATAACCAAGAAATGATAGAAAAAAATGCCCACAATGTATTTATGAGTACTTAAGACAAGAAGGTCCTGTGATATTTTGTAATGAATGTGGATGGCAAAAGAATTTATGGGGTGATGAAAAAACTAGAGATATTCTTATAGAACCAAAATCAAAATATCTAGATGAAATTTTTAAGATATTTTCTATGGAAGATCATACACCAGAATATAAGCAATGGCTTGAAAAAATGAAAATGATATAAAATAAAAATGGTTAAATAACTAAGAAAGATATAATAAAAACAATTATTCCATCAACATGTAACACAAAAGAAAAGAAAATGTATTTATATTTATTATTTAACGATTATTATAAAAAACCTAAATTAACAGAAGAAGATATGGAAAATATAAAAGAAACATTCAAAAAAATATTAAGATATTATGTGGATAATAGAACAGATTTAATTAATTATGAATTCTTTTTAAATAAGATTGTAAATTTTTTAAACATCGATATTATGATTCCATTTGATGAATTAACGAACAAAAAGAAACAAAGAGAGAGCGAGATGAAATGTGGTACAAGATAGAACTTTATTTAAATAAGAAAAATGAAATGGAAGAACATAAACAAATTATACAAGAACAATTAAATGAAAAAGAAGAAACCAATAGTGATTTCGAGTTTGATGATATTGATTTTATGTTTTAATAACCATAAGGTAATGTTTTTATTCCATCATCTAAAATATGCCTTTTATCATCAAATGGATTCAAACTTCAACTTCATTAATGTGCATCTCGTGATCTTCTGATCTTAAACAATTCATTTTGTGTTTCATTACAATTGAGTTATATAAACACTTAATATAATCTTGAAATTCTATATGTTTATCAACCACGTGCTTTGTTATTCCTTTTAACTTTTTAGCTTCATGATCTTTTGTTCTATAACTGTACATTTTACTTCTTATCCCAACAAATTCAATCATTTCATCACCCCCTAATTCATCTTTAAACTTACCAGGAATCTTTTCATTATCATTACTAAATAGTTCATGATCTTTGGGATAATTGCTAAAATCAAAATAATGTACCATCTTCAGTTGATAAATCATAAACATAATCTGTTGGGTTATATATTTCAAATAAATCTTTAACTTCTTCAGTTAAATCTTTTTCTGTGCAGCTTAAATTAAAGCAATTTGGTTTAGATTTAATCAATCCAATATTCATATTGAAGCCTAATTAATTACATAATATATTTAACCCTGATATAGCAACTTTTCCTTTTTGAGCTAAAGATATTGCTGGAGAACTCGTTAATTTTTTAGCACCATCTGCTGCGTAGAATCCAATGAAGAACCATTTTCTTAAATTATTTTTTGCATTTAATACATAATCTGGAACTATCTTTTCTTTTGTTGAAGTATTACTTTTCACTATTGCATGAATATAGAATTCATCATTATATTTTATAGCAAAATCTTTAGGATTATTTACAAGTATTCTATAAACTGCTGATGATTTCATAACATCCATGATTTTAAATGTTTTATTTGGATCAACTTCTTCACAATATTTCTTTATTCTTTCTAATAATATCAAATCTTGATTGCATAAATACCAACAATATTTATTACCCCAAACATATTTATACACACCTGCTGAACCATCACTAAATCATAAAAACTATTATTCATTAATTTGAAATCTTTTTCAAAATCTGTTTTTGATATGGTTCTCCGTTGAGTATTGAAATCTATATATTTTTCTAACCACTTCGATTTATTAAATTCAATATATCTATGTACTTTCTTAAATTTCATTCCTTGTTACAAAAATTATTAACTACATCTTCACCTCTAAAAGGAATATATTGACTTTGATATAATTCGGGATAATTTGATTTTATGTAAATTCCATAAGCAGCAGCTCTTTGATGAACTTTTTTAATTGTGTTTATAATTGGTCGATCTTGAATTACATCTTCATTTAATTCATTTCCTTTATCCATTGATTTTAAAATTTGCTTTTTATTATATATTTCTTTTCTATCTTGATTAGTTAATTCTTTATTCAACGATTCAAAATCCCCATAAATTTCAAATGGAACAATATTTTTAAATTTATGATTAGTAAATTTCAATTTATAATCTTTTTCTGTTGGCATTATTAATTTGCAAAAATCTTTATTATCTCATAATTCTTTATCTTTTAATAATGTATTCTCAGTTTTAAATTTAGATAAACATTTTCTAGATAGATAAATTTTATGATGACTGTTGAAATCACTTTTTGTTCTAAAGAATAAATCAATTTGTTTTAACCACATATAATGTTCATTTTCATCTTTTTTGTAATATAACAATCATCATGACATTTTCATCATCATAATATTTTGTTAAATATACAGCTTCTAATGTATAATCTTAAATATTTTCACCTTTTGTCTTTGGTAATTGTATTAATTCGAATACATTTATTTTTAAATCATTATCATTTTCTATTTTAGGAATCATTTTTATAGTTACTGGATATACTGGATATCAATTTTATATTTTTTTTTCATATTTCTGGTAATTTGTTGTTCTAAATCTATGCGTAATATCTTCTGTTGGATGTAAGCGACTAATAATTGACCATAGAAAACATTTATTATCTTCATTTTGAATATTTATTACTGCTTTTGTTGTAAATGGTAATTTGATATAACTTGATGCTTTAATATCCTTTTCTGTTATAAAGTTTGAATCATTTTTAAACATTGTTTTACTTTTTGATGTTTTAATCATTTTTGTATTATAAACATTTAAATCTAAAAATATAATTTCATTCAATGTTAAACGAAAAACCTCAAAATATCTTTCTTCAATATGTCGTTTAAATTCATTAAATATTTTTTCTAACTTCTCTTTTATTTGCGTTTTTTAAATTATTTCTTCAGAGAGTGTTTGAATATCATAATCCATTTTATCTTCTGACTTTAAAAAACTTACTTTCCCAGAAATACTAATTTTTTTATATTCAACATCTGTTACCAAATCTAGTATTTTTTCCATGAATTCAATAAATTTACTATAATCTTCTATTGAAAATCTTCTACCTTTAAAAAATCTAAATATAATAGCTGCAGGACCAATTTTACTATATAATGTTTCTAAAATTTCAATTGTGTCTTTTATTTCTAGTGAATCGATATAATTTCTAACATTTTCCATGTAAGGTTTATTTGAAATGGATTTAGTTTTTGAGGTTGATTTTTTTACTTGTTGAGGTTTATCATCAAAATATTCTGATCCTGAAACATTTTTATTTAAATTTTGATAGTGTTTTTGTGATTCGAGATGTCTATTATAATTCCTTTTTACTATAAATTCATGACAAACTTCGCATTTTATTTCATCCACATTCATATTTTCTAATCGTTCTTTTCTTTCATTGGAATTTTCTGAAGTTTCAAAATCTATAACATTTTTTCTATGATTTTTAGCGTTTTCATGGCGTGATTTTTGAGATTTATTAATGTATTTTTTACAATATGTACAATAATATTGATTTTCATTAACATCAATTTGTTCTGCCTTATTCTCCTCCATTTATAAGGAAAAAAAATTACTTGTGGTGATGAGTGGGATTTTTCCCTTACATATAACATGAAATGAGTTATTTCACTCACACTTCTATATTCTTTTAATTATCCATTTATTTTACTTATATTTTTATTCGAAATCTGTTAGAATATGAATTATTTCTCACACTTTACTCACACTTTTGTAATCAACATATAAATGATTTTAAAATAAATGAAATTCATGTAAATAATGTTCATTTATATGAAATTATTAAGAGTAATAGGGAATTTAGGCTTCATTTTAGAGGGAGAGAGGTTTAGTGAGCTCGACCTCCGACCTTCTGGTCTGAAGGCGCCATTTTCCTATTACTTATGTCACCGTCTTGTCAGGCAGTCTGTATATTGAATAAGATTTTGTACTAAAAGTGGACAATAAATATAAAATAGCAGTAAAAAAGAGTTTTTCGTGATGAATTTTATACTGCATTTCTAGCAAAAATCATGTCTGGTCCATGAGGAGAGGAAAATATTGTGAATATCCAGTTGATCTGAATTACTGGTCTTACCCAAGTTTGTCCCAACTTGCTATCTGTATTGAGAATATAAGTAGAGATGTTGCGGTGGATCCAAATATCTGATCTCACAAAACACTGACAAGGAGTTCAACTATTGTAAACTTTATTCAGACTGGTCATTTTCACATCATCATAAACACAACAATTCACTGAATCTATTTCACATACGGATGATAAACAAAGCATGTCCCCCTTCGGCCAAGTTCTTTCAGAATGGCTATCACAGCTGAGCCCTTTTTCTTACCTACAAAATGAAAAAGTATCAATTAAGTTGTCTGTTTGAATTCTGAGTAAATATCAGCGGATTAATTCAATACTTACAGCAATTAATGCCTTTTCTTCGGTTTTTAAATTTCCTTTTATTTGCTGATTATATTTACGACTCATAGATTACCAGCTGATTTACTGTAATCAATCATTCCAGTGAGATTCTGATATTACTCCTAGTTTCGCTTATTCGATGAGACGCCATTTTAACCCGGAAGTATCTCGATCCTGACATGTTTGACAAGCATCGAAAATGTAAAATGGAGGATGGGATCAACCGGTCTGTTACGCCCCAGGTGAGAATACAACCCAAGTTGAAATATAGTTGCATCTAAAATCCGAACTCCGCTACGACTGAAACGCTGATGTGTTAGTTAATTAGATGGCGGCAGCTACCGGTGCATAAATAGTCAAGGCTCGAATTTATCTTTTTTTCACCAGGTTTTTGAACTGATCAAAACAGTAAGCTCATATCGATATGAAATCACCCTTTAATTAACTAAAATTCACACCATTCATTCTATATTTAAACTTGACATGAGTGGAAAATATTCAATGTTGTGGTTGTAGTAGCCAATTTGCTCTCTCACCTGATAAAAGTCTTATTAGGACCAGAAAGTACTGGCAGTGGACCTTAAACATTCATTTTAATCCATTCTTCGCTTTATTGAAGGATATCCAAAAATTCTTCATTGAAAGGGGTTCATGAGAGAAAAGAGACTCCATGATTTGAAAGTTTAAAAATGTTTCCATGCTTACCAACTGAAGTTTGGTGTGTAGGCATGGAAACATATTGTTAAACTTTCAAATCATGGAGGCGATTTTGTCTTTTTAACCCCTTTCAGTGATGACTTTTTGGATATCCTTCAATAAAGTGAAGAATGGATTAAAAATCAATGTTTTAGGTCCACTGCCAGTGCATTCTTGTCCTAATAAGACTTGTTTCAGGTATGTACCACCAAAACTGACTGAGCTAAGCCACCTGATATGCTCTCAAGTCGAGTTGAAATAGACATTAGTCTGAATACCAGTCGTTACGGTTCCCTACAACGACGGCTAGGTACTAGACTACACAACGGCGAACTCCAGTCCGTCGTCAGTTTTTTGGTTGGAGCATAAAACTATGGTTGGAGGTGGATATTTTGCCAATGCGGCGGTATTATTTTAGTAAACACTACTTTGCCAATGGCTCAATATAATAAGATATAGGCCTATAATAAGATATACGACGTAAAATATAATCTATGTTTAGGGTTAGGGTTTCGATAGGGTTACAGGGTCCAGGTTAGGGTGAGGTTTTTATTAGGGTTGTGTTTTACCCCTAGGGATAGGCTTAGGGTAAGGTGAGGCTTTATGTTGTCAAAACTTACAGCTGGATTGCGAAAACCCCGGTGGGTCTAGTGGGAATACGTTCCGCTCGCAATTCGCTGGTCCGGCTCATATTTTCTCTAGGTAACTCTGTTCTCCACACTTTCCTTCAATTTTCTAAGTCATCCACCTCAGTGCGCATACGCAGCGTCAATCGGCCAATCAGAACGAGCCATTGGCAAAATATCACCTGCCCTATTTAAAAACCTTGACTTGAGAGTACATCAGGTGGCCTAGTTCAGTCAGTGTTGGTAAAGGTCTTGGTAAAAATTTTGACCTGATAAAGGTCTTATTAGAACCAGAAAGGACAGGCAGTTGACCTAAAACATCGAGTTTAAATCCACCCTTCACTTTATTGAAGGATATCCCTCATGTAAATAAGGATAAAAATGTGTGCATTGAAAGGGGTTGAAAAGAGGCAAGAGACTCCATGATGTGAAAGTTTAACAATATGTTTCCATGCCTACCAACTGAAGTTTGGTATGTAGGCATGGAAACGTTCGAGTCCTTTCTGGTCCTAATAAGACCGGTTCAAGTCCAGGTTAGCGTGGACTAGTTCACTCGAAGGTAAATTTAAAAAAAGGAGTAATTCAGCTGTTGTGCACTCAGCTTTCTACCAACATACCGACAAACTGGCATATGACAAAAAAATCTTTCAAAGAGTTATTTGGCTACAAACTTTGCATTTTTTACTGACATACTGACAAACCGACATACTCATAGCCCCTCGATCCAGCCACAGGTAATCCAGGGAAAAACCCTGTCCCTCAATCCTAGCAACATTACATAAGGGTAATCCACGCGACACACAGCACCTCGATCCCAGCCACTTTATATAGGCCTAAGGGTAATCCACGCGTCACACAGCACCTCGATCCCAGCCACTTTGTACAAGGGTAATCCACGCGATGAGAATAAGAATTGAAAAGATTAAATAAGAATTATAATAGGTTCTCTGACTAAATAATAATAACTTATTCAATTGTATTGTTTTTCTAATGTTTTTCTAATATATCTTATTGATATTAAATTACTTTACATTTGACTAGAATTCAACTAGAAAAACAATAAACCAACTAACTTAGTATTAGTTAAAGAAACCTAGTCAAATGTAAAGAAATTTAATTTCATGTATGAATAAATTACTTCTGAGACTGAAATTTTAGAAATAAAGCATAATACGTATTTAATACGTATCAAATACATTGATACCTAAAACCCCGTTTTTGATTAACTAATATTTCATACAGTATTTCATACATTTCAGCTAATTTAACAGTCTATTTCGTGATTTGTCATTTAGTTTATGAATATACAATCTACACAATTTAATACTTAAACAGTTTAACAATCTAGCGGATTCATTGTAATACTCTTTTAATAATGATAAATGTAGATATATAATTGAATATGATTTATACTTTTCCAAATATTTATAATAAATCTGTGAGATAAATAGATATTGAAACAGAAATATATTAATAAAACTATTTATGATATTTAGTACTAGACGTACGAGTAAGAATCCAAGAATCCAAGAATTCTTACTTTCTTACTTTCTTACTCGTACGTCTAGTACTTAGATATATAAATTAGTTTAGATTATATAAAAATGAATAAATTATCAATCTAAGTAAAGAAATAGTTAAAATATAATCTATCTTTTACTTTCATTAAGTGAAAACATATAATTTATTCATTTTTATAAAACTAAGTAAGACAGGTACGAGTAAGAATCCAAGAATTCTTACTTTCTTGGCAAGAATCTTGGTTTCTTACTCGTACGTCTAGTACATAGATATATAAATTAGTTTTTATAAAAATTATGAATATAAATTATTAATCTAAATATAGAAATAGTTATAATATAATCTATTTTTATGTATTTCAGCCAATTTAACAGTCTATTGCTTAATTTGAATTATACAGTTTATCATCTAATTCATGAATATATCTATGATCCCTCAAACTCTTTAAATTTTTATATTTTTTATTGCATATTTCACAGCATTTAATATCATTTATTCGATCTGATAGATAATTCATATTTTTCTTTTAATTCAGCGTATCTAATTTTACAAGAATCATAGAAATCTAACAACTGTTTTATAGTATAAACTGAGAATGAAAATAAACCTGAAATCATAATGATTGATTTAATATTCTGTTGATTTTTATGTATTAGATGTAATATTTCTAATACCTTATTTTCATTCATTTTTATAGTCAAAATATATGAAATAAATTAAATTAAAAGATGCGGTTTTAATCCTCCAAATCATTTTCTAAATTAAGTTTTTTATTGTTATTTTTTCTGTGATTGTTTCCATTTAATTTCTTACTTAATTTATTATTTTCATTCATTAGATCCTTACTGATATTTTCATAATAAAAGTATAATGCGGCCAATATTAAACCTCCAGCAACTAAATAATGTTTCAAATCACTACTTCCGGTTGGTATGTTGAAATCATACATTTATTTAAGAAAAAAATTATTAAATTGATAAATATTTAATATCTTAGAAATATTAAACTCTTATAGGTTTCAAATCAAATAACAATTAAAAATTACTACCTAACAGTTATTCATTAACTAATTTCTCCATGCTTTAACTACTATATATTTGAAACATACAGCTTAATCTTATTTCAATATATACTTATTATTCTTTCCATAATTGATATGTTTAACTGTCTGATAATGATTTGATTTATGTGATTTTAAATATTTGCCACCACAATAACAATACACTTTTTCATTAGGATTGAATTTTCTAAATTCATCATCTAAGTTACATTGAACTGCAATATCTTTATAAGAATTATTATTAACTGATTCACATTGAATTCCAATATTTGATGAATTTACATTATAGATAATTTGTTTATTATCAAAATTGAAATAATATAATTGTCTTTTTTCAATTCTTAAGTTAATCAAATCATTATAATCTTTTGAAAGTATTATATCATTTTTTCTTTCATTGAAAGAAATTTTAAGAATATTCATTTTTTTAATCTTTTCATCTAAAGTTCCTTCAAAATTTAAAACTGTATTATTAAATATTTTAGTATTTTTAATTCCATTATCAAAAGTATCTACTAGTTCAGTAATTAAATATGCTTCATTTGATAATATTTGATTAATCATAGTAATATTATCAATTTTATATTGTCTTGCATACACTAAATTTGTTGCTGAAATATAATTTTTAATGTTAAACTGTGAAAATAATTTATTTGTTTCATTGATTTCGATTTTGAATTTGGGTTCTTCTTCTTCTTTCTTCATTTTTATAACAAAACTTTTATTAACATTAATCCAACGCATATGAATATGAATATTCAATGTTTAAAATATGAATTATTTCAATCACACTTTACTCACACTTTTTATGTTTAAAAATTGATTTTAATTCTAACAACTCGTTAATTACTCGTTACTTTTTCTCACATTTTTTATGTTTACACTTTACTCACACTTTACTCACACTTTTTATATTGAAAATTGATTTTTTATTATTCGAAATCTATATTTGATCTTATTTTTCTAGATTATTATGTTAAAACTTTACTCACACTTTTTAAATATGAATATTTTAAGAGTAATAGGGATAATAGGGGTTCAGGTTAAAGGTTGAAGGGGCGAGTGAGTAAAAAATAAAAAATAAATTCGAGTGTGCGAGAATTTATTTTTTATGAGCTCGACCCTTCGACCTTTGGCCTGAACCCCTATTATCCCTATTACTCAGGTCCCATCACGCATCCGGGATCCAGTGAGTCGTCGCCTTGGATTCTACCATCCGAATTGACCACTTCCTGTTCACCATTAACATTTGACCGACTGCCTTCGGGCTCGTTCGCTACCAGTTTCAACTTTTCAGCACCGGCGTTTTACACGTTCATTCAAAAGGTTTTATGCAAACATGGCGCCACCATGCCTAAACCTCGTAAGTCCGCGGAACAGGCTGAGTGCATGGCTTCAGATACCGCCTCCAAGGAGGATGCTCACGCTCTTGGCGAGTCATCTGTGGTGGCAGCCGAGTTGATGTGTATTGATAAATACGGGTCCAGGACCGGCCGACTGGGTTTACCTATCCCCCGCTGGAGTCGGGCCCCCGAGCCGGGAAAGTTTCTATCTGGCTGAGCCACCTATCGACGGGTTAAGAACATCCTATGGACCCTGTATGAATAGAATTATCTAGTTCCTAGGTTAGTGACTCGTGTGATTTTACTGGCTGTCAAGGCTCAAATCAACATGATTCTGGCAGCAAGATCCTCGCTGATTAGGGAAATCAAGTCGATGGGAAGAGATCGTCCAGAACCTCAAAATTACACAGCAAAATTGGAGAAATGTGCTCCCTTCACCAGTAAATGAATTGAGATTAAATGATTGTTAACAAATTGAACAAGTACACTATTACTACAACATGTTAGCAGATACCGGACGAGTCCTCTCTGGGCTGGAACTCGAGACTGTTTACAGTGCTCAAGGCCTCGGGAGGCTTACGCACTGTGACAGACCTGTCCTTTCTCAGCGAGCATCTAGTTTCGGATGACCTCACCAAAACAGGTAGTTCAGACGCTTTTTCCTGGCAATGGGTGGCGTGGATCCAGACACGTTCAGGTGCCAAATCCACCCCAAGTCGCGTCGCTACCTCCGGGTCATCTAGTACTTGTTTAAAATCACAAAATGGCAGGCCCATACTTAGTAAATCTCCCTAGTCAAAAGATATATTTGATTTTCTTCTGTTTTCTTGCAGAGAGGTTTCGCAGTTGAAGGATGATGATTTGGTTAATTTGCTAAATAAAAATCGTGGATATCTAGGCAGCATTTTCCAAAGCTAAGTATTATTATTATTTCTCAACCTTTTTTCGTACTGCTCTTCTGTTCCTCCATATTTTGACAGGTTTGGACCTTTTGAATAAAGGCTGGTGTTTGATTGATTTGATCCATTATGATCTCAAAAATTTAAAAAATTGTTGATTACTTTGAATAATACATCACATTAGTAGAGATCACCTTAGCATGTTTTAAGTATACATTGCCGATAGCAATTATATTAAACTTGATATGAACTATGATTTCAGATTTTATGTCGACATCTTGATGATCAAAAAGCAGGAGAAAAGAAAAGGTGTAAGTATGAATTGGGCCATATTTGCTGAATGTATCACTTGACCAAACTACAGTGCCAGTCAGTAGTGGAGGTTTTATTGATGTTTGTATCTTCGCGCGCTGATAACTTTCTGTTTGAATAGTCTAAAGGTTATCTTGGTAAATGAAACAATTACGTTGCTCACGCATGATGAACCCCAAAAATATAGCACTTCTGCTGCACTTACAGCATAAGTCACAGTAGTTTAGGGATATCTTTCTCGAGTGAATTTCCAAATAAAACATGTTGTATCTACCAATCAAATGAATAAAATGGGCCAATGTTAAGATGAAATAATACCCACAAGAAGCAAAATTTTCAATTCAATCATGATAAATCCCATTTTTGGAAGGATCATTTGCTAGTTCTTTATATGTGATGAATTGTTGTGTCTAAGTTTGTTGTAGCCAGGTTCCACTGTAACTACATGTAGATTTTGATCTAATATGTTCATGTTTGAATGGATCTCTTACAGTGAACTTGACGTACCAGGTACCATCGCAACTGTACAGCAACAATCAGTGTGACCTAATTGTGAAACGTTTAACTGATATATATTGTCAGATGCACATGAAGGTACGTATGAATAATAGTAATTAGGAAATGGCGTTTTCATACCAGAGGTCGAGAGGTCGAGACACCACTCATCACAGCTAGGCTCTAGTGAGAACGGACGATTGCTCTGTGATACACATATACAGTGAGTGCGCGTAACAACAACTGCGCGTGGATAGATAGATACAGTGAGTCGCTACTGAGAACGGTTATTAACGCGTGTGCTATTACTGTAGTACAGTGATTGCGTGTCAACTGTGCCCGGATAAATAGATGCTGTGAGGCTTGGGTGAGAACGGTTAATAGCGTGCTTGTTATATACAAGGGGAAGTAATCCCCACTCATCACCACAAGTAATTTTTTTTCCTTATAAATTGGAGAGAATAAGACAGAACAAATTGATGTTAATGAAAATCAATATTATTGTCCATATTGTAAAAAATACATTGATAAATCTCAAAAATCGCGTCATGAAAAATCTTCAAATCATATAAAAAATGTTATAGATTTTGAAACTTCAGAAAATTCCAATGAAAGAAAAGAACGATTAGAAAATATGAATGTGGATGAAATAAAATGTGAAGATTGTAATGAATTTATAGTAAAAAGGAATTATAATAGACATCTCGAATCACAAAAACACCATCAAAATTTGAGTAATAATGTTTTAGGAAAAGATTATTTCGATGATAAACCTCAAAAAGTAAAAAAAAACAACTTCAAAAACTAAATCCTTTTCAAATAAACCTTACATGGAAAATGTTAGAAATTATATTGATTCACTAGAAATAAAAGATACAATTGAAATATTAGAAACATTACGTAGTAAAATTGGTCCTGCAGCTATTATATTTAGATTTTTTAAAGGTACAACAATAGAAGATTATAGTAAATTTAATGAAATAATAGAAAAAATACTAGATTTGATAACAGATGTTGAATATCCAAAAATTAGTATCTCTGGGAAAGTAAGTTTTTTAAAGTCAGAAGAGAAAATGGATTATTATATTCAAACACTCTCTGAAGAAATAATTTAAAAAACGCAAATAAAAGAGAAGTTAGAAAAAATATTTAATGAATTTAAACGTCATATTGAAGAAAGATATTTAAGGGTTCTGGTTTATCATTAAATGAAATTATATTTTTAGATTTAAATGTTTATAATACAAAAAGGAATAAAACATCAAAAAGTAAAACAATGTTTAAAAATGATTCAAACTTTACAACAGAAAAGGATATTAAAGCATCATCTTATATTAAATTACCATTTTCAACAAAAACAGTAATAAATGTTCAAAATGAAGATAATAAATGTTTTCTATGGTCAATTATTAGTTGCTTACACCCAACAGAAGATATTACGCATAGTTTTAGAATAACAAATTACCGGAAATATGAAACATTATATAAAATTGATCAATATCCAGTAACTATAAAAATGATACCACAAATAGAAAAAATTAATAATTTAAAAATAAATGTATTCGAATTAATGCAATTACCAAAGACAAAAGGTGAAAATATCAAAGATTATACATTGGAAGCTTTATATTTAACAGAATATTATGATGATGAAAATGCTATAGATTTGCTATATTACAAAAAAGATGAAAATGAACATTATATGTGGTTAAAACAAATTGATTTATTCTTTAGAACAGAAAGTGATTTTAACAGTCATAAAATGTATCTATGTAGAAAATGTTTATCTAAATTTAGAACTGAGAATGCGTTACTAAAAGATGAAGAATTATGTGATAATAAAGATTTTTGTAAATTAATAATGCCAACAGAAAAAGGTTATAAATTGAAATTTACTAATCATAAATTAAGAATATTGTTCCATTTGTAATTTACGGGGATTTTGAATCGTTGAAAAAAGAATTAACTGATCAAGAAAAGAAATATATAACAAAAAGCAATTATTAAAATCAATGGATAAAGGAAATGAAATAAATGAAGACACAACACAAGACCCGCCAATTATAAATACAATTAAAAAAGTTCATCAAAGAGCTGCTGCTTATGGAATTTACATCAAATCAAATTATCCCGAATTATATGAAAGTCAATATATTTCTTTTAGAGGTGAAGATGTAGTTAATGATTTTTATGACAAAATGATTGAATTAGAAAGTGATATTGCAAAATTATTAAACAAAAATAAAAGAATAGTTATGACAAAAGAAGATGAAATTGATTTTAATTATGCAACTCATTGTTGTTATTGTGAAAAACGTTTTTATTCATTTGATAAAAAAGTTAGAGATCATGATCATTTAAATTCAAAATATCATGGAGCTGCTCATGAAGATTGTAATTTACAGGCTAAGAAAGTTAATTTCGTACCAATATTATTTCATAATTTATCAGGCTATGATACCCATCTATTTATAAAACAATTATCAAGGAAATTGGGCACAATTAATCAAGAAATAGAAGAATATAATGCTATGAATGGTGTAAATGTAAGAAAATATGATTTTAAACTATTAGCTAAAACATCTGAAAATTATATTTCATTTCAATTTGGTTGCATTAGATTTTTAGATTCTTATAGATTTCTAGCAAGTTCCTTAGATAATTTATCAAAAAGTTTAGTTGATAATGATTTTGTTATAACTCAATATTATTATCCAAATGAACAAGATTTTAAATTATTGAGATATAAAGGTGCAATTCCTTATTCATTTTATAAAACACATGATGATTTTAATGTAACATAATTATTAAAAGATCAATTTTATGATCAATTAAAAGAGGAGTATGTGAAAGATGAAGTGTTTAATAGAACATTAAATATTTGGAACCATTTTAAGATGAAAAATCATGGTGAATTAGTAGATTTATATTTAAAATCAGATGTTATGATATTGGCTGACATATTTGAAAAATTTAGAGAAGTTAATTTAAATAATTTTAATGTTGATCCTTGTTATTGTTATTCAAGTCCTGGTTTAACCTGGCAATGTGGTTTAAAATACACAAATGTAGAATTAGATTTATTAAAAGAACCAGACATGGTTTTATTATTTGAAAAATCAATTAGAGGTGGAATTAGTGGTGTTATGGGAGATAGGTATTTTAAAGCAAATGATGAATATAAATTATTATATATTGACGCCAATAATTTATATGGTTGGGCAATGATGCAATCTCAACCATATAAAAATTTTATATTAACAGAAGTTGAAAATGATGATAAAACTGATTGGGAAAGCGCAATTGCGAGTTTAAAAGATGAAGCACCAATTGGTAATTTCTTTGTAGTTGATTTAGAATATCCTGAAAATATAAAGTTTAAAACAAGAAACTTACCTTATTGCCCAGAACATTTAACTGTAGATGATAGTTATTTAAGTGAATACCAGAAGAAAATAAAACCGAAAGATCATGTTTTTACAGAAAAATTAATACTTACTCAAAATAATAAATACAATTATATTGTTCATTATAAAATGTTAAAATTTTATCTAAAACAAGGAATGAAATTAAAGAAAGTACATAGATATATTGAATTTAATAAATCGAAGTGGTTAGAAAAATATATAGATTTCAATACTCAACAGAGAACCATATCAAAAACAGATTTTGAAAAAAGATTTCAAATTAATGAATAATAGTTTTTATGATTTAGTGATGGTTCAGCAGGTGTGTATAAATATGTTTGGGGTAATAAATATTGTTGGTATTTATGCAATCAAGATTTGATATTATTAGAAAGAATAAAGAAATATTGTGAAGAAGTTTATCCAAATAAAACATTTAAAATCATGGATGTTATGAAATCATCAGCAGTTTATAGAATACTTGTAAATAATCCTAAAGATTTTGCTATAAAATATAATGATGAATTCTATATTCATGCAATAGTGAAAAGTAATACTTCAACAAAAGAGAAGATAGTTCCTGATTATGTATTAAATGCAAAAAATAATTTAAGAAAATGGTTCTTCATTGGATTCTACGCAGCAGATGGTGCTAAAAAATTAACGAGTTCTCCAGCAATATCTTTAGCTCAAAAAGGAAAAGTTGCTATATCAGGGTTAAATATATTATGTAATTAATTAGGCTTCAATATGAATATTGGATTGATTAAATCTAAACCAAATTGCTTTAATTTAAGCTGCACAGAAAAAGATTTAACTGAAGAAGTTAAAGATTTATTTGAAATATATAACCCAACAGATTATGTTTATGATTTATCAACTGAAGATGGTACATTTTACTGTGGATTTCCATTAATTGCAATGTAGTTCATACAGTATAGGAGTGATATGCTCGTGCTTCTTAGTTAGAGTGACTAAGCGTGCGGCAGAATTTTGAAGCATTTGTAGGCGAGAAATATAACAATTCGGAAGACCGTAGAGAAGACTATTACAGTAATCTAATTTGGAAGTTAGAAAAGCGTGAATCAATCTTTCGGTGCTAGTGCGATCTAAAAACTTGCGTATTTTACCAATGCGATGCAGGGAGTAAGAAATCGATCTACAGACGTAAGATATATGACAAGACATGGTAAAATTATGATCGAAATAAAAGCCAAGATCTCTGACTGACTGACAAGTAGCTATACTGTCATCTCCTATTCTAATACTTGATAGCTTGTCTCCCTTACGAAATTTTGACGTAAAATGTATAACCTCTGTCTTACTATCATTAAAAACAAGTCTATTGCACTTCAACCATTCTTTTATTTCGTCAACACACTTCTCAACTCTTGATTTAGAAGCTGCACAACTCTTGCAGACGAAATAAATCTGGGTATCATCGGCATATAACATTAAGTCGAGTTTATGTTTAATAATAATTTCTTCGATTGGTGCAAGATATAAACTGAGAAGTGTAGGGCCTAGTACACTCCCCTGAGGTACACCACACATGAGTTTAACATTTTGAGATGACGATCTGTCAATCACAACACGCTGATACCTATTTTCTAAATATGACCTAAACCATTCTAAAGGAACATCTTTCACTCCATACCGATTCAACCAATAGAATACCGTGATCTATGGTGTCAAAAGCCGCAGTTAGATCTAATAAGACGAACACTACTTCATCGTGATTATCAAGAGCTAACAAAATATCATTGTGTACTTTTAAAACTGCCGTTTCGGTGCTATGGAACTTCCTATAGGCAGACCGAAACGTTGAGAAGAGGTTATTATCAGATAAATACTGACTCAAATCATTCAATACATGCCGCTCTATAGCTTTACTGATAAAAGGTAGATTAGAGACAGGTCGATAGTTACATAAAACATTTGAATTAAGACCTGGCTTTTTCAACAATGGCCTGACTGTTGCTATTTTGAAAGAGTCAGGAACTGTGCCCTCAGTGAGGGACAAGTTAAAAATATCGACTAACTTTGGTAAAACTTCAGGTAAACATTGTTTTAGAAAAGTAGTGGGAATCGGATCAATTGAACATGACTTATTGGTCATTGAAGTGATAATGTCGTTGAGAGACTTTTCAGTAACCGTACTAAAACTATTGAAGGAATGACCAAGATCTATAAAAGGAAACCGAGGGAGTGGTACATCAATAAAAGAATCACATAGTTTGCCAATTTTCACAACAAAAAAATCAGAAAATCGATTAGCCAGTTCTTTGGGATTGCTGTGCTCTGGCAGCGCGGAAATTACAGACTTCTTATCACTTGTCCATTCATCGACAAGGGTGAATAACTTTCTCTGATCGGTACAGTCTGCTATCCGACCGCGATGATAGGATCTTGAGGCTTCTTGCAACAAACTATGGTACTCAATCCGATTGGCATGATAAATCTGTTTATCGACCTCTAATTTAGATGAGATCCACTTCCGTTCGTGGCTACGTAAAACACGCCTAGCAGCCTGGAGATTGGGTCCATACCATGGAGCGCGAGGCTTATCGGTGAAAGTTTCAGTCTTTTCTGGCGCTAGATAGTCCAAAACTGACTTCATCTTAGCATCATAGTCATTCGCCAAAGAATTAACAGTCCCGGTCTCAGAATTCTCAAAAGATATGTTGCGAACTGTTTCCAGTAACACGTTCTTATCCACCGCTCGGAGGTTCCTCGACACACGTTCGACCGTCAACGGAAACGGTTTAGATAAAAACGAATTAAATACAATAAGACTATGATCTGACGGCAATGACGTATCAACGATAAAATTTGATACACATTTATCGGTTTCACGAGTGATCACTAAGTCTAGGGTGTGGCCCTTCTGATGGGTCGGTCCTTGTAAATGTTGGACGAACCCAAAACTGCGTAATAGATCAAGAAACTGTTGGGCATCGCGTCGCACGGTATCGTCAACGTGAAAATTGAAATCACTTACTATTATCAAACGACCCGGCGATATCAAAAAAGTCTCAAGGAACGTTGAAATTTCAACAAGAAATGTCTTTGTGGTCTGAGCAGGTGGACGATAAACAACTACTAAATTAATGAGCTGGCTTCTGTGCCGAATCTTTACAAGCAAATGTTCAAAGGTGCTAAAACTGCCGCCTGAAATCACCTTGATATTAAGTGACTTAAGTGCAATGACTCCTACACCGCCGCCCGTCTTTCCTATACGAGGATTGCTAATGAAGTGATAGCCGCTGAGACACGATTTGAATTCACTGATTGTGGATTTTTCAGTTCTGGATTTAAGCCAGGTTTCGGTTAAAGCCAAAGCACCTATGTTGTTGGCAAGTATGGAATCACAGATTGTGGGAATCTTACTTGACACTGAACGCGCGTTCCAAAGTCCAAATTGAAGAGAGTTCTTAGCTACATATAAGGAAACTCGGGGAATCTTACAAAGATTATCTTGACTAACTCCTCGAGCATTCGAAGGTGACGCCCTGAAAACGCGTGATGTAACTTTGACCGGAATAGGACGCGGCAAACTATGCCTTTCTACAGAAGTATCACTGGTGCAGTCCACGGATATCAGGTTGTCAAAATTGACACCAGTACCACCAAAGTGCATGCGATATTTACGAGTCGGTGAGGAAACAATATAAGGAATACGGCGACGTTTGACGCCCCTGGATCTTAATTCATTTGAATAACTTTCCTGTAATTTATGAATTAGTTATAAGATGTAGAGAGTAATTTTTTCATTATATAAATGAATATAACTGTTGGACCGAGTATATGTTTAGGATTTGATTTTAAACGCGAGAAAGAAATGAAATTTAACATTAATGATGTAATTATACATATCAAAAATATTGCATTTTCTAATGAAACAACATTTGAGTATGAAAAAACAATAGATAAAGAAACTTTAAATGTAGAAAAGATTACTAATTTAATTAGAGAATCTTTAAGATTTTATGAATTAGATGAAGATTTTATCATCGATGATATTAAAAAAATAATAATTGAAATATACGATAATCATAAAAGTAGTAATGAAATAAATGTTGATTTAATCATAAATAAGACAACTAAATATTTTGAAGATAGTAATTTTTTTGATAAATAAATGAGTGATAATAAGTGGATAATAACTGGCTTATATAATGGAGCATTACTATCAGTTGGAACTGTTGGTTATTCAATGGTATTAAAAAAAGTATTTAAAATGGGAAGTGTTAATGTTGATAGATTTGATATAAATGATATTTTAAAATTAACATTAGCAGTTACTTTATCTAATTTAACTATTGATTATTTGGAAAAACAAAAATATATTCCTCCTATATAATTACATAATTTTTTATCTAAATAAATGGCTTCTTTAATTCTAACTATTATAGGAACAGCAATTGTTAACGCTTTAGCATTTACTGGTGGTAGTTATTTATTTAGACATATAGATAAAAATAGTTCATTAGAAGAACAAAAAAGACATAACATAGCATTAGAGAAATATAATAAAGCAGCAGTAGAATACAGAGAAAAGAGGCAAAACTATATGGATTACATCAATAAAGAATTATATGATCAGAAGATTTCACATAGAGATTTTCAATCAGTTGATGATGCAATGAGTTTATATAACGCGGTAACCAATAAAGAAAAATTACATCTACATAAACCTACAATATCAGATTATTATACCCCAAGTAAAGAACAGAAATATGAAATAATATGGATTTTAGGCGGAACTGTTATTGTTATATTTGTAGCATATAGATTTACTAATTAGTAATTTTTTTTCTAAATAAATGGAAGATAAAGTTGATAATATTGATATTATTCCTCATGATATAAATAAAACTAAATTAAAAATATATTTCGAAAAACAAATATTAGAATTTGAAAATGATTTAAAAGTTAAAAAGAAAAAATATTTAAAATCTAAAATTATATATTATTTTATTATTAGTGGTTCGGTCACAATTAGTTCTGTAATAACATTTCTAGCAATATTCAGTCCATTAACACCTTTAGCTATATCAATTGGCGTATTAGGATTATCATCAAGTGTATTAACCGGTGAAAGTTCAAAATTAAATATAAAAAGTAATAAAGAAAAAATTAAAACTAATATAAAAGAAATTAATAAATTGAAGAATACACTAGATTATATAACAAGTTTAAATGGCAATATAACAGTTGAAGAACAAGATAAATTATTAAAAGAATTAATAAATTATTAATTTTTTAATTATATAAATGGGGTTTCCAAAAGCTTTCCAATATAATAAATCATATAGATATTCAATTCCACCTATAGATTTTAATAGTATTATAACATATGAAAATGTAGTTTCACCTTCATTAATTAATTTAGAAATTTATGTTACTGAAACGAAGTTTTTCATTTCTAAAATGGAAAATATATTTAATACATATGAAGTTACTTTTACTCGAGATGAATATAATATATATATAAAATAAAATCTAATATGAAATATTGGCAGAATCAATTAAATTTTGCTGTTTATTGTGCAACAACAGGGTGTAGTATAAGTTGGAATGATCACTTGAATAATTTATATAACAATTTGTCTTATTCAGATTTAAAATTCATTCATACAATATTTAGATTTCATGCATACTTTCAAATTAGAATTATATTAAATGAATTAGAATGTCCTTTACCCGGATCTAAATATTTTAAAGAATTGGATAATAATATTAATCTATCTAAGTTTGATAAAATATGTAATGAATTTAATATAAATATTAATTCCGATTTTAGAGCGCATGGTAAATTGCAAGGTATCGGTGAAGAGTATGAAATAAAAAGAATTGATTATATGCATAGAATTTCAGCTTATTATAAAATCGATAATGATGATGGTTGGAATAATTTTATTATAGATAATGGTGAAGGTTTTACAAAACCTGGTATACAAAGAATAAATCAATCAATTAGAACTTATCTAATTTGTATTTTAGGTGCACAAGTTGAAACAAGATCACCAATAGTTGGAAATGATAGTACTTCATTTGATGCGCAGAAACAATTCAAAGTATTATTTGAAGATTCAATTCATAATGATAAAAATAGATCGATTCCAGAAAACATTGTAAGATATCAAAATTATTTAGATAAATCACATATTAGATTAAATTATTGTATAGGCCCTAATCTATTAATTATTTCTAATGATTTAGTATTAAAGATGGGAAATATAATTGGTTATAATAATCTAATTAAAACTGCAACAATAAATAATTCATTTGGATTAAATGATATAAATAAAAAGATTATTACTGCTCCAAAATTAATGGAAGGTGAAAAAAATAAAAAACATATTCAATCAACAGAAACTAAAACTAAGAATATTAAATTGGATAATGATTCTAAAATAAAAGATTATAATACATCAGAAAATATTAAAACTGATAATATTCAACATGGAATAATTAAACTAAATGATGATAATAAATCCCATGAAAATGCTAAATTAGCTTTAACTTGTATAGGAATTGTTATAGGTGGAATATTATATTTTAAATTTTAATTTTTTTTATTATGTAAATGGAATTAGAAGGTGTAGAAGATTATGAAATAGGAGAAATGGAAAATAATAATGAAGGATATATTGATGATGATTATAATGATTTTAGTGAAACAAGTTTTAATGACGGTAATGAGCCAGAATATAATAATAATTTAAATATGCCTGATTATATTAAAAATGCAGAATCACAATTAAATCCTGAAAATTTAGACCCAGGTTTAGTAAAACATGATTTAGATAATTTAAATTAAATACCTAAATTAGAACGTATAATTGAAAATTCTAAACTTAACATAAATGATGAAGACGTTAGACCTTTAGCAGATCAATTAAAATTTTTAGATAATGGTAAATGGTATTATCATTTGAAAGGTGATTATTATATTGATATCACTTATAAAAATAATAAAAATAAAATATTAACAAAATCAACTTTGAGTAATTTAGATCCAGATAGAATTAAAAGAATTAGTAATAGTAATGTACTAACTGATGTTATAAAACAAGAATTTACTGGTAATGATATAGACGTATTTAAACAAAGAATTAATGAATTATTTGAAATAATCAAAAAGAAATCAGAAACAGAAACAACTTCTGAACAGAATATAACTTCGAAAACTAGTAAACTTAAATCAAATAAAGTTCCAATTGAAAAGCTTTTACCGAATGGATTAATTGATGCAACAGATCAACAACTAGAAGATTTAAATATATTTTCTGATAAAGCAATTAGAGAAATTATTAGTATAAGAAATGAAGCTGATAAAATTGCACATAATAAAAGTATAAGAGATTTTAAAATTAGATTTTTAGAAAAAGAATTAACTGATAGAAATAAAGAAATAGAACAATTAAAGTCTGATTTAGATCATCAAGTAATTGATGAAATAGAATATAGGCAAAAAGAATTACGATTGGAAAAAGAAATTAATAATTTAAAAGATAATTTAGAAGTACAGAAAGAAGAAATTAAATTATTATTAAAATCATATGATTATAATATTAATAGATTAAAAGTTATTTTTAAAGATTTGTTGATTAAACCAAATTCTGAAATATCACTAAAAGATAGAATAAAGTTATTATTTAAATTAGAAGGAATAACAATTCTTTCAATTCTAACAGCTGTAACTATGTTATTTACAACAATTGGTTTAGCAATATCAAATTCTTTGAAATCTACACCTACTCCCAATAAACCGAATAAACCCCCGAATGATAATAATTCTATACAAGATAAAGTTAAAGATGGTTTAAAGAAATTAGCAAAATATTTATGGGAACTATCTAAAAAATCTGCTGCAGCTTTACCAGGAATTATTGCATCAATTGTTGGTTTTATATTGAAATCTGCAGGTAATATTCTTAACTCTGCTGCTTAACATATTATTTTATTTTTAATTACAGTTGTAAGTGCTATTATTTTTGGGTTAGTGAATATGATATCAAAAAGATATCAAGAAAAAATAATAAAAAATAAATAATTAATTATTTTGTTAAATAAATGAGTGGGAGTTATATAAGTCCTTCTAAGATTTCTAGAATATCTAATGCTATTAAAGCAGAAAGCTCACATCATATAATTACTCATAATCCTTCAAATATTAATCCCGATGAAACTTTATATGTTAGAATTCCTAGATTAACACAAAATACTTTTATGTTCCAAATAGTATTTATTTATCAGCCGATATAAAAGTAACTGGTCATGATAATAATTATGTTGTCGATAATGTTGGGAGATATTTGATTAAAAAATTAACTATAAAGATTTGTCCAGAAACAGTTTTCTCATTAGATGATTATAATTTACTTACGCATTATAAAGATTTATGGTTAACTAAAGAAAATAGAAATAATATGATATTTCAAGGCATTCAATCGGAAAACCATAATAAATTAAGATCAGGAGCCAATAATGCAGTAGTAACTAATGACGTAGATAATTTGATTAAAAAGATTTATGGAAGCAAATATAAAATTCCATTAGACTTTGAATTGATAAATAATAATGCACCCTTTATATAAATATGTAATTCAAGAAGATATTATATTTGAGATAACATTTGCTCCCGTAAATGAAATTGTATTATCTAGCGTTGTTAAAGATATGGGTTATAAATTATCGAATATATGTTTAGAATATAATACAGTAACTAATGAAAATATTGCTAACACAATTCAAACACAATACAATCAAGGATTTTCATTATTATCTGATTATATTGATAAATTTAAAACTGTAACTATTAATGCAAATGATGAAATAATTAATGAGAATATTAACTTCCCAAGAAGATCTATTAAAGGTATATTAATATTTTTTACCATTGCAACATATTCTAATGGCGCAATAAAGGTTGATAATTATTATAATCCTGAAATAACAAAAGTAGAAATAACTATCGAAGGAATAGCAAATAAAATATTTTGTCAAGGAATGAGAATGATTGGCCAGAATCAATGGCCAGAAATTAGAAAACATTTTATGAATGAAAAAGTAAAATCATCTGAAAATTGTAATATTAATCAAATTGATTATTATACCGGCAATAAATATGCATTATGGTTAGATTTTAGAACAACAGAGGATAATTCATTACATGGTTCTGGGAAAAAACTACAAAATACTAAAGATGGAATACAATTATTCATGGCAAAGAAAAGAGGAGACAAAAATTTCAAAATGCACATTTATATTATATCTGACGCACAATTAAATATTGTAAATTCACAATTAGATAGTATTCAATATTAGAAATATAAAGTTAAAATTAAGGATATATAAATGGGCGGTAAAAAAAACTCCTAATACTAAAGAACAATATTTAAGAAATTTATATTACAACCCTGAGAGTTCGGTTGCTTATTCTTCTACCAAAAATATATGGCGTCAAGTAAAACAAGATAAATTATATAAGATAATCCCACAAAATTTAGTTAAATATAAAGATATAAATGAATTTATGTTAGAACAACCAACATATACAACACATAAAAAAATTGTTAGAAAATATAAAACTCGTAAAACTATGGTAAGTTATGTAGATCAACAGTGGCAAGGAGATTTAATTGATATGAAAAATGTTAAGAAAGATAATGATGATTATTGGTGAATATTGAATAAAATTGATATTTTAGTCGTTATGTATGGAGCTTCCCACTTTACAGAAAAGATGCTGCACAAACATCAAATGTTTTAAGAAAATTTCTTTCGGATGATAAACTAAAACCAGAAAGAATACAATTTGATGATGGAAAAGAATTTGATAATTCACTTGTTCATGAACTCTTAGACAATCATAATATTAAATATTTTTCAACAAAATCGGATAAAAAAGCAGCAGTTGTTGAACGATTTAATAGAACATTAAGAACAAGAATGTGGAAATATTTCACAGCAAATAATACTTTTAAATGGATTGATCTTTTACCAAAATTGATAGAAGGATATAATAATTCTTATCATTCTTCTATTGGAATGAAACCTATCGATGCTAGAAAACCTGAAAATGCTGAAATTGTTTGGAATAATTTATATGGAGCATTTCTTGTAGATGATTTTGGTGAACCTAGATTTAAAGTTGGTCAAAATGTTATAATTTCCAAGTATAAAAAGATATTTTACAAGGGATACGATCGAAATTTTACTAGAGAAATATATAAAATAAAAAAGGTAATAACAACAAAACCATATGTCTATAAATTAGAAGATTTAAATGGTGAAGAAGTTGATGGTTACTTTTACGAAGAAGAATTAAGTTTAACCACTGAAAATCTAGAACAAGAACATAAAATTGAAAAAGTATTAAAAACAAAAACTGTTAAATGAAAAAAATATTCTTTAGTAAAATGGGTTGGATGGCCAGATAAATTCAATGAATGGATATTATCAAGTAAAATTAAAAATATATAAATGAATAAGGAATTATTTATATTTGAGCCTCATAATATGTTAATTTCTGGCATAACAAATTGTGGAAAAACTTATTTTATATTAAATTTATTAGAAACTGTTTATAAAAACTATTTTGATAATATAGTATTATTTTGTCCAACATATGAATTTAATCAAACTTATGATAGAAATATTACTAGAAATAATAAATTTATTATATTAGATCCTAAAACAGTACCATGTTATGTATTGATAATGATGTTAAATGGCCATTTGTCTACAAGGTATATATTGATTCCCCCATGTAGATTCAGTTATTTTCGAATTTCTATCAACCTCAGGTACATGTATATCGTACATAGTTTAAAATGACCCCCGTGTAAAAGATTAATTTTGTGCTGTAATTATCAAAAGTGTCGGAATATTCATCAATGCCATACCACGTAACAACCATTGTGAGTATAGATTATTTCTGTTGCATGGCATGTTGTCTCTAAGAGTCCATGGTTGTACAACAGGGGACCAGTCAGAAAATGAAAAAATAGTTGAGAAAAAAATGTTTCGGTTCTCCATCGTAGGTTTGACACATATGTATTAATGTTGTAGTCATCGAGAATTAATCATATCTCTACAGATTTTGTGCATATTTACATGTCAATAAAGATATTTTCAAATAAGACCATAGCGTTGTATTTCCATTGCTGAAAAGGAATAGGATCGATTCGATGCAGCATACTTGATTCCTTATACGACTAGGGCCTACATATGTAAAATTCCCCGACATCAATTTCCGAAGTTCACGTTATCGTATTGGGTTTTAGTTCAACATTTTAGTTGAGTAGTTTATGCATGTATAGTTTTGACTGGAAGACAACACCGTTGGGCGAATATCTCAAATATATAGAAGGAAAAATATCTAATTGTGGTCGGCCCAGACTGCAGATCGATTTCTATGTACTGCCAAGGCTTCTAATGCAATATCTCGAGGCCCCACATCGCTGCTGCAGACCAGATCTTTGATGCAGAGCCCAACATATGAATGACCTGTTCAGCCCTACACATATCATGCATTTTTCTGGCATTCTATCATATCATTTAATGATAATTACTGAAGTACTCGACGTAAGCCCCACACGAAATATTTTAAAGCATGAATTTATTTTTATTGTTTCAATCATAATATGACATGTAATGCATTCACATCGTGATGTTACTTAGCCTAAATGTTAAGAAAAGTGATTAAGATGAGCGCAACATACATAGCATCAACATTTAAAAATTCAGCCATCCATTAAACATATTGACTCGTTGTTAAGTGGGGTAGCTAAAACACATTTAAAAAAATAATTTCCAGTGCCAAAATCTGTAAAGAGAGATGAAGTGGGGTTTCTTCCGACTTCCTGAGCTATGAATAACTAGTTTTACAATTGAAAAGTGATTTCGACGGTTTATCCGAAGTTTAAAAGCCTTCCGTAAGTTGGATCTTTTGGGACCAAGTCAAATCCTTCGACTTCGAAAAATTCCGATTTCCAGCCGTTTCCAAAAACTATACGACTTCCAATTAATTTCTGTAAACGGAAAAATTTAATCCATATCTACAAGATATGATTAAAAATACTGAAATATTTCGGGTTTATTTTTTCCAATATACTCTCACAACTAGAATAACGACTGTTGAAATGGATCATCGATTTACAGCCAGAAAAAAAGGGTCGGAACAGAAAAGAGAAAAGAGGAGAAAATTCTGGACCATCAGTATTCATGTGATATAAATGTGATCGTGATATAAGCGAGTACCGGTATCCGACAACGTAAATTCCTTGTTTCTGAATTGAAATCATCGCCCTTTTATTTCCGCAAGTGACTTTTCAGGTATTTTCCGAGTTTCTGAGCTGAAATAATCGCTCTTTTAATTTCGCAAGTGACTTTTTAAGTATTTTCCGAGTTTTTGAGCTGAAATCATCGCCCTTTTAATTTCGCAAGTGATTTTGTATGTAAATTCCGAGTTTCTGAGCTGAAATGAATTTCGCAAGTGACTTTTTAGGTATTTTCCGAGTTTCTGACCTGAAATCATCGCTCTTTTAATTTCGCAAGCGACTTTGTAGCTAAATTCCGAGTTTCTGAGCTGAAATTATCACTCTTTTCATTTCGCAAGTGACTTTTGTAGGTATATTCTGAGTTTCTGAGCTGAATTGATCGCTCTTTTCATTTCGCAAGTGACTTTTGTAGGTATTTTCCGAGTTTCAGAGCTGAAATGATCGCTCTTTTAATTTCGCAAGTGACTTTTTAGGTATAAATTCCGAGTTTCTGTAACAATTGTCCTCGGGGTATTCTTATGGCTATATCAGGGATCACCGCTGTAATAGGGGACAATAAGCTTCTTGAACCGAGACAATAGGATCACACACAACTCACCAGTCCCCAGTTTCACAAAAAGGATTAACTTAGGCCTAGAAATCGATTTAAGATAAACTGAATTAATGAAGAAATTAAATCAATTTAAAAGTTGAACCCTTTTGTGAAACTGGGCCCAGAACAACAAATGATTCTTTTCAAGAGAGCGATGTCACACAGTTACATTTCTGGAGCTGAAATCATCGTATTTCACGAGTGATTTATAGGTAAATTCCGTGTTTCTGAACTGAAATCATGGCCCTTTTAATTTCACAAGTGTTTGTGTAAATTTCGAGTCTCTGAGCTGGACATCACTGGTTTAATTTCACATTAAGGGATTATTGGTAAATTCGGTAGGCGGCCCGCAAACAAATCATCGTGCCACCTTTGAAATCTTCAATTTATAATAGTTTGAATACGGGGTGATTGCCACGGTCGTCATTAGTTCCAAGACGAGTTTTTCGATGACGTCATATATAAATAATAACATAACCACGTTCGTATACTCCGTGTACCAGATCGTGATCAGATGGTGGCCTGTCAGTTTTGGTGGTACATACATGATAAAAGTCTTATTAGGACCAGAAAGCACAGGCAGTTGAACAAAAACATCCTTTTTCAATCCATTCTTCCCTGTATTGCAAGAGACGGTGCGGGTGAGCTCTTGGAGTAATCAGTCGGATTACTTTAGCAAAGCTATATTCAGTCCTATTCTCTAAGAATGGTTGACGTCGGAAATCCGGAACAGAGCGAAAGAGTAACGAGCGAACTATCAATTTGGAATACCAAAACTGGAACTGACTTTATTTTTACACATAGCTATTTATATAACACAGATTCAAGACAGGTGGAGACATGGAAAATGATATAAAAACAAAGGTGACGAGTAGTGACATGACAGTGAGACAAACAACAATTAACGCATTAGACACAGACAAACTGTCTCAAGAAACAAAGAGCTATTACACGTAAACATTTAAACATTAAAGGAATATAGAATATAGATGAAATGTATGCAACAATTATGATTGACATTTAGTGTTGTTAAATCCTCCCCCACTACGTTCTGAAAGTTTTCGTCCCCGAAAACAAAAGGAAAATTATGTATCATTTTATAAGAATATGAGTATACAATCTCTCAGCTATGGAATAATTATGAATACATATTTGATAATTATCATAATAAAAAACACAGTCAACAGTAATCACTTAATGTCTAAACGCATTCCTAACCAGATAATATTTCGTCCCTTCTTATCCCATAACTGGTGGAGGATCCCTAAATCACTCAAAGATTTCAAAGAATTGTTACATTCAATATCCAAAGATTTCTTGCTTCTCGGGTCCCGATACGTAAAAGCTATTATGTTTAAATCGTATAAATTCCATGTATCATTGAAAACTTATGAAAGAGGTTGCTGCCAAGTAACACTAAATTCAGCGTACTTTTGCGATGTCGGATCTTGTACTCGAACTTCGTACATTCGTTTAGCTGGTTTTTTTCGCAGCCATAATTTTCGGTGGTACGCCTGCACATTGAATACCGATATCCGCTACTGTTTTATCGGTATTTTGAGATGATTTCATATCATTATCACTGGCAGTACTAATACGCATCTTTAACTTGTCTACCTTTGATTGCAATCCATATATCTCTTTCAGTTGTCCTTCGATTGTTTTATTTTTCGCACTTATTTCCGTAGCGAGGTCACTTAGATCATTTGACACTCTCTCAAAATCTTTTCTGAGAGAGTTCTCTCGCTCAGACACAACTTCAAGAGAAATCAACTTACAATTGGTTTGGGTATCAGCATATTTCGTAGAACAGACAGCCATGGCAGCAGAATTCACGGTCAACGGTTTACATATAACACTAGCTGTACTGACCATGGCAGAGGTTTCAGAAGTCTTCGATTCAGGGCGATTATTTTCCTGTGCCCTTCTTTTGGTGATGAAATCCTGCATTCTCTGTTGATCTCTCCTCAGTGTAGAAGGTGGTTTAATCCAACGCGGTTTCGATCGAGACTGAAACTCATTCTGTTGACCCCATGTCAAGTTTACTCGGATGCTTCCTTCATCTGTATGGATGCTCCAAGATTTTGGCTTGCCTGAATAACCAGCTTCTTGCAGAGCTACGATCACGGCTTGTGGAAGAGAATTCATCTTTTGTTGTAGTGCACTTGAGGAACTTGGTAGAGCTTTTTTTCTGTAGGTACAGAGTCGTGCCCGGTTCAACCACCAATTTAGCAAAGCTATATTCAGTCCTATTCTCGAAGAATGGTCGACGTCGGAAATCTGGAACAGAGCGAAAGAGTAACGAGCGAACTATCAGTTTGGAATACCAAAACTGGAACTGACTTTATTTTTACACATAGCTTTTTAGGCCTATATAACACAGATTCAAGACAGGTGGAGACATGGAAAATTATATAAAAACAAAGGTGACGAGTAGTTACATATCAGTGAGACAAACAACAATTAATGCATTAGACACAGACAAACTGTCTCAAGAAACAAAGAGCTATTACACGTAAACATTTAAACATTAAAGGAATATAGAATATAGACGAAATGTATACAACAATTATGATTGACATTTAGTGTTGTTAAATTACTCCGAGGTGGTCAGAATAGAATTCTATGACTGTAATAAGGCTTCAAGAAGAAAAAATAAAAAATGTTTTGTTTCGTGTTTTACGTTTTTTTTTCCTGGTATCTCTAATGATAAGTTATCAGTTGGTTCATAATACTAAAATAGGACAGGGTTTTGAATTGATATTTTTCTTAAGCAGATTTGAAGCTAGAGTTTCACGTATCATACTAAATTTAAGACGAATTGAATAATTGAATTAGAACTTTCGATCTTTTTGGAGTTCAACTGTGTTAAACTGGTATGACTGTAATAACAAAACACGTCTTCATTCATTCTTCAATTTGATGATTGGATCCCAGGAGAAAGGCTCCATATAATTAGATCACTAGCCTACTAGATAGAGTTGTATTTGATTTTATCGTTATAAGTCGACCTTGCAAGAAAGTTATGTAAGTAAATAATTCATTTTGTTTATTTACATACCAGTGGATATTCCTTTTTGAATAATGTTGAACAAAGAATCATCAAAAGATGATAACGGAGGAAAAGATTGCAGTAATTTGTTTATGATTATGCAATTCGGCGCACAGAATTGGTTAAATAAAGTCTTTGTATTTGAATTTGTTCCCCTCATCATGCACGCATGTGGTTATAGGCGTTTTTACGAGCATCCGATTTTTGCGATCGATCGTAGGAACGCATTTACGAACACGATTTTCCGATCGATTTTTGAAATCGACCAACTCGCTCGGCGAGCGATTTGGCGATTTGATTTCCAAGATGGCGGCACCGGGTAGTTCATAACGATACAACTTTTTCTCAACGTCACCATATTTATATCATGTGCTGCCAAATCCATCGTTATTTTTACGAACGTTCGATTCGATCGCGCGATCGGAGCAAATCGTTCACGAAATCGATCGCAAAAATCGGATGCTCGTAAAAACGCCTCTTGTTATTATTTACGTATGACGTCATCGACAACTCGTCTTGGAACTAATGACGACCGATTGCCACTTGGGTTGTGACATCTCTAACTGAAGGTAGAGACCGGCAACCAGTCTACTTACTAAATTGAACATAGTTCTTGATCGAGATTTGGATATGCTTGGAGCTACCCTTTTTATTGGAAATATTAATGCAGAAAACCCGTTATCGCCGGCTTTTCCATATGTAAATATTGAATTGAATTGAATAGAATCGGATTTAGTTTGAGCACGGACTCAATCGGTACCAACTGTAGGCCTTACACTCTCAACTCTTTACGATGGACTGGAAATTGGATTATTCGGGCTTTAATTACCACAAGTAAGAAAATATTCTGAGGTGGTTGGTGTTGGACACCGTCACAGGGGCTTGTCACAACTTGATAATGAATGGATGATACTACTTACTACAGTAGTACCAGTGCAGTATCCATAAAAAAGAACTGGTCTCATCCATTCACCCATTATCAAGTTGTGACAAGCCCCTGTGGTGTTGGAGGTGATTATTTAATTCAATTCAATGAACTTTTTAATATAGGCCTAGGTAGGCCCCTAGGGCTAGGCTGCAGGCTATGTGGCAGAAAATCTCAAAGTTTCCCGGCCCTAGTCCAAAGTACGAAATAGTACGAAATTAATGCGTGAAGATAACATAACCGGTCATCCTTATTACTGAGATGACGTATTTTACCGAGATCAACCGAGATGAAATTAAATATAACAAACATATTTATTTTATTCCTTATCGATTTTAACAATTGATATCATATTATATCAGTAATAAATGCCTGCTGGAGTCATATTTTACATATTTTGTCAGATATTTTTGTAGAAAAATAACTTTAAACTTTACTGAGATGAGATCGTCAATCAATCAAATTCAATGAAATTTAATTGCTAACCGAGTTTACGTATTTGAAGTCAAAATTTTTTTAAATAAAAAAAATATGTAAAATATGACTCTAGAAGGTATTTATTACTGATATAACATGATTTCAAGTGTTAAAATCGATAAGGAATAAATAAATATGCTATATTTCATTTCATCTCGGTTCATCTCGGTAAAATACGTCATCTCGGTAATAAGGATGACCCAACATCACAGATGTTTGTGTTGTAGTTTGGGGAGTCTCCGGGTAGAAAAATGGGCAGGTTAACAGAAGACAAGAGCTCCAGTCAGGTCTCCAGGTAGTCAGTAACCTGTCAGTGGTTTAGTTTCATGATCGGATATTTTCACAAACCACAGTCAGGAATGGGAAGGTCATTTTTGTATGCAATCTTCGTCAGCCAATTTGACTGACGAGTAATTTGCCTGGCATTTCATTGTCTCTTAAGTTATCCGTCTAATTTTTGTTGTAATCGACGCACAACAGATTCGTAGTTTGTCTGATACCTATAACACCTCACCTAACGATCTTAGTCCATGTGCAAATCGGCCGTAAAGTGAGAGTAAATTTCCGTTGAGTCAACAGCTGCCATTTTGAAAATTACTGGAGGGTGCTGGCACCTATGGACTGAGGCCTGGACAACGCACAAACTAACGAAGCGAAACGACGAAATTGAAAAAATTAAGAAATCAACACTAATAATTCACATTTTTCTTCATCCAGAATTTATTATTTCATTATTTATCATGGAAAGCACGAAGATTTGAAATAGATGTTTGAAAACCATCAAAAATAAAAATTGTTGTTTCGTCTTGGAAGTTTTATATAAATCCTTGTAGGTCACCTTGTCTATCATGCCACATGTATGCAATACACAGAAATGGCGGCCAATGGCGAAATTTGTGCTATAAGTGCTATTCGAAAACTCACTTGCCCTGCTTGCTGCTCTTTCCATGCCCTCAATTATAACCACGTTAACTAAGTTTTTAAACTGGTGCGACGGTGTATTCGGACATGTGGAGTGCATATCGGTGTTTAGAAAGATGTGGATATCGGCACGGAACTGTGAACGATTCGAAAGAATTCATAAGTGCTGACGGGGTGTGTACAAACACCATTGAAGGAATATTGGGTAGTGTGAAAGGGAAGATTAAGGAACGACACGGTTGCATTCCGAGCATGTTGCCATTATACTTAGATGAATACATGTACAGATACCGATTTTGGCACTGGAAACGATGATGTATTTCACCCGCTATTGGCCCATATAGCTGATCAATAGGCCTACACCGTTTAGAACAGCATTGTAAAATGGGTTCCACAAATTGGAGCCCAATTTCTTGGCTTCATATAGGCCTAATACGCGATAAGTAAAACCGATAATACGATATTAGTGAAACCTGACGTAGACGTTTGTATTTGTAAATAATAATGTTTTTTTTTAAATTTCCTTTGAGACCCATGATTTGTTTGTGTTTGAGATCATCATGTGGTTGTAGTCCTCAAAATCCATTACATGTTGGCAAACAATATTGGGCCCAATATTGTTTTACACTTTGAGATTTTTTTTCTAAAAACCTATAAAAATCGGTGGCAGGCACAAGCAAAAGACATGAATAAAATAATTTGAAAGTCAAAGTCAAAGAAACTTTATTGATCCGTATGAATACAACATTCACATTGGTTTGGTACAATAAATTATACAAAAATAGTAAACTAAAAACTACACATAACAGTCATGCAACAAAAAGAAAAAAACTCTAAGAAGGATTTAAAGACACACAGAACAGAAATATAGGAATACTTTTGGTGACACTACAGGCAGGAACTAATTATTATTAGTTAACAAGGTGCGTTTGTACACGGAGCTTGTACACCTGAAGCTTACTCCATCTATTGGAGCAGAGTAACATTATCACAAAAAGGAAATTTTACCAAAGGTCCATAATACATTCATTACCTTCAGTACATAGTAATAGATACATGGGCCCAGTTCCACTGAGCCATGAGTTAAGATTTGAATCAGAGTTAACTCTTTGAAAATAGACTAAACTGAATTCAGAGTTAACTCTAACTCAAAACTGAGGTAGTAGAACTGGAGCCCTGGTTTTTTCTAGAGCAGTAACACTCGTGTAAGTATTTCAAGGCTGGGGAGATTATGCCACTTTCATTGGAGCCCAGTAATAGACATACTTTGTCTATATCATTAAGAGAAGTGAAGTCAGGCAGAAAGTCTTGCAGTTTTTCATAGAGAGTAGTTCTATTATTAGTGTAAAGGGTACATGAAGTGATGAAATGTATTTCATCCTCAACCTCTCCTGGACAGAAAGGACATAATCTCATGTCAGCAGGTGTTTTTTTGTATCTACCTTGTTCGATTTCTAAAATGTGATTAGAGGTACGTAGCCTTGCATATGTAGATACCAAGGAGTTATCGGCACTCCACTGGGATACATATGATTCCATTTTATACTCCTTTTTTAAGAGGCAGTAAAATCTTAGTTTATCAGAGTTACTATTGTTTCGAATGTTACCATTAATAAATTTGAAAAAGTACTCTTCATATCTGAACCTTAGTTTTTCTTTGATCACTTTCAGGGTTTTGTGGATAGAAAAGGTACTTCTATTATGCCACATATATTCTAGACCTAATACTTTGAGTAGGAGACGTATTTGGCCATCAAAAGATTTTTCATAATACATTTACCGGAAAGCCTATTAAGGCCTTCATGTTGCTTTTTATTAATGGAGAGCCGATACTTTATAGAGAGGCAAATGGCAGTAATACTCAAAGGTAATCTGCCAAGATCAGCCTCAGTGGCTAAGTTGGAGGCCTTTCTATTAACGCCCAAGACGTATTTACAAAATTTTGTATGAATTCGCTCAGGCAAGAAGGCTTCATATAGGCTTTCCAGTTTAAAACTATCAGTACTAACAGATTCGACATTCAAGTGAAATACGGACCACAGTTCTGCAGCATATAATAATATTGGTTTTACACATACATCAATTTTAATAGTAGAGCTGCATAACAATTGTAAGACCGAAATTTGTTTCTTAACATAAAGGTCACCTAGGCCTTTTGGCATAGAGACTCGACCCCATAGGTGAAAGAACCTGATGACGACATGATCAAACCGAGGTATTTATATCTTTGAGTAATAGTGAGTACCTGGTTATCAAAATAAGAAATTGTTACCTTTATTATTGAGAGCTTTGCCATTTTTGTTGAAGATCATTACTTGAGTCTTAGCTATATTAACCTCAAGTTTCCATGTCCTACAAAAGTGCTCAAGATCATTCAGACTTGATTGAAGACCATTTTTTGACCGAGATATAAGCACTAGGTCATCAGCATACATGATGACACTTACAGATTTGTCATGGATTTGGACAGGTTCACAGCAATCATGTCTAAGGTACGATGGTAAGTCGTTAATAAACAAATTAAACAATAAGGGGCTGATGACACGCCCTTGTTTTAGTCCGAGGGCTGAGGGGATACTTTTTGTGATACCGTTTGGAAGCTTAACAGAATAATTTACTGAGCTATGCATATCTTTCAATAACACAGGGCCATTAATATCCAGTGTTGGATAAAGACGGCCAACTCAATAGGTCCCAGAATATGAGGACAACAACTATCTGCCTTTTACCGTGGTTTTATTTGGAATAAATGTATTTACAAGCACATGGTTTATATACAAATCGGAGGGAGATAGCGTGAAAACAGTGCTCAGCAGAGTGCACAGAAATAGTGCTAGAAGAGAGATTTAGAGAGGGAGATAGGCCTAGCATGAAAACAGTGCTCAGCAGAGTGCACAGAAATAGTGCTAGAAGAGAGATTTAGAATAAAGACTGTACAAGTTCATAGAGTTTAGAAATGCAAAATACAATACAAACAGGTTCAGCGCACAAACTCTGTGCACACAGCGAGCGATAATCGAGAGGACTGTAATCCTATCCTAGAGTTACTCATTCATCAAATCGTCATTCACACCCAGGTTTTCTAATTTCTAAAAGAGTCCATTTCGCCACACTTTGTCATAAGCCTTCGAATAATCCACGAAACAAATATACAGATATTGGCCCTTTTTAACATATTTATCTATAATAGATTTGAGGAGTAAAATATGGTCAGAAGTTCGGTAACCTTTTCTGAATCCAATTTGGTTTTCAGAGATGATGTTGAATTTTTCACAGGCAGATTCGAACCGGTTGTTAATTATTTTGGCAAATAGTTTGCTTATTGAGCTAGAAATAGCAATGCCTCGATAGCAATTAGGGTCACTAGAATCGCCACCCTTAAAGATAGGCTTTATATAACTATCTCCCCATTTGGAGGGGTAGCAGCCCGAGGTAAGATCATATGAAATAATTTACATAAACATTCCATAAGTATATTACTTCCTCTTTTGAGCATTTTGTTCCTAATACTGTCTGGTCCAGGACTGGTACCGTTTTTTAGCGATTTACAAGCTTTTACTATCTCATTTATTCAGAGAAGAGGTACTTAGCTTGGGTGTGGTTTTTGTCAGAGGACGGAGGTTGAACTGTAGGCCTACTGGAGAAAAGTTTACTAAAATGGTCAATCCAGGCATCTGGGTGTATGAGACCCGCTTTATCGCTTGTAAAATTATCGTCATTACGGATACTATAGACCATGGACCAAAAGCTTTTAGGGCTCTTCTTTTCTAAATCTAACAGGCTGTTTAAGGTTTTTGATTTATAGTCCATAGGCCTACATCGTTTCTTAACAAATCTCTTATTCTTTCTTTCGTTGATAAAGGGCCAAAAGGCTTTTGTTAGGGGGCTCTCGTGAGATTTGACGGGCCCTAGATAGTAGGTTAGATTTCATATTATGGCAGTCGTTATCAAACCATGACTTTTGAACATTTCTCTTCCTCAAATTTTGCTGCCTGTTCCTAACTGGCTTAGCTCCAGCAAAAGACCTTAGCATTGATAGAATGTTGGTATTATAATTATCCACCGACTCTAGGTCATACTTAAAATTACAATCCAGGATTTTTTTCCCCCGGAATTGAATAGAGGGTGAGTTTATAAACTCATCAAAAAGTAGCGGTAATTTATCATTCCATTTTGGAAAGCTAGGGGTTTGTTCCAGATTGTTAGTCACTTTAGTCAAAAGCGGTGACTCAATGTCCAGACTGACAGCTGTTTGGCAGTGATCAGAGAAAATCGTCAGATCTTTGACTGCGAAGTACAGAACATTATCAATTAGATTACTATTTACTAGACAGTAGTCACTAGTGGCAGAACCATTGTACTGAAAGGAGGTACATCTGCCCAAAGTATCACCGACAGTTCGTCCATTAAGAATACGAAGAGATGAAGAATTACATAGATCGATAACCTGTTTTCCGAAGGTATCAGTGGTGACCTTCTTAACACAGTTTCTGTCTTTCAGGACTGTGTCACTGATGTAATTTGAAGGTAGTTGGTTATCATTTGCAATAAAATCATCGTTTAAAATAAAATCACTATCTGAGTTACTAATTTTAGCATTCAGGTCACCCATGATTAGAACATTATCACCTCTGGGAAGTTTTGCCATTTCTAAATCTAGTCTCTCCAGGACATTAGGCTTGTCAACGTTACTCTTAGAGAAAGAGGAGTTTATGGGGGAATTATAAATTATATACAAAACATACGTATGTGTCTTTATACCACGACCGTAGAGCTAATACTAACTATAAATGACCTTGACCGACGTTTAATTGAATTGAATCGGTGACAGCAAGCCGATACATAGGTTCCGAGAAATAACAATGGCCGCCTTTTCGCTAGCGACACGACCGCGGATTATTGCCGTTTCACGCGTATTTTAGATGTCTGTATCAGTTTAAACACGGACTATCGCACCATATTTATGCCTCAATCGGTTCATATTTGAGCTTGAGACAATTCTTGAGAAGATGCAGTTTGTTAGTTACTTGATATTGACGTTTACTTTTACTTCCGGGTTTATTGAATCGATGATGAATGCAATGTTTCAACGAAGAAAAAAGCTTAAAAGAGTTCTCCCTTAACTGCAGAGAGTAATTAAGTCTATTTAGGAAATGTGTGCTGCCAAATAAGCGTGTAAGTATTTATAGGATCTTTTGTAAGGCAAATTACAGGCTGATTAGGTCTCCTGGTCCAGTGTACCTGGTAGGCCTTTTTGTCCTTCCTTTTTATTTGATGAAGACTAAGCTAATAGTAGGCCTAAAGACCCACTGATTGCCGTATATATGGCAGTGAGGTTAAGTATGGGAGGCTTAGTTTCTTTCATCTTTTGATTTCAGTGATTGGAAATCAAAAAGTTTCTCACAACGTACTCAAAACTTAGCCTTGGCTACCTAAAATGAAATGAACCCTAAACTAATATGGCGATTGAACCCAGGAATATTTTAGAATAAAGTAAGTAGTTTTGAACCACTTCCATGTTTGTTTCTGGTGGCTAGTTGATTTGTTCGATTTGGGTCTACTATTCATTTGGGAAACTGGGTCGACTCGGGTCCATGGGAAACATTTAATGTTGATTCGAGGCTGTAGTCTGTGCTGTTTGGTTAAGTGTCCAAGTCAATTCACGCAGCTAACCCATTCTGGCAGAACCAACATGATACTTAAGATTGTGCACATGAAAATGATTGTCAGTATTTTTGTTCCAAATATATTAATTTATTTGTTATTCCATTTATCACTGCACAACATTAATCAATAAGCTATCATTAGCTAACCAGACAAAATCTCATAATCTACTTGTATTAGAATTCCAAATTTTCAATTTAATATTTTACAGTAATTAATATTTTTTATGCAGAGAAGACAATTGTATATATATCGTGAATCTTGAAACCGACAACTGTTCGTGTGAAGTAAAAAGGTGAGTAAATAAAATCTCATAATTTTTTTCTCTCAATTATATTAAGAGCAAACAAGAAATACTCTGCCTTATTTCACCGACCTGTGTGATTTTAACGAATAAAAGTGAAATATAAGATGCGTATGGTATATATACATGCGTGTGGTATACATTTACAATAATTTTCCGTTTTCTTTTCAGGTAACGGTACATACATTCAAACAAGCCTTTTACACTTTTTACACTGTCGAGTGTTATCTTGACTGATGTAAAAGCCACCACACTCGCATTTTCGTTTCGTTGCTTCGGATTTTGGTGGTTTTGTCGCGTAAAGACCTTGATTGATGAATAGATATTTAGTTCGCAGAACTTGATCACGGACTGTACAGTGGATTCTGTTGTCTCCGTTCACGCTTGCGTGTTTACCTTCAAGTCCTTGCTCACCGAAGAGCCCCAGAGAACCCCACATATCAACAAAATCAGGAGCGTGGTAAATAAGTATATGGAGTTTTGGCGTGATAGTGGAACTAGGAAATGCGTCGGTGTAAAATCGTCCGAAATCATGACACAGTTTACGGAATAAGGACTTTTCATCTGCTGTGAGAAATCTACATGCCGTGTATAGTGCATATAAGTTACTAAGTCTCTCGAATAGCTCGAGAAATTTCGTGTAATCATCATCAGCATGACCTGAGAGAACACTACATAGTTTCTGTGGATTGTTGGATTTGTCATCATTTTTGAGCATTTTATTTATATGGTTTCCAACAATGCAACCACCATAGTACGCTTGCCGATCAATACCTATTTCGGCCATTGATGAATTAACAACTTTGAATATTTCCTGTAATTGGTTTTGAGCTTCAGACAATCTCGATTTTAGATCAGCTAACTCAGATTTCTTTTCCGATATTTCTTGAATTTTCAGCTTGATAATACTATCCGTTGACATAGTTTTCCCCGTACAACATTCCATACATTTGAAATTAGCTGTAGGTCCAAATATACATTGCTTGTGATAGGGGAAATCGCAATCAATGCACTCAACAAAATCATTTTGTTTGGCATTCAGAATGTTTCTAATCAAACAAATCTTTGCTGAACAACTAATAACACAACGACCCTTTTTTTGGTTTGTTTTAGAAGGTCAACAGTTTGATTAAGAGTGACAATCATTTCCTTGCACTGATTTAATTCCTCCTGCACTGCGCATACATCTAGGGATTTTTCTTTCCAGTTTCTGTACAAATCGATATCCCGATCTTTTAATCCTTCATTGTCGACTTCCTGACATTTCTGCTCCAACATCTCAAAGAATGATAGACCTAACCCCAAAGATATGTGCAGTGGAGGAGGAACTAAATGGTCCAAATCGTCAATCCTCACTAGCATTTCCTTGCAAATGCTTTTTGTGTTTTGCCCTGGTTGCTGCTTTTCAGCATTAACATTATAATCGGCTACAGTTCTACACTGCACTACTATATGATCAGGTGTGTGTGGTTTACCATCACGTTTTCTCAGCTGTTCCAATCTAATTTCACACCAAAGGCATGGATAAGAAGCCGATGAACCCTGGTGGCCCATACATGTACACAGAAAAGCTAAATCGCCGATCAGAAAAAATCTTATAGCCAAAGTTCCTCTACTACATTCGACATATCTAATTTGTGGCAGTTGATCAAAGATTTTGCCAAATATGATCTTCATATTGCTGTAAGTATCGACAGCTTCGAAATATGAAATCAACTCGGTGTGATCGGTACTGTTTACTAGTGTACTATTTAGTACATACAGTACTAGCTTCGAAGAGCCACCACCTTTATCGGCTCCGATCTTTACCCAAATTTCATCATGAAAATGCTCATCTGTCACAAATTTTCCGGTGACTATCAAATTGTTAACAACGTATTCAAGATGTGATTTTAAATTCACTATGTATACATAGGGGACAAGTTTTTCTTCTAGAGTTCGGCATTGATCACTAAATTCATTTCGCCAGTGAATATATTCTGATCGATGTGATCACTGCGTTTTTTTAGTTCTGCTCGAATCTTATCTGATGAGGTAAACACCTTTACATTTTGACATTTCAAGTTACGGTCTAATTCTAGCATTTTGGTCATTGTAAGACGCAAATTCAGTTTCAAGTCAACTGACTGTTCAGGAGTGAGCTTAGTTCCTTTCATTTCTGGAAATTCATTGATTACAAGATTTTTTAGATTTTCATCTTTTTTCAACATATGTGCAACTAATTTAGCAGCCTCAGTGATACTTTGGTCTTTGGATGAAATAAATTGTAGTATTGATTTTGCTTTGGAAGCTCTCTTCTCAACAGTCTGTCGACTCTGAAATGGATGTGTTTGGTTTTTCAAGTTTGCAAAAATGATGTTCATTTGTTCGAGAACCTGATGGAATAATAGCTTTGAATATATGATCTAGAGAACCTTCCGATACAGTAAAAACATTATTATCCGTCATTAATTTTTCCAAGCGACTATTAATGATTTTTAAATAGCCATTTTCCTTTTCGACATTTTTCAGCTGTTCTTTTAATAAATTCAGTTGTTCCAGATAATCTTCAGATATGTCTGTCTGTGTCGTTTGTTCATGTACTGGTGTTGTGGCATCTTCACTCGCAAGAAGGTTTTCTGTGTCGTGTAGTTTATTGCCTTGTCCTAATGAAATTCAGAATATTTTCATTGCCTGTATTCATTTGTAGAGATTCATTTTTATTGTAATGAAATGACGGTCTGACAAGCATCGATGAAATTAAGTTAACGAGTAAAATTAAGTTTTTAAACTATGCCTAATTACTATGATTCATCGAATGCATACTGTTTCATTTGACTCTGAAGAAATTTGTGATCCCAATTTGTTTAAAGTTATTAGGCACAAATCCAAATGCAACTTCCAAAAATTTACTGCAAATGAACAACAATTTTCAGCTGAAGTCGAAGAACGTTTGACTTATGTACCACAAGTTAATAACAATTGATCTTGGAGTAACGATTTGACCATTAAATGATTGCTCCAAGTATAGATGAAATGTCAATTGCAAAGAAATGGAGTATACGATACCTTCTGGATACGGGAATTGAACGAAAATGAGACAGAACATAGAATCCTCTAACAATAATTACACGAACAAATTAGTAACTTTTGAATAAATTTAATTGTACTAAAAATCACAATATTTGTATCAATAACTTACTAGATAAAACTATTTGAACAATTTTTTTTTTATTTTTTCTCGAACTGCTTCCCTGGAAATATTTTTTTCGTTTGCTGGAACCAGACTTTGAGGAAAGACTTTTATCACTATCCATCGTCTTACAAAAAAACGCTGCCGAAAAACCTGTTTTAAAAAGTAAACAAACAATTATTAGACTTTTTTACTATCAAATGTATGACTAATTCACGAGACTTGAAATACTGACCAGATTCCGACCCGAGATTTGAAATAGTTGGTCCTACTAACTCGTGGTTCGAGACTCCGTACAAAATGTAGGTCGCCTTAATTACAAAAAAACGCTGCCGAAAAACCTGTTTTAAAAAGTAAAAGAATTATTAGGTTTTTTTACTATCAAATGTATGACTAATTCACGAGACTTGAAATACTGACAGATTCCGACCCGAGATTTGAAATAGTTGGTCCAACTAACTCGGGGTTCGAGACTCCGTACAAATGTAGGTCGCCTTAATTACAAAAAACGCTGCTGAAAAACCTGTTTTAAAAAGTAAACAAACAATTATTAGACTTTTTTACTATCAAATGTATGACTAATTCACAAGACTTGAAATACTGACCAGATTCCGACCCCAGATTTAAAATAGTTGGTCCAACTAACTCGGGGTTCGAGACTCCATCCGAATCTACATAAAATCCTGCCGCCAAACCTATTTTAGGATGTAAACGAAACAATTATATAACTGGCCTAACTAACTTGATAATTTCTCAACTTCCAACATCAATCATTTTGTTTTTTTCACTATTTATTGTAGTAGGCCTAGGCATGTCGTACCCTAATAGGGCTAGGCCTGTCAGGCTAGACCTGACTTCAGCCCCTGGGCTTCATTCAGGTCTTAACTTTAACGATATTAAGAGACCAGACTTATTTTTTGGATGTGCAAGAGTGACTAGTTCTTGTTCGAAGGAGGGGCAAGGCCTGGGCAGCTAGCGCTACGTAGGTTGTAGCCGCTGAAAAACGCCAAACTTAAAAAAGTCCTTAAAACGCAAAAACGAATGACATTCGCTAGCCACTCATGAGGTATCTAACCATATGTATCATATATCATCGGAAAGCTTATGGCACCATCTACATCGGTATGTTGAGATAATTTCGTTTTCCCAAACCCCTAAGAAATAATTAGCGAATATGTACCTCGAAAGTCGTTAGTTTTGGCCTTACCGGTTTTCAGCAGCCAACCAGGCGCAGACGACTGACAAATTTCAACTTGTGACTACTAATAGATCTTCAAAACCTGGTTGAGAATACATTAGAACGAAGTGGGCTCGAATCCCGTTGTCCGTTTTCTCTACGGAACTGCGCGCGTACAGCTGGTCGTATTCGGTTAGTTTTCTATGAGAATGAACAAAGCAGGTGCGCGCGCTTATTGTGCTGCCATCAATCGGTTTTCAAAAGAGGCTCAGAAAATCAATATTAATTGTTGACAAATTCTGTATCTACTCTACGGTCGTGATACGTTTTGAAAAAACTTTTACGTAGTTTTACCCAAATAAATTCTGACTCGTTTGCCGATAAGATCTGGAGGCCTTCTTTTAAGTGGGGCTTACAGTAAAGCAAAATGCCCCCGTATATACCTTTACCAGTACGATTTCTTGAAACGTGACTTAAATTGTGATAACCTTCTAAATGAACATCATCTGTTTGGTTGACTTTTGCTTCAAGTAAGCATATCAAGTCTTCTTTTAAATTTAGGGTGAAATGAATCTCATCTAGTTTACATTTTCTTGTATTGTCTTCATCTCTATAGATTAAGCTAAGTACATTCCAGCAGGAAAGAGACAGTCTATGACAAATTTTGTCAGACATGTAAATCAAATTTATTGTGAGAGATCAGTAAAAAAAAGAATAAAAAAGAATCCTACCACTACCAAATACACGCACAAATGAGCACCATTGCAAATAATACTATATCAAATGGATATGCCAAAAAAAATATTTGACATACAGTCGTACAAGATAAGTATAAAGCAGGGGCGTAGCAACAGAAACGATTGTACGGCGCTCGCCGTACCGAAATTTTTCTAACACATTGTTCAAAAATAAGTTGATTGAATAATTGATAAATTGGTTGCTACGCCTCTGTAAAGACAACCAGGTATTACAATAACAATTACACAACTCCCTTATAGAATTTTTGAAAAAAAATTAAAAAGTACTAAGATATAGTGATCAGAAAACTTTAAAGTTGATAAACACATTATATAATACACAATCGTAATTTATCGAGCCTGGCATATTTTTTTGAGTGTTACTGTTTTGACGCAAGAGCATTCGCGAGCATTTGCAGGAACTGATCCTCAGAGAAATGTTTTTTCTGACTGCTGATACTGTGCTCCCCTTCTTGGTCAATTCGGAACTTGTCTCGGTTTGGTAAATATTGGTGTATCATTTTTTCTCGGGGTAATCAGTTTAAGGCTTCGGATAAGGTTTGCAGCAAAAATATTCTGGTTCCCGCCAGCTTTACATGGCTTTGCGTGGATTAAATTGTCATTGTTAACCCAATAAATGTTCGCATGATTGCATAAGTCGTTGTAAACCGTTTCGTTAAAACAGTAGATACGGGAATTAAGATCCTTCCTCTCTGTAACCAGAGGGAGAGAGATAACAAGTTTAAGGTTATTCGGAAACTCTTTTACTCGCGCACAGATGTCATTAGCGAGATCGTTCGCTTGAACCCTATCTCTCAGATCATTGATACCTGTGTGTATAATATATATTTTGCTTCCGGTAAGTTCGCTCCAGTTGGAATGTTACTTATCTTTGGAGTTTTAATGAATTTCATCGATGGTTCCCCGTTTCTAGTAAGCCTTCGGGTATCAACAAATCAGCTCGCCTGGCCATCGTCCAGCGATCCTTGTCAGCTTCAGGCTTTTCAGAACAGGCTGCCTCCTTTATCGCAGGATCTAAGCGGCCATCAACAAGTACCATTTACGGTGCCAAATGGGGTCATTTTACGGATTGGTGTGCTGCAGGGGAAATTGATCCATGCTCACCCTCTGTAGCTCAATTGGCAGATTTTTTACTGCACCTATTTGTAGTAAAAGGTTTGCAGGTTATAACTATCAAAGGTTACCGCTCCGCGATTTCTCATACATTGCGTGCTTCTGGATGTCCAAATGTAACAGGGGATCATTGGATATCCCATTCATATTCAACCTTTTTTGGATTGAAAATATTAATGCCCTTTTTTCTTCTATTTCTACACCAAAGAAACTAAGTGCCCTTTAAAAGCATGAATAAAAGTGACAATTGTTGGCAATCCTTTAATTTCGTGAATGGCAGAGAGCCTTGTTGGCCTGCAATAAAATATTCTGAATGAATTGAATTGGTTTTTATGGAAATGTAAAAAAACGTACCTAGCCCTGGATGTGTAGTCCGGCACTTCTTTGCCTCACTCTCCAGCATTTTCTTCATTTATCATTTTTCTTTCTTTCTCTGGCATTTTGATTTATATAGCGAATCATTGAAAAAGATTTTTGTTCTCTTAAACACGTCATGTACAGATGTAAAACAGTTCTAAAGAGTACAACATATGGATTGCTGTGACAATAGAGCCATGCAGTACGTTCTGCCAAATGCTCAGAACCTGCAGCTGTAGACCAATGATGACTGTCATGGAGTAGAAGATTTGAATCCCTGTAGCGACATCAGATGATCAATCTTACCCCTCCCCCTCGAATTTCATCGTAAAACCCCTACTTCGTGCTTGAAAGCATGCCAGAGGCAATCATTTTTTCTCAGAGTTTAGAAAAAAATTATTTACTTTGATTTTTGAAGGGCACTTAAAAATTTTGACTGCCTGAAGGCATGGAAGGCAACCTGGATCGCACCTGCAAGAACCTTTAATTATAAGTTGCTGGAGAGGGTTAATTGATTGAAAAATAATGGCAGTGAAAGGATTAATGTGGATTCCTTTGTTTTTTCAGTGATTTCAAGGAATTAGATGATAAAGTTTGTGTAGTTTCTATTGTTGGTAAATCCCAGATTTTACAGCAAACCTCAAAAGCTTCATTTCTGAACAATTTAGTTGGTAAAACAGTTTTTGTGGTAAGTTTTTAGCCCACTTGTGACTTAAGTCCCAGCAGGCTATTGCGTTTACTTTTTGATCCCTTAGAAGTTTTCGAGGAAAATTTTGAAGACTCTTCAATCAATTATCTTGATGTTTTACATATATTTCTATGCCCAAAGGGTCCATCAGCACGAGAAAAATTGGGTCGATTGGACTCGAGATGGCCGTCCTGTGACCTTTATTGTGCCCAAAAATGTCCATTTTGGCCTGAATTCCGAGACCTGTAGCTTCCTTAAGGTTTGCCAATAAGTGTGCAGTTTTTAGCCTAAAGTATGTGGATTTCTTAATGTTTCACCTAATTAGCCAAGGCCCTGTATCAGAGAGTTAAATTCACTGATTAAATACGCTGCATAATAGGCGTGCTGATGTGAGAGTTCTGTCGCCTCAAATAAATATGGACCACTCTCCTTGATTTTGATGATTTATAGCAGCGCTATGCACCAAATTAAAATGCCATCTGCAGATTTTTGCTTAGCTGCTGTTAAGACAGCTGAGAGAAATTTAATGTCAATCGCACATTATCATCTCTAGCTAGTGTCTCTTTAAATCTCCCGACAAAAGCTTTGTCCTAAGCCGATAACCTCAATTAACGAGTCGCATTCATGCAATTCTTAAATTAGCAAAATAACACAAAGTCTTTTCACTGCTTACATGTACATGTCATACATGTACATGTAAATGTGATACATGTTGATGCGCCTGTAATCAATGAACAGGTATCTAAAGGGCCCACGGAAGCTAGCATTGGTTGGGTAGGCCAAACCCTGATTAGTTCAGGTGAAATGGCCCAGGTTCCTCTTGTGATAGTGAAAAGAATTGTCGATGTGGGAACTATTTTGGCAGCCTATTTTCTCTGCGCATGAACCTCTGTGAAGTGTGTTAAAGGAAGCCTTTGACAGTTTGCGCCCGGGCACTGATTGGCTAAATAAACAAATATGTTGAAATCTAAAAATCACGTTATTATTTAAGAATCCAGGCCTTTGTGATAAACAGGGTCTATGACGGGTAGTGAAAGAAGTGAATTTAAAAATTCCATTTACGGCTGTCAATAGCAGTAACGTACTGAATGAGGGTGTCTATTTGAGTCATCAGGGAAAACCCTCTATTCATATATTCATGATGTACCGGCAATCATGATGCAGTGTTGCGCGTGATAACTACGTTTTTTTTTGTTTGGTGACTAGGTTATCGAATCTACTAATACTACTCGAGGTCGTGTCACCCTAGAATCAATAAAAAAGTACATGTTTAGTGAGATCCTTTACTTAGGGTACGTAAAATTAAAAACCTTTATTCACATTTTATAAGTCCCTAAATTATGTCATGACATCTTAATTTCATTAAACAGATATTTGTTCAGAGGGTGACATTGCATTTTTTCGAAAAGTGATATTTCTTGTTCTAAAAATATAATTTGTGTGCATGTGTGGGCCTATTTGCATTCTTCGGCTTAAGCATGGAACTGAAACATGGAAGTCTGGGCGAAAAGTAATGAGATATTTCATCCTCGCTTGCCAGGGTTCGATTCACCAAGCCTACCATTCGCCTGCACAAAACAGGGTTTTGTAAACTGGCTAGGATTTTACATGGGGTAAGTGCAGATCCGCACCTCTCATGTTTAATGGTTTCCTCTAGATTACGATGAAGACAAGAAAACACTCTTGATATTAACTGATATATTTGTGTCCATAGTATGGCGGTTGCAGCATAAGAGAGGGAGTAGAAGCTGTACTGCATAACATGATATAATAGATATAGGTTATGATAGATGATCCTTATGGGATGACATGAGGCAGCTGAAGAGAGTTCGCCAATATATAACTTACATGGATATGTTACATCCCCCTCGTTAAGCAACATTTTAGGCTTAATGGTTAAAAATGATTATATAAGTTCTCTTTAATCTGGACACTTTATTAGGCCAGCCGTAGGCTGAGCCTATTACTATACAAATGGAGCGAATTTAAATGACATGGTTTCCACACAAAAGGCTCTTTTGCTTGCCAAGTGAGGGCATATTCGAACAAATCACGTATTTAAGCGTAATCCATTCTCGGAATCGTAGCGAGCAGAATTTTGAAATAGGGTCTCATAAAAATGTTTTCTGCATTTTTCACGAAAGTTAAATCGGGAAAATTTCAATTTTTTTCAGCCAATCAGGAAGTTGTGTCTTCCCTGTGATTGGTTTATCTGAAAATATCAGCAGCTGTTCACGTGAATTATCGCGATTTCATTACTGGCGCTTTTGCGCATGACGTCATGTATCAACACGCGACAATACTTCCGCGTTCGCTACGTGTTCGCTGATTGGCCCATTTACTGGGAAATTCCACAGAAGCCTAATGTGGTTTGTTACAAGCGCTGTGATTGGCCCGACCCGATTCTGGCATGGCTTTAGCTTAGTGGGTTCGAATCCCTTGACGGGTGAAGATGATGGATCCTATCAATATCTATTGAAACAAATAAGTTTCCCGGTTGGGCAGCCGCGGATATCTACCGGAAGTGTTCCGGTTCGATATTTCGAGGTTTCTTTGAATTTTGGAGTGATTTTGAAATCCGGTAAATACCAGCGGTAGATTGTGAAAACCCATTGCATGATATTTGTATTACTTAATCAACGAAAAGCGTTGGGGCCGCGCCAGGAGTTTTCGTGATTCAAGTAGCGCAATAGCCTACTTCTTCGTGTTCGTCCACCTCAATTTTCACTCCGCCGATCTCTGACACGGCTCTGTCCCCGTCGGCGCTGTGATTGCACTTTCGTACCACCAAAATTTTTTATTTCTATATCAGTGAGGTCTGGAGAATAAAAAAGTCAAAATTTGGATATCACATAGGCCTGATTTCATCGAATAAGTCGACCATGGTCGTTACGTTTCCGTACTTATTACCACCTAAAACCGTCTGAACAATTTTGTCACAACCAACATTTCGTTTACAGAAATCAGGTGTTCACGTGAATCCGCGGTATCGTCTACTGTTTTACTTCCGGGTTTTATTTTAAGATTTAAAATTGTATTTCAAGATCGATTTCTATGAAATCTTTAGTTGATTTGGTGTTTGGGAGGAATTTTTATTTGCTCTTCAGAAAATTCATCCTTGACAATTGCGCAAGGTTCGCGAAAAAAAGGTTTTACCAAATCGGGTGTATGACCTTGATATGCTAATTAGCTATGTGCCCGAATTGCAAATTCAATCAAATTTTATTCTGCCAAAAAATGTTAAATACAATTCGCTTTCCGAGAGTTAATGGTATGCTGCATGGAACTAAGTTGTTTTGAGATGGGTCTTGAAGCTATTGAGGTCGAGAGATAACCATCTAGATAGTTCGTGAGAGTTCCAAAGTTTTGAAGACGCTTCAAGGTAATGTCTTGATATTTGTTTTATACGTGTATCTACCCTAGACACATCTTCAGGCCAAAAACTGGCCCTGTCAGATTCAAGATGGCCGACTGGCAGCCATTGTTGTTCGCCAAAATCAGCACTTTTTACACATTTTTGAAGTTTTCGAGGGAAATTTTGAAGACACTTTTATCAATAACCTTGATCATTCGTATATATTTGTATCCCCCGAGGGCCCATCGGCATGAGAAAAATTGAGTCGATCGGACTCAAGATGGCCGTACTGTGACCTTTTTTGTTCCCAAAAATGTCAATTTTGGCCTGAATTCTGAGTACTGTAGCTTTCTAATGGTGCGCCATGTTTCATTGCAATTTGTAATGGGTATTCTTTGGAAAGGGATCTTTTATATCCGGGAGGGTATTTTTGACCAGGCAATTATGACGCACTTGGCAGCCATCTTGGGGTCATCAGTACTCATTCGTAGGTGGAAAAAAGTTTTTCCACATCATAATTGATACTTAAGCATATTTTGCTACTATAATCAATTGGAAAGTTGTAGCTCATTACATGTTCTATGATCGAGGTGAGTTTCAAGCTCATTGGTTTTTTTATGGCCACCAGGGGGCGTTGAACAATACAATAACTTAGTATTTCTATATTACATTCGTTCCTGCTGTCTGTGTTAACACACGATTTTACTATGTAAATGATATTGAGCAGGGAGTGTATATTGATAAATATAACCCACAGATTACATCATTTATAAAAAGCAAATCTGACAGGCTGGCCATTGTGCCCCTTGGGGCTCTTGTAATTATTATTATTTTTACTTTATTTCCTGCATAAATCATAACATAATATAGTCCTGTACATCAGTTTTCTAAGATGAATATGATTATATGATCATTATAAAATGTTACAATATATCAGTTGGACAACATATAGAAGCAAGGCTTGTTGCATATGCTGACCCCAAAAAAAATAGTTACAGATGATAGATTGAAAAAACAAACAACACAAAAAAAAGAAGCATTTAAGAAGCATAACTACACTAAAAAAAAGTTATGCATGCTAAGAAAAAATGGTCACCTAAGCTGTTGCAAGTTAAATACCATTGGAAAAACATTCTGATAAGAGGACAATAGTTTAGTTTTTAATTTTACTCTTGAAGAGAGAAGAAGCTGTCTAAATTGTTCAAAATTTTTGGGCCTTTTACATTGAGTGAAAAATACTTAATATTTGAGTTATAGCGGTCTATTAGTAAATTGTTGTTTGATTTAAAGCGAGTGTTGTATGGATTTCTATTTTCTGAAAATAAATTACGAAAAAAATCTGGTAATTTACCATTTACATGTAAATATATGAAAATTGAGCTATTTGAAAGGTATTAATGTCAGCCAATTTCAAACTTTTACTGGACTTGAAAAGAGGTGAGGTATGGGCCAAAAAGTTGGATTTACTTATGATACGAACAACTTTCTTCTGTAGCAGATCCAATTTCTGAAGCGATGAAGGGTAAGTATTGCCCCATCAATTGTTACAGGTCGCTGAGGTGGCAGTTTACAAAAGAATTATACTTTTGTATAAAACATTATTAGGTAAATAACTACTTAGTCTATGAAGGATACCAACACAGCAAGATACTTTAGAAGTAAGTTGATGAATCTGAGTTTCCATGATAGTTGATCATCAATTTGAATTGCGAGGAATTTAATGTCAGATACTTTCAAGATATTGATATCATTAATAGAGATTAAAATTGGCTGTTTTATTTTGACTCTACTAAAAACCAAAAAATGGGTTTTCGATAAGTTCAGAGAAAGTCTGTTTGCCCTAAACCAAACATCAAGTTGGGCTAGTTCTTGATTAATGACCGCGATTAAATGAGGTAAGTTTTTATGACTGGCAAGAGCATTAGTGTCATCCGCAAACATAATAAAATCAAATATTTTGGATGCATTCGGTAGGCCATTAATATAAATGAGAAAAAGAATCAGACCCAAAATTGAACCTTGTGGAACTCCACATGTGGAAGAACAAGCACCATTGAAACATACCTTTTGAGACCTGTTGCATAAATAATTTGAGAACCATGTGAAAGGGATACCCCTGATTCCATAGTGACTGAGTTTGGAAAGGAGAATTTCATGATCTTTTGTGTCGAATGCACGCGATAAATCCGAAAATACCAATTGTTGAATATGCACTGTCTAATGAATCACTGATATTGTTGACTATTGCTGTTATTGCCATGTACGTAGAATGGTTTTTCCTGAAGCCGAATTGGCGTGGCGACAAAATTTCATTAACATCTAGAAATTTGACAAGCCTTGTAAATAATTTTTTCTAATATTTTAGATATTGAAGGTAAAATCGAAATGGGCCTATAGTTACAAAATTTGTGTATATATCCACTTTTGTAAAGGGGTAGAACTTTTGATATTTTGAATCAGGTATGACTCCAGTGAACATGCTTGAATTGAATATTGAGAGATTGAATATATGAGCCAGCGGTATTGATATGACATCAATAACACACTTGAGTACCTTTTGCCATCACAGCCTGCACTGTGTTGAATTGGTCAAAGAAGGAAGTGTAGGCTTGATTTGGATCTGTATAGCTATAAATGTGAGACCAATCATGTGACATTAATTTGCGCTTGAAAGAGGCAATTGTGTAATCCGAGATATTTTGATAGCTGACAAACTTGGGCTCTTTATTTCTTGATTTCAAATTTGACATCGTGGTGAAAAGAGGGAGGTATCAGAAATCTTATGAAGAAGGACACCCGAGAACATGGCATAATTTTGATAGCAGTTAGTACGAATGCTATCAATTGAGGTCGACGATTTATTTGTGACACGTTTTATTAATGAGGGGTCGAAATGAGTTAGACAAAGAATTTGAAAGGAATATTTCGGTTGGTTTATGAGTAGCTGGATTGAGTAGATTAATATTAAAATCCCCCATGATGAAGCATTTTGAATATTTGATTGATTCTGAAAAGTCGGAGTTAAAATCCATAAACTTCGGACCGGTAGCCGGTAGACGACACCTAATAAAAAGTTAAACTTATTATCTGTAGACTTCACCAAAGAGACTTTCAAAAGGTTGATAGCTGACTGATACGTCTTCACTATTTGAGAATTTCAAAGAATTGTGAATGTAGAGACCTAGACCGCCACCTTTTTGATCACTTCTATTCTTGAAAATAGCCTACTAGTTTACCCTTCTAATTAAAAACATTGCTGAATTACAAGGCCATCATTTGTCCAAGTTTCCGACAGTCCAATGATTTTGAAGGTATGATCCATGGAATTTAAATGTATTTTAAGGTTATCAAAATCCTTATTGATGCTTCTTATGTTCAAATGAAACATCAGGGCATCAGGATTTACATTCAAAGTAGACAAAGAATTATAGTGGGAACAATTGATGTCTGTAAATGGCTCTTTATTGAGCTCCGTATCGGAACTAGGCTTTGTTAAAATATGAAAGTTCGTAGATTCATAATAATATCATTTGATGACGGGTTTTCTGAGCTGTAACTGCATTCCTACTACCATCATCCTCCCTCGGAAGGGATTCGAACCTGATGGCATCGCTACACACAGCCACAACACGAACCCCTGCCACAGTAGACCAGATGCGCAGGTACATGTGCAGCTGTGCCGCACGAAAACTAGCGGCACCAATCAGATTACTCATTGTATAGTCGCTGAGGTAGATTTCACAGAAGAACTATAAATGAGAAAACCTGGACTAAAATAAAATAGGACTTCATGGCTGATAATGCCATCATCCAAGCTGCGCATGTGGCTGCGCATTCGGTCTAGTGTGGCAGGGTTTCGTACCTATCGGGTCATGATGCCATAAGGTTGGAATCTCTGCCTGAGGATGTACTGTCGTAGAACATTGGCTGAACATAGTTTGGCTGAACATAGTTTTGTCACACAATCATATGGAGAGTATGGGTGACAATCCCAGCCTAAAAGACTGTGTTTAGTTACGCGTAGTAATAAAGCTGTGTTAAAGAAATCTGCGCCATGAAGTCATGCGCAGACAAAAACGCCCCCAGGTGATCAAATACAAAAACAACAAATAACCTTGAAACTCGCCACAACCATAGAACATGTCATCAGCTACAATTCTGTTATTGTTTGTGATAACAAAATATGGAATATGCCTAGGTACCAATATAATATGGAAATACTATAGTTTCTACTATTCAACGCCTTTGGTGACCATGCAAAACCCAATGACCTTGAAACTCACCACAATCATAGAACATGTCATGAGCTACTTTGCAATTGATCATGGTAACAAAATATGCCTAGACGTATCGGCCCCACTCCGTGCGGTGGCGCCACCCCGCAGGATTTACGCAAAGCAGCAGAACACAAACACGGCCAATCTCTCAATTTTCAATGATAGAAATCGTGTGTGCATTTCAATTATTTCGGCTGTTAGGGTTTTAAGGCACAATATAAGTTGATGATGTGATATGGCGATGTTAATTAATGATAATTCCGCAGTGAAGCTAGTCACAAACGGTGCCGATTGAGTGTATAGCTGCCAAAAACACTGAAATGTGCGTAGTTGCGTAACTATTTGCAGTGAATTGCAGACGAAACATGAAGCCTTAACGGCCGTTTGAAAAAAAATTATACCAATCGCAATTGTAAAATAAAAATGAGATAGAACCTAAGTTAAAATTCTGGCCATTTCTAAAACGTTATTAATTATTATTACTAATTTTTAGTCAGTGCGGAACGTTTAGTTTTCCAACAATACTGAGGGGTGGTAGGTAGTCATGCAATTCAAGTCATCATTTATTACACGTTACTACCGTGTTGTTGAAAATCTCGCGAGTCCTGGATCAAACCCCATTGAACAATGTGATCTGTGTGCTGGCCACAAATGCACACAGATCACACTACAATACCCATTACACACTCCAGTACCCACAGCTTTCATATATCCATCCAAATATTTAGTGGCTTTCTTCCTGGGAACCAATATAATAAGGAAATACTAAGTTATTCTGTCATTCAATGCCCCCTGGTGGCCATGTACAAACACCAACGACCTTGAAACCAATAAGCTGCCGTTCATTCAACGAAAAATGAAACAAAATGCATTTGCGCGCGATAGAGAGCTCAGCCTCTCATAGACACAGTCAGTAGCGCTGTCAATCAAACTTGCCGCGTGCTTATTGCTGATTGGCTATTTCCGCATTCTAGAGGCATAGATTAAGCGAGAAGCCTGTAAAATAGTATCAACAATTCATTTATTAATGGATACAAATTACAAAATGAAAAATTTTCATGGCCCAACATAAGTGATATTCAGCTTATCAAGACACAGCTTTTTTGGGATAATTACTTGAAGACCAGCTGGGGGCAATCTGGCATCATGTCAATCAAAGCAAAGCAGCTAATTATAAACCGAGTTATGTAAAAAACAATATATTGTAATATCTCGTATAGTCAGGACAATGTTTCACTGTAAAATTAAGTAGGTTTTGTCCCTGAGATTCTTGTAAATGTCCCTGAAAATGTGGCTGGGTATTTTTGTCCCTGACAGTTCTAATAATGTCCCTGAAGAAATGACTTTTACAAGATGTCCCTGACACAGACCTGCCAACCCGTACGGTTTCTCCGTATTTTCATAGGGCTGTGGGCTTTTGTGTACGGTGTTATGGTCACTCTCATTTTAGTACAGCCTACAATTGGGAGTGGAATGCTATCAGCTATTCATCTTATCAACAGTGGCATTGTGTTCATGATTTTGTCAGTATTGATTCTGTTTATTAGCTCCACAGCGTGGCAGCTCAATAATGTAATTGCTAATAATAGTCTACACACACAGACACGCTTATATGTCGCTAGTACAGCTGGGATTCCCTGCGATAAATAGAGAACATGCAATAGTGATCAATAGAGAACATGCATGCTGTATTGGAACACCACAAAGATGCCCTGACGGGCGCATAGTTTAATTTAATTCAAGTATAACAGAATCTTGAAATTACTAGTATGATAATATCCTTATCAATCATAGATTGTAATAAGGGCCTATGAATTAATATGGTGATAAGATTTAGAACACTATCTATTGAAGAGTTTATTCAGCATATTCAATTGATTATTTTTCAGTTTATTCAATTGATAGTTTTAATTCGGTAACACATTTTGACTTGAAAAAATTGCTTGAATTAGATACTGTGAAATATAGAAACCAAATTTGTTATAAAATTAAAAATTTTTTTTTTTTTTAGTTTGATATGTTAACATTGATAATTATTTAGTTCTAACATAAGTGATAGTACTATGGTTTAGTTAGACATTTTTTTAATGAACAGAACTGGAAGCTTTTTCCCGGGTCGTGTCACATGTGAAAAAATACGGACAAACACAAGAAAATACTGACAAACTCAAAAATTTGTACTGACAACATATTTCTGGGTTTGGCAGGTCTGCTGACAAAATTTGAATATGTCCCTGATTTAGATTTTTTTGATGGGTTTCGTCTTTAGACGAACCCATCTATGGCATCATCGTCATGTCTGTCTGTCTGTGGATGTTTCTTAATGATTTAAGCTGTTTGTGTGGACCGATAATTCTATAAATTGGTACATATATTCTGTACTTGGTGTAGATGGTGTAGCTTGGTTCATATTTGATTTTGAAGTTTATAAGTGCTCAAATTTGGTTTTAAAATAATCAACGGTACTCGTTAGTTCAACCCGCTGAAGCGCGTTACTACGGTGACGCTCGATACACTCGCTGTGTGTGTGTAACACAGAACATGCTTGTACATAGAGATATTTATCGTACAGCGCGCGCGCTAATCTAGTATAACGCCTCTAGCGCGATATTCAGCGCTAATGCCGAGAGACTGGGGAGTGTTCCGGACACGACTACGCAGTGAATTTGGATAAGGCCGGATCATTCTTTGCAGTTCAGACAGTCGCTTCTCTTTACGTAAAAACCGGCATAAATTAATTGGCCAGCTGAGATTTCCGCCCCGATTATATCACTCGAATTTACTAAGTACGGGAGCTTCAATCACAGTCGCAAGAAATATTGATGACAAAGTCGCAGTTTAATTACGTTCCACAAAACAAACGAGGCATTTCGATGAATAGAGTTTATTTAATTTGAAAAAAACATCATTTAAACACCGAAATGATATCAGCCCACCAGGTAGCGTGCATCCACTATTTTCCGCAGTGATAACATCACACAGTTTACCCCCGAGATCCGTGTTTTGATAACTATCAGTGTTTTGATAGCTGATAACTAATCTTAAGTAATTAAAGATGGCATAATGTGTCATCAATTGAACCCATGATCATTTTTATGCCCTTTTGTTAGCAATCGTTGGAGCCCGGCTATCTTGTGTTTTTATTTTGCAACACTTATGATTTTGATATTTTTTAATACTTAGTGCATGACACGAGTCGATTGCATTGTCAGCAATAACGCGTTATCCGTTAACCATTTATGTATCAATTACGTGTAGTAATAGATAACGCTCCCACGAAGCAGATTAGTGTTTTTACCGCGTGTTCACAGACATGCATCAACAGACCCACATTTTAATTGTTGAATGGTCATGCGAAGACATGGTGTCACGTTAAAAAACGTTTTAAACTTGGGCCTAAATTGCTGTCAGGTTTTTAATACACACACACACATTGCTATGTTCACGGATGCGCCTGAGTAAATTGCGCCCGGTTTCACCAATATATATTTTGTTACAAACTTTACAGGAAATTTTATAAATTGTTTGCCTTGATTATTGGTTGCTTGTTTCCACTCATTCACTGATTATCGCCTTTCATGTTCCTTCTCTTTGTTTTTATCTGATTACCCCTTAGCTTGTCCTCACATTTTAATCACTTTAATTTGTGTCTTTTGTTTTTAAATTACTTTAATCTATATTGCCCCTAGTTTGGCTTACTTTACTTACTTTATTATTGTTTTCCAGCCGTTATGTCATTACTTTAATATATTCCCTTTTCAACATTTTAATGACTCACTCTGTTTCTATTGTTTTGGTCTTGTATAAATATCTTGTAATATTCCCCTGTTCTCAGTACGCCTGATGATGGCTCGTTATCATCTTAGACGGATATTGTGTATCTTCTCGTCTTGTCATGATCGAGTATTTTCTGTATCCACCTTAGCTCTAACAAATTGTAGCCTGCTGTACATTTTTAAGTGTAGATGAGGCAACATTGTTTTATATCGAAAAGTCCTGCTACAATAGATATTACTTATAATTTGCAATGGTTATTATCTTAAAGAACTAAAAGTTCCAAGTGTTCCAATCTTTTACCAACATTGTTACAACTGTTAAAAATGTTTTTGTGGACAGATTACCTGTTATTTGGCCTTCATGAAATGGTTAACTTTTCGTAAAAAGATTAGATATAGGAATATTTTCTAAAAGATTTTCAATAAGTTATTCAATTGCCTTACATTTTTTCACCTCGGAGGAGTGTTCTGCCATTAAGAGTGTTTCAGTGATGTGTACTTCGATACTGGAATGATTGGACAGAGCATCTAACATAAACCGAATAATTAGCCAGAAGGTTTTAGCGGGTTATTAGCCCTGAAAAAAGAATTATTGGGCTCTTTTGTCTTGTTCGCTGTCGAGGCCGAAATGATTAAGCCCTTCTACTAGGAAAGACAAACATTATGTTGATAGAAATTAGTTACGTCTCCTAAGTCACTGCAGTCAATAGAAATATCGATAGAAATACTTACTGTTTTCAACATTTGGCTACTCTTTTCCTTAAAAATGTAAAAAGTATTTTTCCCAAGTATGGTGATCTCACCCATTTATACATGTATCTTTCCATTACATTATAACCGAAGCTTCAAGGTCCATGGGCATCTTGTATAGTAAGCATAGCACTTTGCAGTGCCAATTCACATGTTTCTATTAAAATTTCTTGGTTCGATTGGAGACATGTTATGCTTTTTAATTTTATTTAATCTTCCTTTGAACTTCCGCCAAAAACGATGTTGAATTAAGTTGTGTTTTCCTCAATCAACTAATTCAAAAAACAAGTTTTCCACCGAAAGTCATGATAATGATCTAAAGACCTCAATCAAATGAAGAAAATATGAAATTGATTGAAAGACAGGTCTTTGGGCCATATCTTATAATTTTTGACATCACAGGGGCTCTTGTTGGGAACATTAATATGACATAGATTGGGAAGTGATTTTTTAAGTCCGATCGTATCCGTCCAATAAGTTGATAATTTTTTGGGGTAAAAATCTGAAGCTAGAAAATCGGCTTTTTCGTCGGAAAATACAGTATATGTTGTTATCTAAAGATAAAATCCCACTATTTACAGATTAAAAGAATTTAAAAACCAGAATTTATTAATTCAATCAAAAATATATAAAAGACACGACGTGTCGATCTCACCCTAGAGATCATCGTCAGGTGTGAGATTAAGATTAAAAACGGGGGTATATATACAGAGGAGGACAGGTTAATTGAGTAAATTGGTGAGTGAGTAAATGATTAGTGTTTGGCAAGGCATGAAGTAATATACTTAGAAAGAAGGGAATTATGCGAAGAAAAGCCATTATTTAAATTGGAACTAATATCTGAGTGACGAGTAATTAGGGCAGACTCAACTATGTGGCGTTTAGTGTAATTGCTGGAAGTTTAAATAATTTCGACTTTATCAAAATTAAAACGATGACCAGTGTTCCAAACGTGATTGGCTACGCCACTAGCCGGTTTTTTATTTATTATATCGTTTTTGTGTTCCGAAATTCGAGTTTTTAAATCACGACCAGTTTCTCCAAAGTAAATTTTATCACAGCCAAAACAAGGAATTTTGTAAACTCTGCAGTCCAAAGGTTTAGATTGATTGTTTTTAACCAAAGTCTTACTAATTTTGTTTTCATACGTGAAAATGATTTGTTTATCCAATAAAGGGAGAGAGTGACGAAACTTTTCCAAAACAGGTACATACGGAAATACAATGAACTCTGAAATGTGTTTTTTATTTTCTGGAGGTTTAGAATTGAAGAAAGTACGTTTAGCCTTAAAAATAGCGATTTTCAAAATGTGATCAGGGTAAGCCAATTTTCTAAGAGAGTTGGATATATGTTCAAATTCAGCCGAAAGGAAGGTTTCATCCCAGATCCGTAGTGCACGGAGAAAGAGGTCTTGAGCGAGACCAATTTTGATAGATTTAGCAGTAAATGAAAAGAAGTGAAGGTATGCCTCGGCGTTGATAGGTTTACAGTAGACTGAGAATATCAAATGAGAAAATTTATTGTGAATTAGAACATCTAAAAACGGAATTTGGTCATTTTGTTCCCATTCAAAATTTTTTGTTCCATCTTTTCCTTGAACACTTTGAATCCGAAATTCTCCCTAAGTACGCTGGCTCTAAACCTAACTTTTGGATTAGATATGTTGATGACATTCTGTGCTTAGTTTCTGATAATTTTGATCTTACCTCTTTTATCGACTTCATCAACTCCCAATATCCATCTTTGAAATTCACTTTTGAATGGGAACAAAATGACCAAATTCCGTTTTTAGATGTTCTAATTCACAATAAATTTTCTCATTTGATATTCTCAGTCTACCGTAAACCTATCAACGCCGAGGCATACCTTCACTTTTCGTTTACTGCTAAATCTATCAAAATTGGTCGCGCTCAAGGCCTCTTTCTCCATGCACTACGGATCTGCGATGAAACCTTCCTTTTGGCTGAATTTGAACATATATCCAACTCTCTTAGAAAATTGGCTTACCCTGATCACATTTTGAAAATCACTATTTCTAAGGCTAAAGGTACTTTCTTCAATTCTAAACCTCCAGAAAATAAAAAACACATTTCAGAGTTCATTGTAGTTCCGTATGTACCTGTTTTGGAAAAGTTTCATCACTCTCTCCCTTTATTGGATAAACAAATCATTTTCACGTATGAAAACAAAATTAGTAAGACTTTGGTTAAAAACAATCAATCTAAGCCTTTGGACTGCGGAGTTTACAAAATTCCTTGTTTTGGCTGTGATAAAATTTACTTTGGAGAAACTGGTCATGATTTAAAAACTCGAATTTCGGAACACAAAAACGATATAATAAATAAAAAACCGGCTAGTGGCGTAGCCAATCACGTTTGGAACACTGGTCATCGTTTTAATTTTGATAAAGCCGAAATTATTTAAACTTCCAGCAATTACAGTAAACGCCACATAGTTGAGTCTGCCCTAATTACTCGTCACTCAGAAATTAGTGCTAATTTAAATAATGGCTTTTCTCCGCAAAATTCCCTTCTTTCTAAGTATATTACTTCATGCCTTGCCAAACACTAATTATTTACAAATTCACCAATTTACTCAATTAACCTGTCATCCTCTGTATATATACCCCCGTTTTTAATCTTAATCTCACACCTGACGATGATCTCTAGGGTGAGATCGAAACGTCGTGTCTTTTATATATTTTTGATTGAATAAATAAATTCTGGTTTTTAAATTCTTTTAATCTGTAAATAGTGGGATTTTATCTTATTATCCGTTCACCACGTTTGAGTGTGGTTATCGTTCTATGTTGTTATCTTACCGTGCTGAAAATGAAATTTCCTTTGATATCTGGAAAATCCAGACATCTGAATTGGCAATTTAGAAAATCCATTGAGATCACAACTCTGAAACGTAGTCAGCATAAACACATGACCACCTGAGATCAAGAAATCAATTAACTCAATATATTTATGAAGATGATCTTTTGACCCGGGGTAGCGTTCATATTTTGGGGGTATGTAATATAACAAACATTTTTATGTCCTAATTAATGACAGGTAAATGTCAAGCAAGCGCTGAGAGGTAGCGTTTTCAGCATGTATTGTGTAAAAAATGTTCCTAGTTCATAGCATTCCAACAACCTGCCAATCATTCTAGTGACTGCTGTTATCTTATTTCTCAGTGTAGTATATTATGCTATTTGATGTATGCTGTATATTGTTGACCCCCTTTTCATTTGGCGAATATGATATTGTCATCTCATAGTAGTTTATCTCATTTTTCAGAATGAAAATAATGATGGTTTCCGAGAACCAAAAGAGCAGGTGAGAATTTTCTAACATGCTTTGTATTGGGAAACACAGTTATAGGCCTATTACGAAATCTGAATCAATATAAGCCAAGGCCAAATTCGCTTTATTGCCTTAAAAATTTTTATATAAGCATGTAATTCAAGTTTGCTACGATGCCGTCTGCTTTCTGCCTTAGTTTATACTAGCTGAATATCCGTCTTCGACGGGTTTTGAATGAGTTCTATCCCATTCCATGCTCTATCCCATTCCATACGCTTGGGAGCCTGCAACATTTTGATTTGATTTTGAAATGATTTTGAAAGATTAAGCTTAGGGAGTATAATTGGCGTCATGCCTGCTGAAAAATACTGGGTCATGTACATTGAGAAATTCAAATATCATACTAAGACATATAATCTAAGACGTATATTTTTACTGAAATTTAAAAAGATGATTACATAACTAATGTACATGTACGTACCTATTTATGTATATTATATTTTGTAAATGTACATACCTGTAGATCAAAAATATCAGGATAAACAACATTAACTGTCTGTGTGTTGTTGTCACATGCGTGGTAATACAGGTTTTTGTGATCACCAACTCTGGAACATGCAACATATAGCTGTCCATGTGAAAAACAGGGTGGGTCAGTGATAGTCCAGCAACTCTTAACGTTTGTCCCTGTGATTTGTTGATTGATATGGCGCATGAATGTATAACAGGAAACTGGAGGCGTTTAAATTCAAATGGTGAATCACTGGATATAAGAGGTATTCGGGGTATCAATACATTTTCTCCATGGTATTCACCAACACTTATTACAGCTTCAATCAGGTTCTGATGTAATGTCTTAATTATCTGGTGCCATTACGCAATTTTGGAGCATTCAGGTTACGTAGCAGCATGATCGGTGTGCCTGGCTTCAATTCCAAACGTGCTCAATATCAGGCACAGTATCAATAGATCTATATATGGTAGAATCACTGGGAATCTGTTGTAATAGGTTAAAATTGATATCACTCACTGCATCATTTCTGGATGCTAGTATAGCACGTTCCGATAGCCACTGATGATTTATATATTCATTTCTAAAGTTTGGGAAACAGATTCTATCAGCTGATTCCTTGAATGAACGCAGAGACCAAAATCAGATCTCAACTTCACTCCACAATGGAGATGACTTTAGGGAAGCATTTACTTGATCTACCATGTACCTCAACGCACAATAGGCAATGTCTGCCGAAAATCTCCAGCTAAAAGCACAGTTATTCCTCCCATGGGCTTTTCAGTTTGTCGCAAATCACGGAATGTTACATCAATTGCATGTAAGGCGTTCTTAGGTGCCATTGTACACTCATCCCACACGATGAGACTTTCTGTCTCAACAACAACAATGCCAGACCAGATGTAGCAGAAATGTTACATGTAGGATGTTCAACTGTAGCAAGATTAATAGGGATCTTGAAAGTGGAATTGGCCGTTCTTCCGCCTTTCAGGAGTGTAGCTGCGATACCAGAAGATGCTACAGCCAAAGCTATTTTGCTGGTGGAACGAATCTTGGCAAGGATCAAATGTAAAAGGTAGGTTTTTCCTGGGCCGCCCGGTGCGTCCAAGAAAAATATTCCAGATCTATCATCTAATGATTCAATAATAATATTGTAACAGGTCAATTGATCGGCTGTAAAATTAGGCAAACGAATGTTGATAAGGCTCTGTAGTTCAGTCTGGTTGTAGCTAGTCTCCCAAGTGATTTCTCCGTTGGTGGAAATGTCATCAATTCTGGTTTTAGGAGGGCTATAGTACTACTGTCTACTGTTTTACCACCTGGAAATGATGTAAGTTTGTCTTCCACAGCGTTCAGGGCACAGTGGAAAATACGCTCATTGTATTTAATATTAAGATCAGGATTTGAGGCTTGCATTTCATGATGAAAATTCTTCAGACATTGCCTGTTTGTAGTTATTCCAAATTGTAACTGGATTAGACTTTCAACAGGCCAAGAGCGTTACATACCTCTCGGTGTGTACCATGTACAAATCCATGTACTGTTCTCAAAGGGTCAAAACTTGTTGGGCCTTTTATTGTATGTAGCAGCAGTCGCAGATAGTTACATTCCTCATTACTCCGGTGAACTGTGTACTCTCTGCCCAAGGTAACCGATGACATTATGCCTATAGAGTTTGGTACAGTGTTTCCTTGACGACGTCTTTGCCATTTCTTTGAGGTAGACACTTATGTGAAGAATTCCAGGACCTCATTATACAATAGATATTGTGCGAATTCATCGGTAGCACATAGTTTGAAGAATGCCGTAAGTGTGGTTTCTGGTGCACTCTGAGCTTAAACGAAAGGAGTTCCCTCGGTAAAATAAACTCTCTGGCCATTTTCAAGGTGAACCTGAAGATGCGTAACAGGCTGAAAACTTTCGTGTATTGGAAACCCTTAAATTCTCCACCCTGCTTCGTTAGTGCTAATTTATCGTCCGAGTTGATACTGCTTAATTTCATTGAGTGGTTTTCCATTTTCTTTTACATGAAATACAGCCATGTCTGAGCCTTTACAATATATTTGCACACGTATTTGATAATTTTGATTGAAGTACAGAGCTCAACATTTATATGAGCATTGAAGACTCGGCACAAAAGTCTATTGTGTGGAACAACCCAACTATTAGTCACCGTAACAGGCTGTCCTTTAATACTAAGTTGAGCTGTATGGCCACTATCCTCTGAAGTTCTACGTCTGTATAGAGGAGTAATAGGGGTAATAGGCTTTTTTATGAGGTCGAACGGTCGAGCTCATAAAAAATGAAAAACATGAAAATAATTACAATTTCTACTTGAATTAGTCGCGAAACTCATAAAAATGAAAAATAAATTCTCACACACTCGAATTTATTTTTCATTTTTATGAGTTTCACTCCTAATTCAAGTAGAAATTGTTATTATTTTCATGTTTTTCATTTTTTACTCACCCGCCCGTTCAACCTTTAACCTGAAAGCCTATTACCCATATTACTCTTAAAATAATCATATACATGAATAACATTTAAATTGACAGATTATTCAATTTAAAAGTGTAAGCTCTTATAGAATAGATATATAGATATATTTAAAACATTATTTCAATATTCATATTTGTATGAGTTAGATTTTTAAACATTAAAAGTGTTAGTAAAGTGTGATTGAAATAATACATGATATAAATCATTGAACTTCTAAAATCAATTTTAATAAAAAATTTAGTATTAAAATGGAAGCAAATAAGTACTACTGTTCAACATGTAATATCAATATAGATAAATACCAAAAAGCAAGACACAATAAAACTAAAACACATTTAGAGAATAAATTGAAATTAGAATATGAAGATGATATATTAGAAACTAAATTAGATGAATTAAAGAATGAAAAAGAAACATACAAATGTGATACATGTAATCAATCATTCAGTGATAAAAGATATTATAATGAACATTTAAAATCTAAAAGTCATATTAGAAATAAGAATAATGATATTTTAGGTGAAGATTATTTTGATGAAGATAATGATAAGAAACAGAAGACAATTAAAAGCATAAAAAATAAATTAAACAATAAAAGACCATACATGGAAGATGTAAGAAAATATATTAATTTATTGGATAATAAAAAGATATAGAGATAACCGAAGCATTTAAAAGTGATATTGGTCCAGCAGCTATTGAGTTTATATTTCATAAAGGAAAAACATTAGAAGAAAATAAAAAACATTTAGAAAATATGAAAGAAATAATAAAAATAATAACTGATGTTGAATATCCTAAAATAAGTATATCTTCTAAAGTTAAATTCATAAAATCTGAAGATAAACCAATATATAATATAAATTCTCATTCACAACATATTATTTCAAAACAACATATAGATGATAAATTAGATAGATTTTATAATGAAGTAAAAACTAAAATAGAAAAGAAATATTTTGAAGGATCTGGTTTAATATTTGATGAAATAATATTTATGACTTTACATGTTTATAACACAAAATATAATAAGTTAACTAAATCAAAACCAATTGATGAAAATAATGTATCATATTATAAAGAACCAGATATTGAAGCATCAAGTTATATTTAACTACCATTAAAAACGAATGCTGTAATAAATGTACAAAATTTTGATGATAAATGTTTTCTATGGGCTATAATAAGTTGTTTACACCCAGTTGAAGATTATAAACAACATAGTTTTAGATTAACTCATTATAAACCATTTGAAGATAATTATAAGATAGATAAGTATCCTGTTATAATTAAAAACATCCCAAAAATAGAAAGAGATAATAATATAAAGATAAATGTATTTGATTTAATCAAATTACTAAATACAAAAGGTAACAATATAAAACATTATACATTAGAACCTTTATACCTATCAAAAGATTATGATTCAAATGATGTTATAGATATATTATATTATGAGAATCATTATATGTGGATTAAACAAATAGATTTATTCTTTAGAACAGAAAGTGATCACCATAATAAAATATATCTATGTAGAAAATTTTTTACATAAATTCAGTAATGAAAGTACATTATTAAATCATAAACAATTATGTGAAAATCATGATTACTGTAAATTAGTTTTACCAAATGAAAAGGATAAAATATTAGAATTCAAAAAATATGATTACAAAAATAAAGTTCCATTTGTTATATATGGAGATTTTGAATCATTAAATAAAGAATTAACCGATCAAGATAGAAAAGAAATATATTATAAAAGAAAGAAATTAAATTCTAATGAAAATGATTTTTCAGATAAACCACCAATAACAAATACTATTAAAAAGATTCATCAATCAGCTGCTGCTTTCGGGTTATATATAAAATCTGATTATCCAGAACTAATTGAAAGTGAATATTATGATTGTAGAAATGAAAATGTTATCAATCATTTTTGTGACTTATTAATTGAATATGAAATAAGATTTAGTAAATTATTGAATACAAATATAGAAATTATAATCACAGAAGAAGATAAAGGAGAATTTGCGTTTGCAGATAAATGTTATTATTGTGAAAAGATATTTAATTATAAAGATAAAAAAGTAAGAGACCATGATCATTTGAATGGAAAGTTTAGAGGCGCAGCGCATGAGAATTGTAACTTACAAGCTAAGAAAATTAATTTTGTACCAGTTATATTTCATAATCTATCAGGATATGATGCACATTTATTCATCAAACAGTTATGCCATAAAATAGAAGAAATTAATAATGAAATAGAAAGATTAAATTCAAATAGATCAAAAGATAAAATACCAACTTATAAATTTAGAATGTTAGCTAAAACATCTGAGAATTATATATCATTCCAATTTGGTTGCCTAAGATTTATAGATTCATATAGATTTTTAAATAGTTCATTAGATAACTTATCAAAATCATTAGTTGATGATGAATTAAGAATATTAAAGCAACACTACCCAAATAATGATGATTTTCAATTAATGAAATATAAAGGTGCAATTCCATATTCATTTTATAAATCACATAATGATTTTAATATAACTGAATTATTAAAAGAACAATTCTATGATGAATTAAAAAAATGAATTGGTTAAAGATGAAGTATATAATAGAACATTGAATATTTGGATTCATTTCAAAATAGAAAATCATGGACAATTAGTAGATTCATATCTAAAATCAGATGTATTATTATTAACCGATATATTCGAAAGGTTTAGAGATGTAAACCTAAAATATTTCAATATTGATCCTTGTCATTGTTATTCATCACCAGGTTTAACATGGGATTGTGGATTAAAATTTACAGATATAAAAATGGATTTGTTAACAAATATAGATCAATTACTATTATTTGAAAAATCTATAAGAGGAGGATTTTCAGGTGTATTAGGGGATAGATATTTCAATGTAAATGATAACCCTGGATATAAGTTATTATATAAGGATGCAAATAATTTGTATGGTTGGGCAATGATGGAACCACAACCTTATGGAGTATTTGAATTAACTGAAGTTTTACAGAATGAAAATAATGATAAATTTGATTGGAAGAAAAGAATCCTAGATATTGCAGATGATTCAGATACTGGTTATTTCTTTGTTGTAGACTTAGAATATCCTGAACATATTAAATTTAAATCTAGAAATCTAGCTTACTGTCCCGAACATAAAACTGTAACTCATGAAGAATTATCAAATTACCAAAAAAGAATTAAACCCGAAAATCATATTCATACAGAAAAGTTAATGGTAACTCAAGATGATAAATATAATTATGTAGTACATTATAGAATGTTAAAGTTTTATCTAAAACAAGGAATGGTTCTAAAAAAAGTACATAGATATATTTCATTCAGTCAATCTAAGTGGTTAGAAAAATATATAGATTTTAACACCAAACAGAGAACTGAAGCTAAAACTGATTTCGAAAAAGATTTCTTCAAGTTAATGAATAATGCATTCTATGGTAAGACTTGTGAAAATATTAGAAATAGAAATGATATTGAGTTAGTCAGTAATGGTAAAAGAATTAGACATTTACAATCATATCCTAAGTTCATTGGTAGCAGAAAATTTGATGAAAATTTAGCTGCAGTTAAGATGAGAAGAACATCAATGACATTTAATAAACCAATCTATGTTGGCGCTTCAGTTATGATTTAAAAACATTAAAACATCATTTTCATTTCAGTAATTATCCTAAAGATCATGAATTGTTTAGCAATGATAATAAAAAAGTTCCCGGTAAATTCAAAGATGAATTAGGTGGTGAAGAAATGATTGAATTCATCGGTATTAGATCTAAAATGTATTCATATAAAACTAAAGAACATGAAGCTAAAAAGTTAAAAGGAATAACCAAAAGTGTAGTAGAAAAGAATATTCATTTCAAAGATTACATCAATTGTATATTCAATGAAGAAGTTAGAAAACATAAGATGAGATGTTTAAGATCTGAAGATCATGAAATGTTTATTGAAGAAATTGAAAAGATAAGTCTAAACCCATTTGATGATAAAAGATATATTTTAGATGATGGAATTCATACAGTTGCTTATGGTTGTAATTTAGATGAATACTTAAAATTTAAAAGAGAAGAAACAAAAGAGAACGAGATAATGAAAAGAATTCTAACGTGTTAATCAAATTTTAATAAAAAAATGTATTATAAATGGAGAGTAAACAAACACACAGTGAGAACAACAAATCATTTCTAGATAGAATAAAAGATACTTCAAATGTCAAATCAGTAGAATATAAATTTAAGAAGTTAAAAGAATTAACAATCCATAAGAAATATCTAATTACAAATATTGATACAGTTACTAACAAATATGGAGATAAATTAGTTATACACTTAGAATACGAAGGATTAAAAGGAAATACACATAAATTCAGAACATATTTACCGGATAGATTTCATAGATTATCAAGTGAAGACCTAGAAAAATTATGTTCAGGAGATTTCGATTTCGTATACAAAGGTAAGAATGAAAAAGGGCACCATGAAATAGATTTCGAATAAAATATGTAAAATAAATGGTAGAATTAAAAGAATACGGAATATTTGTAGATTCAAGAAAACTTACAAATTACAAATCTCATAATTTACTAGTACAATTAGATAGAGAATTTAAGAATTGTGTTGATTTAAAATTAGTTAATATAAGTTTATGTAATTAACTATTAAAGATAATACTGTTTTAATTCATATTAGAAATGTAGATAAATGGTTTCATCTAATTTTAAAACCAGGATTATATAATTTAGAAACATTAGCTCAAGAAATTAATCGAAGAGTACGGTTTAAAATTAGAAGAGATGATAAATTTTTAATTAGATTTATAAAAAGTGATAGCACAAATAAAATTAAAATAAAGGTATATGATGAAAGTCAACATGCATTTATGGTAAAAAAACCTATAGCTAAACTGTTAGGAATTGTACCAGATACTGTTACAGGAAACGTAGATGGTAATTCAAATATAATGCCTTTTACACACTTTTATATTTATTGCAATTTAATCTATCCTACAAAAACATTCGAAGCAACTGAAGATATAACTTGTAATTCTGGTTTACTAAACATTTTACCATTGAAGAATGTTAAAGAATTTGGCACACAAATAAATTATAATGTAACAGAATGTGATTTCAAACCATGCATTCCTCGTTTTAATAATTTTAGATTAGAAATTAGAAATCATAATGGGCGCTTAATTGATTTAAATAATTTCCCTGTTATTTATGAATTAGTTATAAGATGAGTAATTTTTTTCACTATATAAATGAATATAACTGTTGGACCGAGTATATGTTTTGGGTTTGATTTTAAACATGGTAAAGAAATGAGAATTAAACTAAATGATGTAATTACTGATATAAAAAGTAAATAATTTAACAATGCATCAATGATTAATAAAGAAAATTATAATATAGAAAAAGTAATTGATTTAATTTAATCACCTTTAGAATATTATGAATTAAATGAAGATGGAATTATTGATGATATTAAAAAAATAATAATTGAAATATATACAAATGAAACTAGTAATGAAATAAATGTTGAATTAATCATAAATAAGATAACTAAATATTTTGAAGATAGTAATTTTTTTGATAAATAAATGAGTGATAATAAGTGGATAATAACTGGATTATATAATGGCGCATTACTATCAGTTGGAACTGTTGGTTATTCAATGGTATTAAAAAAAGTATTTAAAATGGGAAGTGTTAATGTTGATAGATTTGATATAAATGATATTTTAAAATTAACATTAGCAGTCACTTTATCTAATTTAACTATTGATTATTTGGAAAAACAAAAATATATTCCTCCCATATAAATACATAATTATTTTACTAAATAAATGGCTTCTGCAGTTATAACTATTATAGGATCAGCAATTGTTAACGCTTTAGCATTTACTGGTGGTGGTTATTTATTTAAACATATTGATAAAAATGGATCATTAACCGAACAAAAAAGACATAACATAGCATTAGAGAAATACAATAAAGCTGCGGAAGAATATAGAGAAAAGAGGCAAAACTATATGGATTATATTAACAAAGAATTATATGATCAGAATATTTCACATAGAGATTTTCAATCAGTTGATGATGCAATGAGTTTATACAACGCGGTAACCAATAAAGAAAAATTACATCTATACAAACCTAAATTATCAGATTATTATACCCCAAGTAAAGAACAACAGAAATATGAAATAATTTGGATTTTAGGGGGAACAGTTATTGTTATATTTGTTGCTTATAAATTTACTAATTAGTAATTTTTTTTGCTAAATAAATGGATGATAATATTAATATTATTCCTCATGATATAAATAAAACTAAATTAAAAACATATTTAGAAAAACAAATATTAGAATTTGAAAATGACTTAAAGATAAAAAAGAAAAATATTCAAAAAGTAAAATTATATATTATTTGATTATAAGTGGTTCTGTTACAATTAGTTCTGTAATAACATTTCTAGCAATATTCAGTCCATTAACACCTTTAGCTGTATCAATTGGTGTATTAGGATTAAGTTCAAGTGTTTTAACCGGTATAAGTTCAAAATTAAATATAAAAAGTAATAAAGAAAAAATTAATACTAATATAAAAGAAATTAATAAATTAAAGAATACACTAGATTATATAATGAGTTTAAATGGTCATATATCAGTTGAAGAACAAGATAAATTATTAAAAGAATTAATAAATTATTAATTTTTTAATTATATAAATGGCAGATAGTGTTCCAAAAGCTTTCCAATATAATAAATCAATTAAATATAATCACGATTGGTAGAACACTATATCCGTGTTGACGCGAAGAGGAGAGAATCCCACAATGATAATTAAAAGTCCGAAAATAAACTTCGAGATAGTAGTTTATTTCAACGTTTCGACTATATCCTAATAGTCATCTTCAGGAATAATGAAGTTCCTGAAGATGACTATTAGGATATAGTCGAAACGTTGAAATAAACTACTATCTCGAAGTTTCATTTTCGGACTTTTTATTATCATTGTGGGATTCTCTCCTCAATTAAATGTAATATTCCAGCAATAGATTTTAATAAAGATATTACATATAGAAATGAAGTTTTAAATTCATTAATTGATTTATATATTTATGTTACTGAAAGTAATAATTTTCATGTAAAGATGGAAAATATATTTCATGTGTATACAATTAATTTCAAAAATTTAAATGAGGCAAAACAATGGTTATTAAAATCTAATATGAAGTATTGGCAGAACCAATTAAATTTTGCTGTTTATTGCGCAACAACAGGATGTGGAATTAGTTGGAATGATCATTTAAACAAACCAAGTTTACCATTGATGTTATCACTTTTTAGATTTCATACATATTTTCAAATAAAATTAATATTAGATGAATTTGAATGTCCTTTACCAGGTTCAAAATATTTTAAAGAATTGAATAATAATATTAATTTTTCTAAGTTTTATAAAATATGTAATGAATTTAATATTAATTCAAATAAAGATTTTCGAGCAAAAATTGGAACAATGGGTGGATTTAGTAATATTATATACTAAAGAATTTGGAAAAATAATGGCAAATTCAGATATAAGAACACTAAATTGGAATGAATTACCAAAATATTATAATAATATACAACAACAAAACAATAATGGTTGGGTTAATTTCATTTTAGAAAATAGTGAAGGTTTTACTAAAGCTGGGATACAAAGAATAAATCAATCTATTAGAACTTATTTGATATGTATTTTAGGTGCGCAAGTTGAAAGAAGATCCCCAATAATTGGAAATGATAACACTTCATTCGAAGGGCAGAAGCAATTCAAAGTATTATTTGAAGATTCGATTCATAATGATAAAAATAGATCGATTCCAGAAAACATTGTAAGATATCAAAATTGTTTAGATAAATCACATATTAGATTAAATTATTGTATAGGCCCTAATCTATTAATTATTTCTAATGATTTAGTATTAAAGATGGGAAATATAATTGGTTATAATAATCTAATTAAAACTGCAACAATAAATAATTCATTTGGATTAAATGATATTAATAAAAAGATTGTTACTGCTCCAAAATTAATGGAAGGTGAAAAAAATAAAAAACACATTCAATTAACAGAAACTAAAACTAAACATATTAAATTGCATAATGATTCTAAAATAAAAGATTACAATACATCAGAAAATATAAAAACTGATAATATTCAACATGATATAATTAAACTAAATGATGATAATAAATCCCATGAAAATACTAAATTAGCTTTAACTTGTATAGGAATTGTAATCTGAGGAATATTATATTTTAAATTTTAATTTTTTATTATGTAAATGGCTGAAGGTGGAGAAGATTATGAAATGGAAGGCATGGGAAATAATAATGAAGGATATATTGATGATGGTAATAATGATGCAGAAACTAATATTGATAATGATAATGATACAACATATAATTCTAATTTAGCAGATAGTGGTTCTAAAGCCCCATCAACAGATGAATTTGATAGAAGAACAAGATTGAGAATAAATCCTGAAAATGAAAATCAAGGTTTATCAAAGGAAGATCTTGAAAATATTGATTTTATGTATGATTTTCAACGTGTATTTAAAGAGTCTGGATATAATATAAATGATAGAGGCGCCAGATATTTAGTACAAAAATTAAAACTTTTTAAAGGTAAATATTATTATCGTTTGGATGGAGATTATTATATTGATATCACTGATCAAAGAACAAAACTAAATAAAATATTAGCGGAATCAACTTTGAGAAAATTAGGTCTAGATAAAATTAAGAGAATAAGTATTAGTAATGAAATAACTGATGTTACACAAGAAGAAAGAGATGATTAGTAGAAGAGTATTTAGTCAAAAAATTGATGACTTATTTAAAATAATCGATGATAATCAAGAAACAGAAACAACTTCTGAACAGAATAAAACTTCCAAAACTAGTAAACTTAAATCAAATAAAGTTCCAATTGAAAAACTTTTACCAAATGGATTACTTGATGCAACAGATCAAGAATTAGAAGATTTAAATGATATATTTTCTGATAAAGCAATAAGAGAAATTATTAGTATAAGAAATGAAGCTGATAAAATTGCGCATGATAAAAGTATAAGAGATTTAAAAATTAGAACTTTAGAAGATGAATTATTTAAATCAAGAAAAGAATCGGAACAACTAAAATTAGATAGAGATAATAAAGTTATTGAAGAAATCGAATTTAAAAAAAGAAATGCGTATTTAGAAAAAGAAAATGATGATTTAGAATATAACATAGAATTACAAAAAGAAGAAATTAAATTATTGTTAAAATCATATGATTATAATATAAATAGATTAAAAGTTGTTGTTAAAGATTTGTTGATTAAACCAGATTCTGAAATATCATTGAAAGATAGAATAAGATTATTATAGAATAAGATAACTATGTTATTTACAACAATTGGTTTAGCAATATCAAATTCACTGAAATCTACTCCTACTCCCAATAAACCAGATAAACCCCCGAATGATAATAATTCTATACAAGATAAAGTTAAGGATGGTTTAAAGAAATTAGCAAAATATTTATGGGAACTATCAAAGAAATCTGCTGCAGCATTACCAGGAATTATTGCATCAATTGTTGGTTTTATATTGAAATCTGCAGGAAACATTATTAACTTTGCTGCTGAACATATTATTTTATTTTTAATTACAGTTGTAAGTGCAATTATTTTTGGGTTAGTAAACATGATATCAAAAAATATCAAGTAAACATGATAAAAAATAAATAATTAATTTTTTTGTTAAATAAATGAGTGGGAGTTATATCAATCCTTCTAAGAATCATAGAATATCTAATGCTATTAATGCAGAAAGATCACATCATATAATTACTCATAACCCTTCAAATATCAATCCCGATGAAACTTTATACGTTAGAATTCCTCGATTAACACAAAATACTTTTTATGTTCCAAATAGTATTTTATTTATCAGCCGATATAAAAGTAATCGGTAATAATAATAATTATGTTGATAATGTTGGAAGATATTTGATTAGAAAATTAACTATAAAGATTGGCCCAGAAACAGTTTTCTCATTAGATGATTATAATTTATTTATGCATGATAAAGATTTATGGTTAACTAAAGAAAACAGAAATAATATGATATTTCAAGGAATCCAATCAGAAAACCAAAATAAATTAAGATCAGAAGCACATAATGCAATATTAACTAATGCTGTAGATAAATTGATAAAAAGTATATATGGAAGCAAATATAAAATTCCATTAGACTTTGAATCGATAAATAACAATGCGCCTTTATATAAATACGCAATTCAAGAAGATGTTATATTCGAAATAACATTTGCTCCTGTTAATGAAATTGTAATATCTAGCGTTAATAAAGATATGAGTTATAAATTATCGAATATATGTTTAGAATATGATACAGTAACTGATGAAAATATTTCAAGTTTAATTCAAACTAAATACAATCAAGCATTTTCATTATTATATGATTATATTGATAAATTTAAAACCGTAACTATTAATGCAAATGATGAAATAATTAATGAGAATATTAACTTCCCAAGAAGATCTATTAAAGGTATATTGATATTTTTTACCATTGCAACATATACTAATGGCGCAATAAATGTTGATAATTATTATAATCCTGAAATAACAAAAGTAGAAATAACTATCGAAGGAATAGCAAATAAAATATTTTGTCAAGGAATGAGAATGATAGATCAGTGGCCAGAAATTAGAAAACATTTTATGAATGAAAAAGTGAAATCATCTGAAAATTGTAATATTAATCAAATTGATTATTATACCGGTAATAAATATGCATTATGGTTAGATTTTAGAACAACAGAGGATAATTCATTACATGGTTCTGGAAAAAAACTACAGAACACTAAAGATGGAATACAATCATTCATGACAAAGAATAAAGGAATCAAAAATTTTAAAATGCACATTTATATTATATCTGACGCGCAATTAAATATTGTAAATCCTCAATTGAATAGTGTTATGTATTAAAATTTTAACTTTAATAAAAATTTATATAATAAATGGAAGGAGGTAAAGTATATAAACATATTCCATACATCGATACACATGAAAATAATGATGGTTTATATTATGTAATACCTTGTAATATAGCTTTGATATTTGATCCTATTTTCAAAATTTATAAAACTAAACTAATAGAAATCGATAATAATAAAAGTGGTGTTGTTGATAATTTAAGTAATGTAATTGATAATAATGTAATACCTTCTACATCTAATAATGTAATACCTTCTACATCTAATAATGTAATACCTTCTACATCTAATAATGTAATACCTTCTACATCTAATAATGAAATATTATTAAATGTTAGTGAAAATAGAAATTATTGTGGATATTGTAAAAGTGAATTTTCAAACGCTCCATCAAATTGGAATAAACATATGAATACAAAGGTACATATTACTAATGTTATAAAACGTGTTGGTTTAAGAAAATTTATAGAACACCCATTTAGATATGTTACAAAGTTTGTTTCAAATCAAAAAGTAAATGGTAAAGAATTATATAAAGATTTATTATTAGCAACACCTAATAAAGATGAATTAGATTTAACCGATGCTAATGAAATATTAAAACCAAACACTGTAAATGAAATATAAGGAGCAAACACTAATAAAGATAATAATGAAGATGGTGCCATACGGCACCCACATGGTGATATAGTTACAGATAAGCATATTGATATTAAAGATTCTATGAAACATAAAGTAGAAAATAATGATAAATTTGATTGGATGAATAAGCATAACAATGAAACAACTATTGATGATGCGGTAAAAAGAATGAAAAAGTATAAAAATAATAAAGAATTTGAAGAAGAAAATTCGGTAGAGAATTTGAATAAATTGTTAGGGTCTGATAGTGAAAGTGATTAAGATATTAATTATATTTAACACAAATAATAATATTGGTTGAAAATTGTATAAAATAATAGTAAATAAAAAAGGGGGTTTTAAGTATTTAAGGTATTTAAGGTATCTAATGCATATCTAATACAATCTAATACAATCTAATACATAAAATATCTTATTTTATAAACTGATATTCATATGGAAATTGAAACCTCAGTAATAATAAATAACCTTTATTATTTTCAAACTTATTCATATATTAGTTGAAAAAATAAAAATAAATTGGTTGAATATTGTATAAATAATATTTATTTTAAAAAGGGGATTTTAAGTATTTAAGGTATCTAATAGGGTATCAGGTATTAGGGTATCTAATAGGGTATCAGGTATTAGGGTATCTAATAAATAGGTATATAAATTTTATTTTATAAATTTATATTCATATGGAAATTGTAATCTCAGTAATAATTTTGAACCTTTATTATTCTTTAATTTATTCATATATTCATCATGTAATTCAGTAGGTATAATTTGATTTTCTTCCAATGATTGTTGCATAGATTTTCTATCTTTGTTATAAAATAAAACTAGAAATCTTATATTCTCCCTAAAGTCTTTAACAATTGAATTATATTTTTGATTTAAAACCCATGTTGTTATCCCGAAATGTCTCCCGGAGAAAGCTAAATAACATAACTCACTTTCTCTCACTTTTGAATCATGTAAATTTGCGCAATCATCTAAAATGAATAATGTATTTGATCCTTTATAAGTATCAATTGCTATTTTAATACAATTATCTAAATTTTCTTTTACTGTTTTAGGATCTAATATAATAAACTTTTTTATCTTAACTATATCTCTATTATATGTTTTATTCATTTCATAAGTAGGGCAGAATAATATTATATTATCAAAATGATTCTTATAAATAGTTTCTAACAAATCTAATATGAAATGTGTTTTACCACAATTGGTTACACCAGTAACTAACATATTATGCGGTTCGAATATAAATAAATCTTTATTCATTTATTCTTTTAATTTTACTAGATAAAATCCATTCATTAAATTTATCATCATATCCTTTATATTTCACCAAAGAATACTTTTTTCCTTTAAGAGTTTTTGTTTTCAATACTTTTTCTATTTTGTATTCTATTTCATCTGGATTTGGTACAAGTGATAATTCTTGTTCATAGAAATAACCTAATATTTCTTCATCTTTTAGATCTTCTAGTTTATAAACAAATGGTTTAGTTAATATTATCTTTTTAATCTTGAATATTTCTTCTGTAAAATTTGGGGTATAACCTTTATAAAATGTTTTTCTATATTTAGATATTCTTACGTGTTGTCCGATTTTAAATTTAGGTTCTCCAAAATCATGTGTAACAAATGCTCCATATAAATTATTCCAAACTATTTCTGAATTATCTTCTTTTCTAGCTTGTATAGGTTTCATATTTATAGAACTATGTTTAGAATTATAACCTTTCACTAAATCATCTAACACATCGATATATTTATATGTTTCATTAGCAGTAAAATATTTCCACATTCTAGTTTTCAATGTTTTATTAAATCTTTCTATAATAGATGCTTTTTTATCTGAATGTGTTGAAAAATATTCTACATCGTTATCAGATAATAGTTTTTTAAAATGTTTGTTATAGAATTCCTTACCTTCATCAAATTGTATCTTATCTGGAATAGCTTCTTTAAATATAGATTTAAAAGCATTTGTAACTTCTATACCAGTTTTATTTTTTATTGGAATTGACCATGCGTATCTACTGAATATGTCTATAACATTTAATATCCAGAAATATCCTTTGTTGTATTCCTCTAAGTTCTTCATGTCAATTAAATCTGCTTGCCATCGTTGATCGATATATGAAACCATAACTTTTCTTGTTAAATAAGTTTTATCCATTTTCTTGTGGATTTGATATGTTGGTTGATTTTGTAACCATGATTTCAATTCACTATATTTTATATTACCATTTTCATTATCAGATTTAATTTTATTCCATAATTCTGAAACGTTAGAATATGATACTTCACTTTCTGGGTTATAATATAAATCTCTTAAATATTGTTCTTTTTTCATCTTACTTTAATCCATTAATAATAATTTAGATTTAGTTTCAATGGCTTTATGATTTGACTTATTTTCTGGTATAATAGGTTTATTGTCATTGGAATCATCTTTATCATCAGATTTGAATTTTGATTTATATATTACACCGGATAATATAATAACTGTTACTAATCCAATTGTAATATATAATTTATAATTACTTCCAGCATTAGAAGAATCAGATGGATTATTATTTAAATCAATATCAGATAATGTCTGTGATTCATTTATATCAGTTAATTTCTTTTTCTTAGCTTTTTTTAATTCTGAAGATCTTTTACCTAATTCTCTTGCCCATTTAATTTGTTTCTCGGATCTAGCCTTTTTCTTAACTCCATCACTCATTTATTTTAGTTAATTTTTGTTCTGATTCATTTTCTGTTTCGACGTTTGGTTGTAGTACATCTGTTTCATTCTTACCTGATTTATATTCCGTAGGCTTGATGTTCGAAAATGTTATGACGCCAGTAGAAATTAATGTCATAACCGATCCTAATTGAAATGAAGCATAACCAACCCATTTTTGTAATTCAGTCATAACTAAGTAGTCATTTTTTAAATCACTATATAATTTATTTTCATCATTAATTGGTATTAACTGGTTACATAACTTAGAATAACATTTGACAATACCATCTGAAATAGAATCATTTATTCGGGCCAATCTTGCCTCTTCATAAATCTTAAAATATTTTATTACTTTATCGGGTTTCATAGTGTCTAATTCTTGAAAAGTTATTATTTTCCCGATAAACTGATTACATTTACCACTAGCAATTAATAATTGAAGATGATGCTTACAATATAAGTAGTATTCATAATCAATATTGTTATTAACTTGAATAGAATTAGAAACAACTGTATCTTTATTATCACTAATACCCAAATCATCTAATGTTTTTTCAATATCAATACTATTCTTACTCGATTTCTTTGACATTTATATTAGAGAAAAAAATAATATAAGTATTATAAAATGATACCAGTATCTCTTTAGATTAATACTAGCTTAGTTAATGGTAAAGAATTTTAGTATTAGTTATTGTTTTTTTAGTATTTTTTATTTGTGATATAAAGTATTCTCTTTTGAAAAGAATTGTAAAAGAAAATATCAAAAATTAAAATAGAAATAATGGCTAGTTGAAGTTATTGTTTTTTTAATATATTTTATTTGAGATATATTAATCTTTAACACTCAATAAAGATTCAACATATTGTTCATTATTTGGATTATTGTTCCATAATTCAATGAATTTCTTTACTTTTGTTAACTGTTCTAAATATAACTGTAAATCTAGTTTGTCATGTTTAATCATATTTTCCTTCTTTTCAAGAGGTCTCAGGTTTTTCCAATTCCAAATTAACTTTTTATCATATTCATCATTCATGTCAAATTTAGATATTGGTAACACATGATCAATATGAAAATAATTGCCATAATTATTTATATTCATTTTATCATCGAATTGATATATTATCCATGATTTAAAAAATTTATCTGAACAATCCAATAAATGTGCTAGTGTAACTGAGTGGTTTTCTTTACTGAATAATTTTGATACTTTAGATCTTAAACATTTTTTCAATTTGTAATTAAAATCTGTTTGATATCTTTCTTTCTTATAATTATTTTGATACGCTTTATAATATTCTCTATTATTATCCCTCCATTCTCTCATATATTCTCTTATATAATCTGAGTGATTTTCTCTCCATTGTTTATTTCTAACTTTGAATTTTTCAATATTATCCATATAATATTGTGTTGAATAATTTGGATTATTTTCAAGAAATTTGTTATTGTATAGTTTAGTACAGCTTTTGCAATATGTTTGTTTGCCATCTTTTTTAGTTTTATTTTTTTGAAATTCTGTTAATGATTTATTCAATTCACACTTATTACATTTCTTATAGCATATATTTATTACACCATTATTGTTTATATTTATAGCTTGTGATTGTTCCGGCTCCATTTATAATACACATTTTTATTAAAATTGATTTCCCTATTTGGAGTTATGATATTTTGATTTAAGATGGTGTGATTTATTGCCTCGAGTATAATATTTTCCACAATTACATAAAACGCTTTCATTAGGATTATATTTAGGCGCAACAATTTCATCATCTAAATTACTTCCATACACTAAATTTGTTGCTGAGATATAATTTTTAATGTTAAATAATGAGAATAAGTTATCATTATTCTTATTTCTAATATGACTTTTAGATTTTAAATGTTCATTATAATATCTTTTATCACTGAATGATTGATTACATGTATCACATTTGTATGTTTCTTTTTCATTCTTTAATTCATCTAATTTAGTTTCTAATATATCATCTTCATATTCTAATTTCAATTTATTCTCTAAATGTGTTTTAGTTTTATTGTGTCTTGCTTTTTGGGATTTATCTATATTGATATTACATGTTGAACAGTATTACTTATTTGCTTCCATTTTAATACTAAATTTTTTATTAAAATTGATTTTAGAAGTTCAATGATTTATATCATGTATTATTTCAATCACACTTTACTAACACTTTTAATGTTTAAAAATCTAACTCATACAAATATGAATATTGAAATAATGTTTTAAATATATCTATATATCTATTCTATAAGAGCTTACACTTTTAAATTGAATAATCTGTCAATTTAAATGTTATTCATGTATATGATTATTTTAAGAGTAATAGGGGTAATAGGCTTTCAGGTTAAAGGTTGAACGGGCGGGTGAGTAAAAAATGAAAAACATGAAAATAATAACAATTTCTACTTGAATTAGGAGTGAAACTCATAAAAATGAAAAATAAATTCGAGTGTGTGAGAATTTATTTTTCATTTTTATGAGTTTCGCGAGTAATTCAAGTAGATATTGTAATTATTTTCATGTTTTTCATTTTTTATGAGCTCGACCGTTCGACCTTTGGCTTGAAAGCCTATTACCCCTATTACTTAGAGGATATCCATCCGAACTTGTCTGCGTGTTACTAATGAGTGGTTTTGGATACTTCTTAGTGCACATACCATTTTTTATACACGGGCTTAGATTATTCATGCTACCACAGGGGCCATGATTCATATTTTTAGTGATCGTGCTGAAGAGTTGGGATCAGTTGCATTATTTGGAAGTTCGGCGGATACAATATTGTCCATATCTGTTGATTTTAGTTTAGAACGAAACCAAATCAATATATGAGCGTGAGGTAGACCATGCTTCTGCCATTCTATAGTATGAATGTGACATCTAACATCACCAAAATCCTTGAATTTAACAATGAGATCCATTATAGCCTTGACCTTCAGTCTAAAGATGCATGCTATAATGTCATATCTGTTATTTGGTTTTTGGCCCTCAAACAGTTCACGTTCTATTTCAATCCATTTGGTTTCCGGAGATCAGGCTTCCCATAGGAACTTACATAGCACATTGCATCTTGGGAATGTTCATGCATGTATCTAGGTCTTCCAAGAAAGGTGGATGGCAGAATTACTGACCAATGGCATTTGAACTGTGATCCGGCATCCCCCAAATGAACATATTGCTCTGCTCTCAACTTTTTTGATTATGTTGAAGATAGTTAAGCCTCTCCGTTTCTATCTTAGCAAACATGTCCAACCAAAATTGTTGTGACAATGCACAACATTTTAAAAATATATTATAATCATGCTCCCTGTACGTAAGTCTGTAAGCATATTATTCCAAGGCATTAGTCTTAGTATTTTCCTGGACACATTGTTTGACAGGATCAAACCTTGGAATGGCGAAGTGATATCCATCTTCTCCATGAGGAAAAAGTAGAGGACATTGAAGGGCATCATAAGATTATGAGTTTCTGCAAACCTTTTTAATTTTGTGTCATGCTGTTCCAAAATAATGTCTCTACTGGTGCCAGGTCCTCCACTCATGATCACTGCAACCTCCGATGTTGTTGGGCCATTATAGCAGCGTTGATGATGACCCTGTGGTACCTTATCAGCATGTATTATAAGTTGGGAGTCAGGGCCACTGAACTTCTCCATGTCTGTTTTGAAACTATGAATATACTTGTTCACAGAATGTAAGACATTTTGCAGTGTGACAACTGTTTCCCGCTTCAGGTTAGATGTCGAATTCAGCCGATGAATTGCCTGCTGCTGCATGTCACCAAGGAAATATATCTATCAGAATTTTGGAGGCTCATTGTGTCTTGGATATAAAGAACCAATCAAATGGTACACTTGGCCTTGAACTTTAAATGTGGGCATATAACCTGGCTCGAATATCCGTTTGCCTACAAAAGATGTCATCTGAAAGCAGGCGTTATATCGACATATGTTTTCAAGATAATGGTTGGATCCTGTTATAAGTGTCTTCAAGTCTTCTGGTGGTTCAGGTAATCGAGGAACAGCTATTTTGCCTAAGGAACAGCACATTTATGGATATTCTCGAGGCTATTTCATAGCAAGACAGTGTCTGCATACTGTGTTCCATTTGACAGGGTGTGGTGCTGATTCACGTCAGATTCTGCTCTGTCTTGCTGTTCTTGAAGAAGAACTAAGATTGCTTATCTTTCGTGGCATTTTTGGATTTTAAGTAGCAATTAAAAGTAAAATTTATTGGAATCATGAAGTCCTACACAATTTATGATAATAGAATTTGCAGGGCTTCGTTTTCTGAGATGACATTAGTGCTGATATTATCACATGTAGTAATGTGGGTAGGATTGTCAACAATAAATTGTTGACATCGATACCGAAACCCTGGCAAGGGAAGATGAGAGTAAAGGCATTTCCTATCTGAAACAACCTTGTGGTACCAGCACATGCAGTAGTGATACATCGGATGTTACTTATGTATGTTCATTGAATTTCCCTCAGACTGCACATTTAAAAAAGTTGAAGTTAATACAATTCAAGTCTCAGCGGACTATCTTCTGTTTGTCGACAACTTGTCTGTTATCAAAATTATCGAGAAGTAGATCGATTTTGATTTAATCACATATGTTTCGTTCAGCCATCTTCACACTTCAACTCCAGAACATAGAGAGCTTGGTGCAACATTTGTTTTGGTGTGACAATTTCTTGTACAAGTTTAGTTTAAATGTCAAAGCTAATTCATACTTTGCTAGTGATAACGATTAACCTTTAAATCCTAATAGCAAAGACAGTTTTGTTGAGAGACCTTTTTTGCCTTCTTCGGAGTTATAGCTGTGGCTGTTATTCATCTATCTGCTTTTAAGAGGTATTCACTGATGTGCAGTTTGTAACTAGAATGGTTGGATAGAGCATCAAACATAAACCTCAAAGGAATTACTAGCAGAAAGTTTCAGCTCATGCAGATCTTTGAGAAAATAAGCCCAGAAAACAAGCGTAACTTTAAAAATTAAGACAGTATTGAATTCTAAATTACATTTCAGCACAAGTGCTGACATGTATATTTGTTATAATTGTAATTTATATGGTTAGCTACATCAGGGAAGTGTGATGAGATGGAATACGGACGCTATTGTGCAGCTCTTGTCGAATGTGCGTTGTAATTGCCTTAAAGCCGATAACGGTTCGTCGGCGAGCGCTTTGTTACGTAACGCGCCGATAAGCGATAACCAGCGAGATCGGGAATCTCCGTAATAATTCAGTTGTTTCCGAATATCGGTTTTTCATCCCATAATAAACTTATATAAAAATTAAACTGGTTAAACTCAACACCTGATTTCCCCTCATCAATTTTAGTCGATCAACTTGTATTCACAATTGTCTTAAATTTAAGTGCCCCCTAGTTTGTCTCTTAACTGCTTCTCTTTAATCTGTTTTAGCGTGTAACTGTTTCTACGTTAATTTTCCTTTAGTTAGTATCATCTCTGGTTACTTGAATTGGTCTCTTTGTCTCTGGATTGTATATATCTCTCATAATTTCTGTAGTATTCATTATTTCTGAAGATGACTATTAGGACATAGACGAAACGTTGAATAAACTACTAACATTTTTAATTGGACTTTTTCGTTATCATTGTGGGATTCTCTCTACATCGCTTCAGACGGATATAGTGTTTTATCAATCGTGATATCGGTCCTTTCCGCTGTATTAAAATGGCAACGGTTGTCAACGAAATTATAAATGATGACGATTTTGACGATCTATTCTTTGATAGTGACGAATTGGTTCAGATCGATACGGAAATATTACGGGAATCCTCTGGATCAGGATCAACTAATTCGGCCGATTCTAGTGAGTGTTATTCCTTTTGAATCAATGAAATATCGGAATAGTTTCCACCTAATTGCAGGCACTTTATTCTTTCCTTTTCTTTTTCATATAGGTACTTCTCAGGCTCAGCTGACCAGAGACTGCGATCTGAACACGAGAAAACACACATACAGGTATTTTTTACATTTATTTTTATAATCAATACAATCCTTTTAGGTTATAAAATAATAAACGAATACAGAAAATAATATATAAACATAATATAAAAAATCCAGATAAGTACATGTTAAAATAATAATCATTATTATTATTTTCGCAGGAACACTATATATTTGGAAAAGGCTATGACTGAAGTGATTGACCATCGAGTATTTAAATTCAGTTCAAATGGAATGGCAGCAGTACATTATGGAAAATCGATCGATAAAATTTGGACTACAAATACGTCGCCGTCCAGACTTGGAATTAACCAGTGGTTTACATGTCCATTGTTTTAATTTGATAGTCACAGGGACAGTTTTTTTAACGTTTTTGTTCTTACGCCATATTGTAATTTGACACGACACATATTACAGATATATATCGGGTACTGTTCAGTATCATCATCAAAATCAATGTTGAACAACTCCTTCACATGGCTTTCGAAATTATTTTTATCGATAGGACGACGATCCAGAGGTTTCGCATTTTTTCCACACAATCGACAAAGATCCATGACTAAAAACAAGAAAAGGTTAATCAAATGAGATTGCTGATGCTATTTAGGCAACTTGGTTTATATGGGGGACAATAATTTGTAGGCCTAATGTAAGCGTTATTAAGTAACATTATTATGTAGTAAATACACATTTTAAAGATCATACTTCGTGTATATGTTTGTGTCGTAACATAGCAACATGACGTCAGAAACGAAAGCTGCGCGAGTCTGGGCCGAAATATTTGACATCTTCAAGGCCCAAATAACGCTAAACCCGGAATCGGAACGAACTGGCAAAAACATATGTTTAACACATAAAAACAGACTTTAATCACGATATAAATACTTAATGTTCCGATACCGGGTTTCGGAGATATAGAAGAATAAAAATACTTTTTGGACAAATTTTACGAGAAATTGTTGAATTTCAACCGATTTTCTAAAGAAAAATATGTGTATACACAGCCACTTCCACGTTGTTCAATGAACTGCAGTGCGCATGCGTAGTATCGATCGCAGAACATTTATCGGGCTAAAACTATTGCGGGTTGTTCTGCGACCGAATCAAAGTTGATGTTGACTGGTGTTCAGCTGGTAACACACACTCGATAAGCGTAGCTTACTGCTGTTGCGGTAACCTTTGATGTACGGGCTGAATTGAATAGCCTACATCCGGCAATTAAAAGCGTCCGTATTCCATCTCATCACACTTCCCTGGCTACATTGACCAAGCCTGCCCGGCGAGGCGGGACTTGTTCCTTTTCCCAAACTGGAACTTCCGATAATCTCGACATAGTCTCAAGGTCCATCGACCTCTTGTATGATTATCGCGTTGCCCGATGTTAGAAACATTCGTAAAGATTCGCTGAGTGCATCTGCCCTACGAGCAATCATCTCAACAGGAGGAAGCTCGGCCTAAATCAGTGTGTTACGCACTGATATGATCAGTAACGCTGTCAATCATACAGTCAACGTTTGTTGGATTCACCATCGCTGGATAGCTGCTCTGCGCATTGATTCTAAAAGCATTCTTTGAGGTAGTTTTTGATATGAAGTAGCCAACAGACGCAATGACTGTGCGTATGAAATCCACAACTGGTCAAAAACATTTGAAAATCGGTTGATAATCAAGATTTTTACGATATCATTGCATCTCACGAGATTTTTAGTATGTTCAGCAATAAATTCATTTCATAAATCACATATTTTGTATGTTTCTGACAGTTCCTGTGAATAAAATGTCCAGCTTTGAGTAGGTGGAGTGTTGATGAACGCCTGGATTACATTCTGATGAATGCTGAATTATGCGGAAATTGGCTGAAATGCCCCCAAAAACTTTAAAAAATACGATGTATTCACCCTATAATATGGCCGATCATCAAATTCCTCATTTTGACTTACTTTTGTAGAAACGCTGATCATATAGGTAAAAAGTTGATTTCCTTTTAACATAAATCAATAAGAAATTACGAGGGCACTATTTATTTACCATATGAAAACACAGAATTCCAGAAAAAAATCTTAGAAACTCTTCAGTTTTTCATCGATAAAGAAGTTGCATGAAACGCAGTCATTCTTTCCAATTTTTTGTGATTTCATCGAATGTTTTGTTGGTGAACTAAACAAATACTAATCTCGAAAATTGAAAAAGAAATAAACCAAAAAAGAATTATTTCAATGAATACATATACACAACGTTGAAATATTAGATTATTTTCAAAGATATGTGTTTGCCTGAATTTCGGGTGCCGCAGTGTTCTCTTTACGGAGGAGAAGTTACCTCCGTTATACATTTTTAAAAGATGAAAATTACTTTTCGGACGATGAAAATACTTGATTTTGTAATTTGTATATGAGTTATGATATTATTCTATGGTCTGCTCATTTTATCCATGTCTGCCCACGTGAATACGTCACAGAGAAAACTCCGAAATCAGACAGAAATAGCTGATCATCAAATAGCATGTGGCAACAGTTTTATTGACAGCATTACTGATCGTGTGTACAGGAATATAGGCCTAGCCTCCTCCTGTTGACTGCTCGTAGATCTGCCTCACTTAGGCATACGGATTTGTATAATTCATCAACCAATTACTAAGGTCAATTGAGTCATGGGAGCCATAAGCCTGAAATTTCAATCTCATGATACTGAAAATTAATCGAAACTATGATTTCATTTCTTTGGAAGTAAATTGTGAATGAATCGGAGAACATATGCAGATACCCTTACTACAGTACTACTTACTGGTATGTTGCTCCCAATATTGATTAACAAATTAATGCAAACTTCATAATTTTGGACAACATTCCAAACCAGTCTCAGGTCTTAAGAATCTATTTGAGATAGCAAATTAGTTAACTTTAGCGACTGAGATGGATGTCTTCTCTCGTCAACAAGAAATTATGGACCTTTTCGCTATAAATCACGAGACAAGTGTCTGAAAATATCAAACGTCTAGTCAATGAACCTGCTGGATTCGATTCAGAATCACTGTCAGCAGCTAATTGGAAAGTTTTCATATTCATTTCGAATTTTTTTTCTGCCTTGATCCAAGAAGGACATTTAGAGCTGTATATCATTTGACAACTGAGCTCTATATCATTTGTCAGTGAAGGGAAGGCGACTTAGGATACTACCTTGCCTTACTCCTCTGGTTAGACCTTCTTGCCAAGCTGAGACAGTTCTGTTGATTTCGGCCACCTTTATTCGTTCGGAGAAAACTGCTGAGCCATTTAAGCGACCCATGATCATTGATACCATTTCCTAATAACTTGTTTAGTAATCGCTGATGTAGTACCTTATCAAATGCTATTTTCGAAATCCGTAGAGACTAATTAAGGCCATCCCAAAATGATGGTCTGTTTGCCGTTACCCGACCAACCCGACTTCAAAGGTACCGAGTGAAAACTTTTTCCTGGGATTCATTGAAATAAATTATATTTTTGATAAAAACGGCCGACCGACCGACCCACTGCCATTGTATGAGCTGCGTATGTTTGAAGTCAAGTGTGCATCGTGTGAAAACATGCCTTGACGTGTGGCCTAGTTTAAGTTTACCAGGAAACTGGCAGTGTTGCAATAAGCTGCCATTCATTTTTAGTGACTATATTAAAGCTGGTAACGTAAAAGCATGCATATATACAATGTACTGTTTCATTTTGAACACAGAGATGACACTCAGGACGAAGTTATAATTTTAGAATTATTCTCGAAATTTAGGCTATTAGACAAGTATCCCGTGCGCAACGCAGATTTGTGATATTGTTATATCCAGCCCCAGGGGCTGTCTATTGCAATGGCTTTGCACTAAAATAAAATGCTATCAGCGAAATTTCGCTAGGCTCCTGTTAAAACAGCTGCGAGAAATTTGATTTCAAACACCCATTATCATCTTTAGCGTTCCTTTAAATCTCTGGGAGTAAGTTTGCGTTAGTTTTTTACATTAATGACATAAAGCTTTCTTCTTAGTATTTCTTTTTGTTTAGTGATGGCACTATATGATAATGACGTCCTAATGTAATGACACGGATCTTCTTTCGAAGATTTTTCAACCATTGCCCAGTCTTGTTGGCTTTATACATTACCTTATTTATACATGGATTCGACTTTTTCTGTTGTGATGTTAGAATTTCTTGTTATGATAGAATCTGTCACTGCAAAATGGCGTTCCATGCTGAGATTATTAGCTGGACATGAAGCAGCTTCTTCCAGAAGATTCTGACTTGGGTTTGAAAATATCCCACCAGGTAATGATCAGACATCCGTCGTAAAATAACTTAACGGATGATAACAATCATGTTTTTCAGAATGGCTATAGTTTCAATATCAAGCGTAGACGCTGATACTAGGGATCAGAAAATGTTAGTATGTGATATACTACGACCAAAAACGTCATTGTGCATTGCACCATTAATCAGGCCAGTTGGATCAAGTGAGAGTAATTGCCTGCCATGGTCCTGTTTTATAAGTAGAAATGATCCCTAGTGATCGAAGAGATGCGGCAATCGAAGGGTTTTGCAGGGTTTTGAAGTGCGCTGTAGAGTTCTCCAGCGTTTCCGTATTTGGTTCTGAAAAATTATCTTGATAGTGGGATATTAAGCCACCAGTGTAGAAAAGGCTATTGAATCGGTTTCCTACGTATCGAGGCAAAAACTGTTGAATCTTTTCATTACCCGGAAAATCTGACTTGAGTTGTTGTGTTAGAAGCTGGCATGAACCGGTTTTATCATTGCGAAATAAATCACTGATCTTACGTACAACACAGTTTACTCGGCTCTCTGGCGACTTAACAAATAGCTTTGGCCCATATCTGTTACAGTCACTGGCAAATGAATCGATTGGATGAGTCGCACACTTAAAGTTGTTGTTATTTCGATTCAGATAGTTCTCCGCTAATTTTCTTTCGATGGCAGCGTTGACAATCACTCTATCTGACATGGTATTTGAAATTTTGCGACTTATTTCTGGATCGTAATCTGAAAGTTCTTCAGTGGCGATATTGTCATGTACATCTGCGGTTCCACCAAGCTGTGATCTAATACCTAGCAGATGAACATTTTGGCCATCGACTATTTCCACCTGCATTATTTCTTTTCCCTTTTTCGTCGTTGAATTGTAAAGAAGGGTGGTATTTTCCTTATCGTTAAGTTCAGGAGGGGGATGAATGATGGATAATGATTCTCTTCGATCGGATCAGCTGGTGTACATATTTTGACTAGATGATCCTTTGGTAACTGGGTCAATGTGAACACGGCATTACTTGGATTCAGATCAACCAAATCCTGTAAATGAAAATAAAAAATCATATAAAACTCTTGGTTTCTTGGTATTCAATTGGCCTATCTCTTTCGTTGCATAGCTAGTGCAAGTGCAACCTGACCTATCAATCGGATTGATCAGTGATGATAAGAAGATTTTATACACTTAGGCCCTAGATAAAGTTAATTACACTCAGTAAAAAAGTATCGAGAAATAAGGTAAAATTATTATCCTTAAAATCAAATATGGGCCTACTAAAGTTCAACTAAACTAAAACAAAAATAATATCTTACCCGAGAGTATCAATTCAGCATCAGAAAAAGACATAAAAACAAGTCTTCATTAAATGAATAAATAAAGAGTATTTCCATCAAGAAATGTCAAAAAAAATTTTAAAATATAGCTGCATAGCAGTGATAACGGTTTTACTGGCCAATTGGTTCATATGTCGAACTGGGAAGCGTACGAAGATTTCATCGAAATAATTCTAGCCCATAACATATGACTATTGCCAAGAAGCGCAACCTGGGTCAACATTATGCTGCATATGTGGATATTAGGAGTCCATTTGTCAAAGCATCGAAGCAATACAGTCCGACTTGTTTATGTCTTAGATGGAGCGCGTGGGGCAGGGCCATCATTATATTGCTGACTTATCCAAATTACACTTACACAGCGCAACGTTTTTCAGTGTGTAAACTCCGTTGTACTCGGCATTGAGGAATGAAGACAGTAAGGAATTGAATTTTAGCCACCTGAGCCCTCGGCTTGATTCAAGGAAAAGACCTTAAATGACGCTCGAGGCTTTTCGGGATGTACTTTTATCAATGGGTGACAATGCTTTGCGTTATTCTTGTCGCTGTTTAGACCCGGTAATTATACGGGATTAATCCATAATAAATTACTATACGCAAATTCGATATGGTCAGGCACTGAGTTATATTTCTGACAGAAATGAAAATTACGTTTATAAGCTGTTAGTGGTCGAATCTGAGAGGAGTTACATGTTATGAAAAAATTTTGGCTTGAAAGAAGTAAATTATGATAATAATAATAATCAACAGAATTACAAGAGGGTTTCTGCCAAAGCAGCAGAAACCCTAATAATGTCGGATTGTTGATTGATGATTGGTCATAATCTAATCATTCAGTGTTTTGCCTCTCCAGCAGAAGAAAATATATGAAATACACACGAGACTCTTCAGTGTGTATGAAATGAAAATTTCATTTTTCGGCCTACTTATGTCATTACTTTGTCATTTTTGGGCAAAACCGGTGGTCAGTTTCGAACATTAAATATTCATTTCACAAAAACAGTAGCTGCAAATACTCAAAAATCCTCGGAATCTTACTAAAATGTCATTTTCTTGGTTTGTTTACATGTCAATTTCACTTCCTTGTTTGTAGCGCCACCTTTTAGGAGAAGCGCTTACCAGTGTACTTTATGGCGGGGAATGCTGGGTAAATGGGCGGTGCAGAAGCCTGTGAGTTTTACATGTTCTAAGTTAAAAATCACCCGTAGTTATCTTTTTTGGGCTCTATTTTTGTTTTAGGTGTGATCTATATTGCATATGTTGTAAATGGCTTCTATACTACACTTATAATGTTTGTACATAGTTCCATGATAAAGAAATTGTGGACGATCCTGCCAAAATCAAACGGGCTTAATCTTGAAATGTTTTCGTATAATACAATATCTTATCTGTGAACAGTTTTCTATACATTTTATCGCCGTGAATTCCCAGAAAATATATCCCTTGTAGAACTCCTGCATTCCATAACAATATGATATCCAACTCAAGATTCAAAACATTCAGGTTGTTGAGTACCCCAACATAAACTTAGAAATGTTATTAAATGTTTATCCATCCATCATGTTATCATTTACTCATCCTTTCATTGGAGTACTAGCCTGCTTAGACCTTTTTGATAAATATGTGTCTAGGTAACATGGATATGTCGACAAGATTGGAGAAAATTTATAATGATGAAGTATTTGATTTTTCAAGGTTAATTGATGATGATTTTAAAATGTTTGAAAAATTGTGTCCTTACGTTGAATCATCAGAGCTCGGGCAATATGACTGTATAGGTAGTCTTAATGTACTTCATTTGAATATTCATAATTTACCGTCTAAACTAGATGAACTAGAAAATGTAATCAAAAGCTGCCGACAATGCAATTATGAAATAGATGTAATAATGTTATGGGAGACATTTCTAAACGATGTAAATTTTGATCTCTATAATATACCAGGATACAATTTTGTAGAAAGGCACCGCACCAATCTAATTCGAGGAGGAGTTGCAATCTATACAAATGATGAAATCGATTTTAAGATTCGAGGTGATCTATCAATTTTTAAAGAAGGACAGTTTGAATCGTGTATCCTTGAAATAAAAGGAATAAATTCAAAAAATATAATACTAGGTGAGATCTATAGAATCCCAGGACAAAGTGAAATGGAATTCCTGATCGACTATAACAACTTGCTTGAAGCAATAAGTCGAGAAAATAAACTCGCTATATTAGGCATGGACCAGAATCTTGACTTAATTAAGATTAATCAGCATAAAAACACTGCGGAATTTTTAAATTCAAATCTTAGTCATAACTTATTACCAACTATCATAAGACCAACTAGAGTAACTTCTAAAACAGCAACTTTATTAGATAACATATATTAGTTCAGAGTTCAATAATTATGAAAGCTACATTCTTACTGATCATGTATCTGATCATTTTGCGTGCCTCATTACAATTGATACACAAAAGCTTACAACCAAAGTAGTCAATGAACAGTTTTATTATAGAGATTTATCTGATGCAAATGTCGTCAAAATAAAACAAAAATTGTCTAACATAAATTGGAACACTCAGCAAGAATTAAACTGTGAAGCCGGTTATGATTTTGTTGTCCAAAATGTAAAACGTATCTCCTTGCAAACTTAAAACCACTAGAAAACCTAACATTAATGAACCTTGGATGACTAAAGGCCTTTGTATAGCTTCGCGCACTAAAGATAAAATGTATAAAAAAGTAATAGGACTTGAGAAAACTCACCCACGATGTGTAAACTACTTAAATTATCGGAACAACTTAGATTATATAAAATGTAGGGCTAAGTAAACCTACTACGCTGACAAAATTTTATCATTTGAAAATAATGCAAGAAAGCTATGGAGTTTTTTGAAAACAGTCATAGGTAAGCAAAATGATAAAACATGTGTAACTTCTAGTAATTTCATAATTAAAGGAAAAGTAATGTGTGATCCTGTAGAAATATGTAACTCTTTCAATGATTTTTTCAGTACAGTTGGAAAATCATTTGCCTCAAAAATACAGAACCCTACCAATAATTATGATGTATACTTAAAGCGATCTAACAATAACTCAATATTTCTTTTTCCTACAGACCAAAAAGAAGTTCAAACTTTCATAAATAGTCTACCTTACAAAACTAGCTGTGGTCATGATGATTTGAATAACATACTAAATAAATCAATTGCCCATGAGATTTCTATACCTTTAGCAATTGTATTCAAAAAGTCGATGAGCGAAGGTCACTTCCCCACAAATATGAAAACCGCTAAAGTTGTACCTATTTTTAGGCCAGCCGTAGGCTGAGCCTATTACTATACAAATGGAGCGAATTTAAATGACATGGTTTCCACACAAAAGGCTCTTTTGCTTGCCAAGTGAGGGCATATTCGAACAAATCACGTATTTAAGCGTAATCCATTCTCGGAATCGTAGCGAGCAGAATTTTGAAATAGGGTCTCATAAAAATGTTTTCTGCATTTTTCACGAAAGTTAAATCGGGAAAATTTCAATTTTTATCAGCCAATCAGGAAGTTGTGTCTTCCCTGTGATTGGTTTATCTGAAAATATCAGCAGCTGTTCACGTGAATTATCGCGATTTCATTACTGGCGCTTTTGCGCATGACGTCATGTATCAACACGCGACAATACTTCCGCGTTCGCTACGTGTTCGCTGATTGGCCCATTTACTGGGAAATTCCACAGAAGCCTAATGTGGTTTGTTACAAGCGCTGTGATTGGCCCGACCCGATTCTGGCATGGCTTTAGCTTAGTGGGTTCGAATCCCTTGACGGGTGAAGATGATGGATCCTATCAATATCTATTGAAACAAATAAGTTTCCCGGTTGGGCAGCCGCGGATATCTACAGTACCGGAAGTGTTCCGGTTCGATATTTTGAGGTTTCTTTGAATTTTGGAGTGATATTGAAATCCGGTAAATACCAGTGGTAGATTGTGAAAACCCATTGCATGATATTTGTATTACTTAATCAACGAAAAGCGTCGGGGCCGCGCCAGGAGTTTTCGTGATTCAAGTAGCGCAATAGCCTACTTCTTCGTGTTCGTCCACCTCAATTTTCACTCCGCCGATCTCTGACACGGCTCTGTCCCCGTCGGCGCTGTGATTGCACTTTCGTACCACCAAATTTTTTTATTTCTATATCAGGGAGGTCTGGAGAATAAAAAAGTCGAAATTTGGATATCACATAGGCCTGATTTCATCGAATAAGTCGACCATGGTCGTTACGTTTCCGTACTTATTACCACCTAAAACCGTCTGAACAATTTTGTCACAACCAACATTTCGTTTACAGAAATCAGGTGTTCGCGTGAATCCGCGGTATCGTCTACTGTTTTACTTCCAGGTTTTATTTTAAGATTTAAAATTGTATTTCAAGATCGATTTCTATGAAATCTTTAGTTGATTTGGTGTTTGGGAGGAATTTTTATTTGCTCTACAGAAAATTCATCCTTGACAATTGCGCAAGGTTCGCGAAAAAAAGGTTTTACCAAATCGGGTGTATGACCTTGATATGCTAATTAGCCATGTGCCCGAATTGCAAATTCAATCAAATTTTATTCTGCCAAAAAATGTTAAATACAATTCGCTTTCCGAGAGTTAATGGTATGCTGCATGGAACAAAGTTGTTTTGAGATGGGTCTTGAAGCTATTGAGGTCGAGAGATAACCATCTAGATAGTTCGTGAGAGTTCCAAAGTTTTGAAGACGCTTCAAGATAATGTCTTGATATTTGTTTTATACGTGTATCTACCCTAGACACATCTTCAGGCCAAAAACTGGCCCTGTCAGATTCAAGATGGCCGACTGGCAGCCATTGTTGTTCGCCAAAATCAGCACTTTTTACACATTTTTGAAGTTTTCGAGGGAAATTTTGAAGACACTTTTATCAATAACCTTGATCATTCGTATATATTTGTATCCCCCGAGGGCCCATCGGCATGAGAAAAATTGAGTCGATCGGACTCAAGATGGCCGTACTGTGACCTTTTTTGTTCCCAAAAATGTCAATTTTGGCCTGAATTCTGAGTACTGTAGCTTTCTAATGGTGCGCCATGTTTCATTGCAATATGTAATGGGTATTCTTTGGAAAGGGATCTTTTATATCCGAGAGGGTATTTTTGACCAGGCAATTATGACAAACTTGGCGGCCATCTTGGGGTCATCAGTACTCATTCGTAGGTGGAAAAAAAGTTTTTCCACATCATAATTGATACTTAAGCATATTTTGATACTATAATCAATTGGAAAGTTGTAGCACATGACATGTTCTATGATCGAGGTGAGTTTCAAGCTCATTGGTTTTTTATGGCCACCAGGGGGCGTTGCACAATACAATAACTTAGTATTTCTATATTACATTCGTTCCTGCTGTCTGTGTTAACACACGATTTTACTCTGTAAATGATATCGAGCAGGGAGTGTATATTGATAAATATAACCCACAGATTACATCATTTATAAAAAGCAAATCTGACAGGCTGGCCATTGTGCCCCTTGGGGCTCTTGTTAAAGCTTAAGACAAAAAAGACATCAATAATTATAGACCGATATCCCTCCTACCAGTTTTATCTTAAGTACTGGAAAAGATCATACATAAAAGACTCTACGACTTTCTCAATAGAAATAAATTACTCTATAAAAGCGAATACGGATTTAGAGCCAATCACTCAACCAGTCATGCTTTGACTGAATTTTTGAGTCAGGCTATTAATAGTATTGATGCAAAGAATTTTATGCTAAGTGTATATTTAGATCTTTCTAAAGCTTTCACTCATTCGATATTAATATTCTTATCAAAAAATTAAATTATTATGGCGTTCGTGGAATAGCTTTAGATTGGTTTAAAAGCTATCTTACAGATCGAAATATGTTTGTGCAATATAAAAATCATAATTTGGAGTTGAGAAGCATTGACTATGGAATACCACAGGGCTCAATATTAGGGCCTCTGCTTTTTATCATTTATACCAACAACTTTAAAAACCCTAAATTTAAAAATTTGTAAAGCTCTTGTCTTTGCGGACGACAGTACACTATTTATTACTAATAAAAATCTTAAAGTTCTAGTTTTTAATATGAAAAATGACCTAAATGATGTTATAGATTGGTTTTAAGCCAATAAGCTTACCCTCAACCTTACTAAAACAGCATATATGTTATTTAAGCCTTATTCATTTAAAGTTAATCATAATGAAATCAATCTGAAATTTGGCAATCAGTCCGTAAAAAATGTTAAAAATTTCAATCTGCTTGGTCTTGATATAAGTAAAAATTTGTCCTTTGAAGAACATGCCCAAACCGTAATTAACAAAATCAATTAAAATCTATACATGATTAAAACACTAAAAAATTTTGTTCCAACCTGGACCAAAAGAATCCTATACTTCAGTTATATCCAAAGCCATCTAACATATTGCCTAAACTTATGGGCTCCTCTAATTACCAAATCTACTCTGGACAAAATATTCATCCTTCAAAAAAGAGCAGTATGTTTGATAAAAAATTCAGCAATTTGCTCACCATCGTCCCCCGCATTCAAATCATTAAAAATATTAAAGCTATATGATCTAATCAATCTTGAAATGTTAAAAACTGCATATAACTTCTGCAAATCCAAACTACCGGCACCGGTCCTAGATATATTTAATAGAAATTCATTTACTCATAATTGTAACACCCGCCAAAGAAACTATCCCAGAATAGGCGTACAATGACACAAGTTATTACAATAGATCCTTGTTTTGTTGAACGTGCATTTCGTAGTATTACATGTAGTTAGTTTTATATGTAGTTGTTTGTATTAGGTTATTTTAGTAATTAGTTTGTTTGGTATAGACACTGTACATTGTCTCCACCTATTGTGTGGCACTGATTTTCCTGGTTTACTGAACGTGTCGATGATTCGAGATTAAGTCTGTCAAGAAATCGAATAAACTATTGTTATACGATAGACAGAAATCCGTTCTGTTCATTCCGTTTGAGCCTGCGTCTCATCCTCAGTTCTGTTTCACTCCCTTCGAGCCTGCGTCTCGCCATAATTCGATTTCGTCTGGTGTGGTATGTCTGTTCTGCTGCTCTGTGACTGTACTGTATGATAAATTCGAATCACTCATCATGTCAACTGTTAATGATTTGAAGCTGCGAAGGCCTAACTGAGGCGCTGCTGTCACTCGTCTGTCAAACAAGCTGTCAAAGCTGATTGAGGAAGGAAGACCCAAAGAGGAGGTAAATAAGACGTTGAAAGATTTGGAACTTAGTTTTGAAAATCTAGTGATCATTCTTGAGAACTACGCCCTATCCATCGCTATCCTATCCAACACGAAAACAAAGCCAATGATTACTTGAAAATCACAAACCCTGCCGTAGAGCCTCCAACACCAGATAACCCTGTTGTGTTGCCTAACACTGATCCAAAGTCGCCAGATGATGGTGCAGAGGTTGAACCAAAATCCAAATTAACCCCACTGAGTGCGCTCCAGATGGAAAAGCCCAGTCTTCCTAAGTATTCTGGTGATATCAGAGAATATCACATATTCAGATCAAATTTTAAGCACATAGTTCAATCCCGCTATGATAAAAGAGACTGTATGACAATGCTAACGTCATGTCTGATGGGGAAACCCCTCGAGCTCGTGAAGGGGGTCGGCTCCGATTATGATTCCGCATGGGAGTATCTTGACTCCATTTACAGTGATCCGAGATTCGTCGCCGACGTCATTACACAAGATATCACCAAGTTCAAACCGTTTAGAGAAAGAGAAGATGGTAGATTCTGTGACTTAGTGCACTTGATAAGACGGAGCTTCAACAGCCTGAAACAAGTTGGTCGTCCGCACGATATGGACAACAACCATATTATCGCCATGATTGAAGAGAAGATGAGCATCGACGATAGGAAAGTATGGTCTAGATACCTGGAGAAAAACAGCGAAAATGCATCCCTCGAATCCTTGATAGATTGGATGACTGTTGAAATGAAATCGCGCATAAGAGCAACGGCTCCTATTAGATGTTCACCACAATATGCTCGCTCAGTTAATTATCTGTCAGAATGTAAAACAAAACAAACTGTATGTAATTATAAATGTTGGTTGTGCCAGTCAAATTTCCATTGGGTAGACCAATGTGAAAAATTCAAGTCATTGGAACCAGATGCTCGTTTGAAGCTAGCTAGGGAGAACCGTGTTTGTTATAGTTGTCTAAAAAGGCTGGAAAAAATCATAATGTATCAACCTGTTCTCGCAGAAAATAATGTACTGGAATTTATAATGACACACCTTGTAAACTTTTTCATAACCCATTGTTACATCAAAATGGTACTGTTATTACCTTTAATGGGGTTACGTTATCAGACAAACAGGAATCACTGTTACCGATTGTATTAGTCAATGCCAAAGGTTTTCAAAACTCAGGTGTCAAAAGGGCTAATGTACTTTTAGACTCTGGAGCCCAGGTTAGCTTAATTAAGTCTTCATTCGCGGAGAAACTGAAATTATCAGGAAAAGATGTAACGATTACTGTAACCAAGGTCGGGGGTGATGTAGAAACATTATATACCAAACGGTATAAAGTCGGAGTTAGTCCGATAGGTGGCGATTATGTTCACGCTGTATCAGTAATTGGCATTCCTTGTATTAACGAAGAAGTGTCAAGGGTCAAATCTCCCAGATTTAGAGAGATGTTTTAATTTAAAACCCAATTGTTTATACCATGGAACTGGATCCGTTGACATCCTTATCGGGATCGACCATGCCAAAATGCACGGAGAAACCCGCCAAATAGGAAAGCTTGTAGCTCGGCGATCACCATTAGGCTGGGTAGTATTTGGATTCTCTAGGAATGATTGTCAGAATTCTGGCCCGAAGGGAATACTACACGTAGACTTAAACGCTGAAGGACCAGTAGATTTGCGGAACTTCTGGACCACCGAATCGATGGGAGTCACCATGAAGAATTGTACATGCAAACCTGATAAAATAAGCCCTGTTGAACGAGAAGAAGCTAAACTGATCGAACAGTCTTGTCAAAAGGTCGGGAATCAGTGGATGATCCCGTTTCCTTGGCGTAGGGACCCGTCATCCCTACCGGATAATAGAAAACAAGTTGAACGGAAACTTAAGTCCACAGAAGAAAGGCTCTTAAGAACTCCGGAACACGCTCGGGCCTACAATGGCCATATTGAAATGATGGTAAAAGAAAAATTGGCTAGAAAGCTGACCGATTCGGAGGTTAATGAATACACGGGTCCAATATATTACATATGTCATCGAGAAGTTATGAGACCGGACAAGTCTAGTACCCCGCTGAGAATTGTTTTCGTTGAATGACTATTGGATGAAGGGCCCCGATTTGCTCAACAACCTGAGATTTCGCGAGAAGTCAATTGCGCTGGTGGCAGATATATCGAAGATGTATAATCGAGTGTTGATACCTGAGGTAGATCAACATGTTCATCGCAGTGATGGCCCAGACCGCGTTATGTAAAACGGCCATAGAAGCCAAAGAGCGATATCCGAAAGCCGCAGAGGTGCTTTTAAGTAATACCTACATGGACGATATCTGTGACTCAGTTGATACCCTAATCGAGGCAAGGGCGCTAACAGCTGAGGTGGATGACGTTCTGTCGACAGGAGGTGTCCGAGTGAAAGGATGGTTATCTAACTCTGAGTTACGACCGAACGAACTGCTATCAGATTGTATGAATAGAAACGTCGAACAGAAGGTCTTAGGCATTGTCTGGAGACCAGGGAGCGATTTTCTTTGCTACAAGGTAGAGAATAGAAAAGTGGATTTCAATACAAAAAGAGAGATACTCAGCCAAATATCCAGTTTTTTCGATCCAATCGGTATGGCGGCTGCCTTTTTGATTCGCGCCAAAATTGGCATGCAAAAGTTCTGGCAGAAAGGTCTCGAGTGGGACGAACAGTTGACGGAGGCGGACAAGAGTGATTGGAAAAAATTCTTTGAAGAAATGCAAGAGCTTAGTACTATATACATTGACCGATGTCTCACTCCGAGGAATGTATCAAATCTTGTACTATGCGTATTCTCAGACGCATCCGAAGAGGCATTCGGTACCTGTGGATATATACGATGGGAATCTGGAGACACTTATGGAACGAGGTTTATTGCGGCCAAATCAAGAGTTGCACCGTTGAGAGGATTAACCATTCCTCGATTGGAACTTCAAGCAGCGGTAATGGCGAGAAGATTGTACAAAGCGATCCTCGAAGAAACGCGTTTACAGATACAGAAGGTTGTGTTTATGACCGACAGTATGATAGTCCTTGAATGGATACGAAATGAATCCAGATCATACAAACCCTTTGTGTCTAACAGGGTTGGAGAAATTCAGAGCAATTGTGATCCATCGGATTGGAAACATATCCCCGGAGAGGTGAACCTCGCTGATGACGTGTCCAGAGGTATTTCCGTTGAGGATCTGGATAAGAGATAGAAAAACGGACCAGCTTTCCTGTTATTACCGGAACATGACCGGCCAATTACCGTTGGTTCCTCGGGCGCAGACAAATTATTTGCTGACAATGAGAAGAAACGATCGCAAGCAGTCTTAGCAACACGAATCGAGCGAATGGAAATAGTTATCGATTGTTCAAGTTTCACGAATTGGAAAAGATTAGTCAAGGTAACGGCTAATGTGTTCAGATTTATTCGACGACTTAAAGCGAAATGTGGAAAATGTGTTCGAGAAGATGAGAGTAACGTCATAACTCCTTAGGAACTAATAAAGGCCGAGGAATATTGGGTGTTGGAAGCACAGAAGACCATGAACGTAGACAGTGTGAAGACCTTGAGCCCTTTTCGGGATGGAAAAGGAATCTTAAAGGTTGGTGGCAGATTAAATAAAGCTGCCACTTCGTACGATGTGAAAAATCCAATCCTACTTCCTGCCGAACACCATATATCTCGACTTCTGGTTCGAAATTACCACCAAAGAGGACATACAGGAGTAGCTACGACCGTTGCTAAAGTACGAAGCAAATATTGGATCTTACATGCACATAGACTAGCGAAAACTGAGATGTATAGATGCGTTACATGTCGCATACTGGAGCAAAGAAGAGAAACGCAGTTCATGGCCGAGTTACCTAAGGAGAAATTAGCCCCGTTCTCGCCACCGTTCTAATATACATCTTGCGATTACTTTTGTCCCTTTTCCGTGAGAGTTGGAAGGAACAAAACGGCGAAACATTATGGATTTATATTCACCTGTCTTAACACCAGAGCCGTGCACTTAGAGTTGGCAGTTGACTGTTCTACGATCGAATCCATGCAAGCGTTACGTAGGTTTTTCTCGTTACGTGGCTATCCAGCAATGATTATAAGTGATAACGGAACACAGTTTGTAGGTGTGAATAGGGAATTAAAGGCAATGATAGATGGTTGGAATGATGAACAACTCGAACAGTATTGCGCGGATAGGAAGATTGTATGGAAGTTCAGTACCCAATTGGTATAATGGATGATTGTGCCACGAGTCGGACAGTATGTGTAGGGCAAGTAGATTTTCGAGGGAGCTAGTGAAATTTCAGATATGCTTCCCCCTGGGCAAGGGGATTTTATTCCATAGATCGGTCTCTGCTTTCATTAGAACTCTCAATGATAGGAGCCGTGAGCCCTAGCCATTTTTACTCCTTGGCCATAGGGGTATCATCGCGTGTGTCCGTCCGTCCATTTGGGCTTGCATGCAGATCTTTTTCCCACTCTACAGGCTTAAATTTTTGGTTGATTTTCTTGTAAATTGGTATTGTTTATTTTAGGTTTGAGGAGGATGAACCCTATTGTTTAAGTCATCAAAGATGGCTGCCACATACCACAATCAATTGCAAAATTGTTGCTCATGACATTCTTTAATTGTGATGAGTTTCACATCCTCCCCCGGCAGGCATTCGAAACCTGATGGCATTGAGACTTGTCTCGGTACGAAACCCTGCCACGCTAGACTGAATGCGCAGCTACATGTTCAGCTTAGATGATGTCATTATTAGCCAATTGGATATTCCGTTTTACCTTACCCCAGATTTTCTCATTTATAGTTCTTCTGTGAAATACCTCAGCGATTATACAATGAGCAATCTGATTGGTGCCACAAGTTTTCGTGCAGCAAAGCTGCACATGTACCTGTGCACCAGGTCTACTGTGGAAGAGGTTCGTGCTGTGGCTGAGTTTAGAAATGCCAATCAGGTTCGAATCCCTGCCGTGGGTGGATGTGAGTTTCAGGGTTATTGGTTTTTTATAAGCAGTGTTCTTGCTGAGTGGTTTTAGCTTTAATTTTCCAAGACTGTCAGGTTTCACATGCTCGATTTTATTAACGAAATATCAATAATTGTATAAACATAGTCTTCATAGCTCCACTTCATGTCACTTAGTAAAGCCACTATACGTCAATGATTGTATAGTTTTGCTCAAGTGCATGCTGCACTACCGGTAGTATAAATATCCAGGCATTTCCCCTTGTGTTAAAAAAAAATCAATGCCAGGAAACGTCACACTGCTGCACTCAGTGCGCTGAATAGAAGAACCAGCAGCCTTAATTTTTCTAGTCTCCTACTGAGATTAAAAAATCCCCAAAGTATTTGCGAATTGTAATCAATAAAGGCTTGCTAAGGCTTAATGATAAAAATTAAATTATATGAATAGATATGAGAACAGGGAACTAAGGTCAAATGCCCTCTAAAAAGAATATTGTGTAAAACCTTTTTTTTCAAATGTGATTCATGTAAATGATAAGTATGTTACTAATATTCATTTTAGTACAGCCATTACTGAGAAATAAGATATAAAGTCGGCTATTTTTACCAGCTTTTCGTACACAGCAGGTGCGCGTTTGCTATAAAAAACTTACGATCTCTGACGTCATTGCAGTCAAACACATTTCCATGCCTGCTGTACCACTGAATAATAACAAGCTTTTGGTACGCTTTATGAACCGCGAAGCTATGGCCAAACTTACAGATTTGATTAAGAACAATGAACTTAGCTTTATTAGATAGATTTTTAGCAGTGTACGTCTGAAATGATCCAATAGTTTCCAGTCTCTAGTCCAGCACCACATAATGAATGTTCGTAGCATATGTAATCCTTTTAGAAGATGTTTAAGATTCCCAAATCATTTCTGGTGTATAGCATAGCCATTGAATAGCCGGCAGTAGAGCTGTAAATAATGAGGAGGAATGATGTTGTTATTTTATATAGGCTATGAGTACTGAGTTCATACATGTATGTTTGTTTGGCAAAGATGACTCATGATTGCGGCGCTCACAAGCAGCGGCATAGGTTGTATAAGTCAATGATCCAGTTATTTAATTTTACTGATTTGAGACGAATATGTGATTTTTAGGCCAGCTGTAGGCTGAGCCTAATTCTATACAAATGGAGCGAACTTAAATGAAATGGTTTCCAGAGCAAAGTCACTTTGCAACTGAGCATATATTCATACAAATCATTCTTTAAAGCATTAACCATTCTCCAAACCCTATGAAGCTGAATTTTGAAAAATGGCCTTATAATTTGTATGCGATTTTTCGCGAAAATCTGAAAGCAAAGATATCCGTTTTAAAAAGCCAATCATCAGAAAGCAAAGACTCCTCTGTATCCTCGAGGGCTTCTGTCCAGAATGTACGAAACAAACTACAGGAATGACTTGCTCACAGTGCTGAATACTGTTCAAACTTTATTATATACATAAGTCAGTCACAATACATTTACATTGGTTCACAATCTAACTTGAATATAACTGATATTATTCACATAAATGTATATACACGGTTGATACACAGTTCTACAGTGCGTTGAACTGCACTGACAAACTCCTCTATTATTGGCTTCGCCGCAGATATCAGCAGGTGTTCACGTGAACCTGCGGTATAAGATTTAAAATCGTATTGACAGATCGATTTCTGTGAAATCTTTAGTTGATTTGGTTTTTGGGAGGTATATTTTTATTTGCACCACGGAAATATCATTAACAATTATGCACAGTCCGGGAAAATTAGCTCTTTCTCAAATCGGATGGATGACCTTCATATGTTCAAATGTGCTCAAACTGCCAATTCAATCAAATTTGATTCTGCAATGAATATCAAATCAAATTCAATTTTACTTCATTGAACAAATAAAACATCAAATCCAATTGAATTTTGTTTTATTGAGCAAATTTGAAAGGCTGAATCCAAGAACATGTCTATCGCACTTTTGAGCCCAAACGTCTACTTTTACTTAGTAGCCACTTGAGAACAATAAGCAATTAACGATATCGGCTACTTTTCCAGTAGTATACATTTCAAAACAGTCACTCTGAAATAGTATTCCTTTCAATTCGGTTGGTTTTCTATAGTGGCTGTTTCGAAGAGTCTACTATTGAAAAGTGACCATTTTGAAACATCTGGTTTCGATAGTGCACACTAGCAGTAGAGGTGACTGTAAAACCACCCGCCTGTTAACAGTGACTTTGTGATAGTAACTCCTACCATAGCAGCTGCTCTCAAAACTCATCGTTTCTAAAAGTCAACTATTGAAAAGTGACCATTTTGAGAAGGCATGGTTATTTCCTGTTCAAAATAGCAGCATCTGTTAAAGATTTGCAGTGATACGTGACAGGTTCAAAGGTACTGTTAAACCCTATATGCTTTGTATACAGAACTCTGTATGCTTTGAATACAGTTCTGTAAATAGAAAATCAAAGTTTTTGAGATGCTAAGAATCCCCTAAATTATATTACGCTCGACAAAATGGAGAACTATTGATTCATGTAACATCATCAAGGGTTAAATCCATTAATACTAAAATATAGTGCCAGTCCTAGAATTCTTAGAATTTTAAGATTTTTGTTTTACATTTGCGATTATAAAACATTCTGGTGCGTTCATAAATCTTTGATTTTGTAGAAAAGAAAGACAAAAAAATAAATTTGTCTTTTAGGCTTAATTTGTTTTTAAGGGTATATGAGAGAGGAATATACAAATAAAATCATATTTTCAAAAAATGAATTACGAAAAAAATTTATCTAAAATACTTAGAATTAACCTTGAATTTATTGTTTATTTCGATAGAAACGATTTTTAAGTAATCCATGTGATGTTCACTTTTTCACGCTGTTCTCTGCTTCTTCGTTAATGACTATTGAATCGTTTTATCGCTCGCTAGAAGTGATACCATAATCAAAATCTTATTTCGTAGTTATACAGTTTGGTTGAAATGAAATTACCAACTTATTATAAAAGATCAAATGATTAGCGTATAAAAGTGCAGTGTTGAGATGTTCATGTAATTTTGAAGTCAGCAATATCATTTGATAGAGAAAACTTCTTTTGGCTTAAGATGTGAAAGAAATGCAATAGGCTATAATTCTAGTTTCACATAATTTCCTACTTTGTTAAGTAAATTGTTTATATACGTTATCAAAAACCCAGCAGCAGCTATCGGTCAGCAGGTCAATTACACTGGCTAACTAGACAGTGATTGACGAACGAGTGAACAAACTGCATTGGCCACCAAAATACCCCGAACCAAAAGTAATTACCTCTTAATATTAATAAACATAGCACCGCAATATCTCTATGAAACTTTATTTCAAGGTGCCAATATAATAACATGCCAAAATGTTATTTGTTTGAACTTCGCTGAATCGATGAACCAATGAATCGCTAAATTATAAGATAATTATCAGTTTTCTCCAACTAAACTCTTTTTCTCAAATTATCGTAAACCAACGTTACCAATACTTGAATTTGGAAGTGAATGCGGGCTAGAACCAACAAAGGTACCGGTTTAAGGTGCAGATATACAGGGAATCCCTCTCATAGCGACCAACACGGTTGTATATCCCTTCTTTGCTGATTAGTAAATACTTTTTGATCTAAAGGACTACAGGACCCGAAGAAGTCGAAAATACTCTAAAGCGTGTTAACTGAAGATAAATGAAGAAATTCCACAATAGAATTTTGTTGTTGGTGAATGACTGTAATGGTACTGTGATCCTCTGGTTATTGGTAAGAGACAACGTAACAAGACCTGGTTACTGTATACTGACTGACTGGGAACATTTATTCGGAGCTTATATACAACAATTATGAAAGAGAGGATTATTTTGACATTTGAATGGTTTTGAGTTTGAACAGTTTTGGTTGATTTGGTACCTGTAATATAATAGTATAGTACTGTAATATAACCCTATATACAATTCCCGACATTCTCCGGGGCGCAAAGAGTCTTAGATGATGATCCGTGATCTATTGAAGTCCAGCGTTACGTCATAACAATTATGACAATTATTGAATAAACGTACACATATCGATTTCACGATTATTTTACGACGAACGTATATCACAACGGGTAATGATCGATTTCATTACGAAATTTCAGATCGAAATTTCACGACTTATGTATCACAATTAACACGGCGACAACTCGTATAAATATACACTACTCACTATCACTATTGCCCTCCGGGGCACAAACAGAGTTTTCCTGTTCGTAGATTCGTAGTATTCGTTCCCGAGCGGTATCGGCAGCTTGTCTTCTGGGCCGAGTGTCCGAGCGCGACGAGTCACACGATTGACTATTAGTCGGTTGTAGTTCCTCCGGATATGAACAGGTAACTTCTAACGGCACTAATTTAGCTAGCGGCCTGTTCGTGATTCCGTTGGCGGTACGTAGAGAAGCTGATCGAGGGAACCCGTCTCTCCCATACTTAATATCAATAATAATTCCCATCTTCCACTTTACCCGGGGAGAATCATCACAAATATGTACCAAATCCCCTTTTTTAACCTTGATGTCATAATGACCAGAGGAGTTTGTAAAGCGTTCACGTAGTGATGTAAGGTATTCCTTACGCCATCTTGCCCATAATTGTTGGAAAACAAAACTCATGTGCTTCATGCGTGAGGTCAAACTTGCACTCGTCAGAAAGTCTGGATCAGATAAGTTATCTGATTCAAGTTTAACATGGGGAAGGTTTCTAATACGACGACCGTGAATTAAATGTGCAGGAGTTATAGGTTCGGGGTCATCAAAATTTGATGACATGTAGGTAAGAGGTCGATCGTTGACGACTGCCTCGATTTCTGAAACGATTGTTATCAATTCAGTGCTAGAAACGCGTGCGCGACCTAAAACCTTCTTCAGACAAGTCTTAACGATGCCAACCAGCCGTTCCCAATACCCTCCCATCCAAGGGGCACGTTTGGGAATAAATGCCCACTCGACGTGCTCAATTGCCAGCTCATGTGTTAGAGAGGGAGAGGAAAGTAACGTTTTTATTTCTTTAGACGCGCATTCAAATGTCGAGGCGTTGTCAGACATCATTTTCTGCGGAGAGCCTCTGCGACTCGCGAATCTTCTAAAAGTATGCATGAAAATTTCCACTGATAAACATGGAACAACCTCTAAATGTACAGCTCTGGTGACTGCGCAGGTAAAGAGGCAGATGTACATTTTACCTGGTTCGTCTTTAACTGGAATTTCCCCAGTAAAGTCGACGCCGCAAATCGCGAAAGGTCGCATTTCGTTTACGCGTAGAGATGGTAAAGGTGGACTGCGTGGCGTCATGTACGACTTACCAATTACCTTTCTACAGATGATGCATTTTTGTATAATGGATTTAACGACTTGGCGCGCACGGGGCACCCAATACTTTTGACGCAATGTAGTCACCGTCTGTGTAACACCTACATGTTTGGAACGTTCATGGCTATCCCAGACGATAAGAGTAGTAAATTCATCGCGTGGTGGTAGTAACGCGGGAAAACGAGTCTCTGTAGCTAAATCACAATTATGTATACGCCCTGATGACCGTAAAACACGATTGTGGTCAAGGAATAACCGGAGCTGATTAATCATAGGTTTAGATCTAGTACTCGTTTTAGTTTCAATACATTCTATAATGTCATGATAATGAACCGACTGAGTCTGCTTCACTATTGCTAATTCAGCATCCTTGAGCTCAGACGCTGTAATCGGTTCCAGGTTTTTATTTCTCGATTTGAGACAAGAAACGAATCGTAATACGTAAGCCATGATGCGTAATACTTCCCGCAATGACGTGAATTGCGATACTTCAATAACAACGGGTCGGACATCAGAATTAGTCATTAATAACGATTTGCATTCTGTTTCAAACAATGAAATTTCAGGGAGATGGCTTGCGCTAGGATGAGTAGGCCAGTTATCTTTCCTTGAAAGCCAAGATGGGCCAGTCCACCACAAGGTATCACTAGCGAGAGTGAAACTATCACAGCCCCTACTCAAAACATCACTAGGATTACTGCTAGATGGGACATAACGCCAGTTGTATTGTGATGTTAAACTACTGATCAAGTTTACCCTATTTCTTACGAATACTGGTAAGGATTTAGACGAATGAATCCATCCTAGTGTGACTAAACTATCAGACCAGAGAAAAACTTCTACATCTAGTTCTGACCCTAGACTATCAACAATATGTTGGGCAAGTCGCGCCGCAACGACAGCGGCCGACAGTTCTAGTCTCGGTATAGACATCGACTTAACGGGAGCAACCCGGCTTTTAGACATAACGAGATAACTCGAAGTAATATCCGGAAAAGACAGATATGCGCAAGCGCCGAAAGCTTTTGCAGATGCTTCCGCGAACACGTGTAGTTGTTCTGAACCGACACCGACTGTCGAGACAGGAGATCTAGGCACTGTGATGGATTCAACTGCTCTTTGGAGATCGCGTATAATCGGTAACCACGAATCCAACACGGTGGCATCGAGCGGTTCGTCCCACTCTGTACCTAACGACCATAGATTTTGTATGAATGTTTTGGCCCTAACGGTTATGGGTGCGATGAACCCAAGTGGATCGTATACCTTACTTGCGTCACTTAAAATCTCGCGCTTAGTAGCAAAATTAGTTGTAATGCTGGGTTTTGTCGAGAAACTAAGTAAATCATTATCAACATTCCAATGAAGACCTAGAAATTTAACGATATCTGACTCATCTAAGATCCCTTCAGAACGCGCGAGTTCACGCGTAGATTTGCAATTTGTCGCCCAAGACCGCAAATTGAATTTTGCATCTGACATGATTTTGCGACTTTCGTGGAAATAGTGATCCAGCTGATCCGGGGATGAATATGAAACTCCAAAGTTATCAACATATACATTTGTAAGCATTGAAGATGCAACAGCAGTGCTGTATTCGGACAAATGTTTGATGACTGTAGAATTTAAGATAAAGGGAGATGAAGTTGCCCCAAATAAAACAACTTTGAACCTATAATGAATGAACCTACTCTCAGGATCAGCTGGGTCACTCAACCAGAGAAAACGAGTGTAATCTCTGTCGCTGTCTGTAAGCAATATTTGTAGAAAAGCCTTTTCTAAATCGGAGATGGCAGCGTACCCGTGAAGCCGAAAACGGATAAGAATGGATGTAATATCGTGTTGCAGTGGAGGACCGGCCTCCAAACAATCATTTAAGCTACGAGAATATCTACCTTCACTACAACTGCAATCAAAAACAATGCGTACTGGCGTTGTTGCAGATTTGCGGAAAACAGGGTGGTGCGGGATATAATGCACATTATTCGCGTCAATTTCATCGGGCGGAATTTCTTCAATAAAATCGCGCGCTTTCTGATCATTTATTAGATCAGAATAAAGTTTCAACATAGGAGGATCTTTAGCTAGTCGACGCGCCGTTGATCGCGTTCGTGCATTAGAAACATTGAAGTTTGAAGGTAGAGTGTCAAAATCGTCCTTCCATGGTAGCGGAGCAATATAACGACCGGTTTGATTTCTCGTAATTGTACTGTTATATCGATGCATGAAATCTAATGTATCGGAATCATTGGTGTCCGTAAGAATCTGAATTTCCCAAAACTTCTGCAACTTTGCATTATCAGAAGAATGACTACGTACAATTGTAAGCATAGACAAAACAGTAGAAGTACGAGAATCATTATGGACAGGTCCAGATAAAACATACCCTACTTTGGTTTTGACAGCAATGGGATCAGACTCAAATGGACCCTTGATTAATTCACCCTCAACTAATTTATAATACTGGTCGGCCCCTATCAGCATTTGTATGACGAATATGCCAGACATGGAAGTCGGAGGGTGAGCTAAGTCTAGGCCAATAAGATGAGGACAATCCTTTGCTCTATTTACCGATGAAGTGCTAAGCGGTGAAGCAATCGTATCTGTTACGATTAGCTCAACTGTAACAATTTCAGTCCGACACTGAATGGCTAAATTCACGACCATTACTCGACATTCAGAAGTTTCCGCGCCGAATCCTGATAGTTCTATTATTTCGCGTCTAATAGGCTTTAAATCCAAGGAAGTGGCTAAATCTTGCGAAATAAACGACCGTTGCGAGCCGTCATCAAATACTAGGTTCGCTGATGCGCATGAATTCTCGACGCTAGGGACAAAAACGCTGACGACCGCGGTTTTCAGAAGTATTGCATTATCAGAACTAGTAAACATTTGAGTTGTGCGATTACGACGCGGTGCGGGACGTGAAACAGTCCGAGGTATAGAGCGTGGAGCAGGACGTGGCACGGTATTGTTTACTGGCTGTATACCTGAGGCCTGTTGTTCATTCGACTTAAAAGTTTGACCTTGCATGTTGCTGTTCAAAATATCAGGACATATGCTACTGTGGTGCTTACGCTTGCAAGTTTTGCAATTAAATCGAGATGTACATGTAGCAATTCTATGAAGGCCTAGACAGTTATAGCACAAATTGTTGGTTTGTATAAAGGCAATGCGTTGGTCACGCGTTACAAACTCCCTGCAATTCCCCGTGTAATGATCGTTTGAACGACAAAAAGTACACGTGAATGATTTAGGTCCAAACCCGGGTGATGTGGAAGGTACAACACGATTTAAACTAGAATTTTGACCATTCGCCCCCTTTTGGGCAACTACTAAACTAAGGGATTTAACCCCATCGAATCCAGCTTCTAACACGTCGACTTCTTTCAATAAAAACAGTCTCAGTTCCGATAGAGTATACCTTTGATTACTGTTATAGCGCACAATACTACATCTAACGTTAGACGGAAGTTTATTCCAGATTAATGAAACAAGCATATCGCTGTAGGACATATCACCTAATGTTTCAAGAGACCTAATATGACACTCAATTCTATCTCGAAAATTTCGTAATGACGTCAGGTTATATGACGGTGCGGGTTCCGACATCAGAGCTTGCATGTGAGCATCAATGATAAGGTGCTCTTGGCCATAGCGTTGCGTTAAAATATCGATGGCGTGATGATAATTTGACTCAGTGAGAGTGAGTCCTTGTATTGAACTCAACGCTGATCCGGACAGAAGAGATTTCAGATATTGGAATTTCTGGACCGGTGCGATATTTGAAACTGAATGGACTGCTGCAGCGAACGAATCCCAAAACGGTAACCAATTCATAATCTCCCCATTAAACTCTACCAATACTAATTTTGGCAAGTTGGTTCTGGGTGACGCAAGTTTAGAGGCATTGCTCATCGGTGGAGGCTCTACGGAATTATATGAGGAAATGTATTGTTCGTAAAACAACTTACGATCTATCGCGTCTCCGATTACCGATTCCGTTTCATCTGCAATTGTCGCGTACAGGGTGTCGCACGTGACCATTTCCAACATGGAATCGTTGATGATTGACAGCTCATGTATCTTATCTTCAAGCCTCTTGATTAAGCGCTGAAGTTTTTGCAGATCTGGAAGTTGAGCTGTCTGGGTATTGACGATTGTGTCTGCGTCTTTGCAGATCTTAGTAACCTGTCCTCTTTGAGCAGATCTTTTCCGGAAGAGAGCCTGGTATTCGGACGAGTTGGTGACTTCTTCGCCCATCTTGATCGCTGAATCCCTGTTTCCACTAATTGCTCGAGAGGGACCACAATGTTGGTGAATGACTGTAATGGTACTGTGATCCTCTGGTTATTGGTAAGAGACAACGTAACAAGACCTGGTTACTGTATACTGACTGACTGGGAACATTTATTCGGAGCTTATATACAACAATTATGAAAGAGAGGATTATTTTGACATTTGAATGGTTTTGAGTTTGAACAGTTTTGGTTGATTTGGTACCTGTAATATAATAGTATAGTACTGTAATATAAGCCTATATACAATTCCCGACATTTGTATCATGAAATTTATTATAGTTGAACCACAAAGTTTCAGCTGTTGACTGACAGCCATCTGACTAAAAGCCCTTAGGACTAAAAGACACTAGGAATGTCTCCATTCCACCTGATGATGGCTGTTAGTCAACAGTCGAAACGTTGCGGTTTCACCTTTAACAAATTTTATCTCATTTAAAATTCTATTACGGGATTTCTTCATTCATGACCCCAGGGACGATCACCAAAGGCCGTTACCGTAATCCAAATGAAATCTTGAATACCATACAAAGTTTCTTCAATTAAGTTCGATCAAATATGGGCACAATTTAGATGATTTCTTTAGAATGTTAAAAATCCACATGGATATAGCATATTTTGTTTTTAAAAAATCAATGATTTCGCGAAATTAGAATTCAGGGAAATTCGAACACTCCGAAATGCACATCTTAATTTAAGATGCAAAGACATCCAGGCCCCGGGTGAAAATAAACCACCATTTAAATAATGAGAGGTTAGCCTAAATTTATGATTGCGCTTTTAATCTAAGAATTCAAATCAAAATAAATGCAGACCTATGCTTGAAAATAGCTGCATTTGTTCAAATTGAATTCTTTGTTCAATTATATCGCAATGAAAAGAAGGAAATTTTGATTTATCTTAAAACTACAAAACTATTGACAATTTGTAAACAAATTTAACTACAATCTCAACTTTTATTGGTTAGAGTTGGGAATCGCTCATTTCATTTCACATTCAAAGAGTATCTACAATATCTTCAGATCTTAACTGAGTCACTCTAAATAGAACTATACCCAAACTATAGCGTGAGTAGAGTTTTCCGTATGTTTATATTGTTACGTATCACTGCAAATCTGAAGCATATGTTGCTACAGGTTATTTATAACAGGGAATCTGGCAAGCGATCTCAAAATGGTCTCAAAAAGGCGGGTGGTTTTACAGTCACCTCTACTGCTAGTGTGTACTATCGAAACCAGACGTTTCAAAATGGTCACTTTTCTCTTCGAAACAGCCACTAAAGAAAACCAACCGAATTGAAAGGAATACTATTTCAGAGTGACTGTTTTGAAATGTATACTACTGGAAAAGTAGCCGATATCGTTAATTGCTTATTGTTCTCAAGTGGCTTCTAGGTAAAAGTAGAAGTTTGGGCTCAAAAGCGCGATAGACATGTTCTTGGATTCAGCCTTTCATTTAGAAAATTCCATTATATTCCGCATTCTTATCAATAAGACCAAGGGAAAATATTTATCTGGGCTATTTGTTCCTGCCAGGTACAGGCGCTGCCTGTGCTACTTATGAAAACACAAATGTATTGTGTAAATTAAAGGTATTGACTTTCGAGCTGGGAGTGTATTTTGATAAATATAACCTACAGAATTCATATTTTGCATCATTTGCCATTTTATGAAAAGCTTACAGGCTGGCCATAGTGCCCCTTGGGGCTCTTGTTTTTCTATAAGGCTGATCCAAGGACCCCATTTACATGCTAAAGTATCATTTGGAAGGTAAATCTCAAAAAGTAGGAATAAGAGGGAATTTGAGGTTTTAATGCACATATGAGCTTGCCAATAAAGTGGCAGAAAAGTGCCTCAAGCAAACTAGCAATGATCGCTGCTACATAACAATTACCGAATTTAAACTAATTGATTATGGCCCCAAAATGCTGGAAAAATGTATCTGAGCACCTAGAATTATAAAGATTATTTCTGGGGAGTGCCATTTCTAATGTGGACTGAACAACAGATTCTCGGGTTTGTACCGCAGTACTGGTTTATCTTTATTTTCACTATATTACATGGCTTCTACAAGTGTTAAAACTAAGAAAGTTCACCCAGGGGCAGCTGAGACGTTGTAAACTTCACCCTACAAGCCAATGAACAAGCCCTGTGGGTTCTAACTGAGCTTAAACCGTTTTTTGTTTCTGTTTGCAGGTATATTTTGAATATTATTATGACAAACACCTTAAGGTATTGTATGTGCACATGAAGTCTTCATATGATAGCAGTCTCCTAGCTAATGAAACTCAAAATTTACAGGTAAGAAACTTTATCCCATGGGGCCGTGGACTCTCCCTCCCTCCCTCCCTCCCTCCCTCCCTCCCTCCCTCCCTCCCTCCCTCCCTCCCTCCCTCCCTCCCTCCCTCCCTCCCTCCCTCCCTCCCTCCCTCCCTCCCTCCCTCCCTCCCTCCCTCCCTCCCTCCCTCCCTCCCTCCCTCCCTCCCTCCCTCCCTCCCTCCCTCCCTCTATCCCTTGTATGTGCACATGAAGTCTTCATATGATAGCAGTCTCCTAGCTAATGAAACTCAAAATTTAGCGATCCATTTGGAGCCTGGTTTTTAGCCCACTTGGGACTTTAGTCCCAGCGGCCTATTGCGTTCACTTTTCGTCCGTCCGTCCGTCCGTTTGTAGACGGAATCCAGTTATTTTGGGAAGTTTTGAAGACGCTTCAAGGTAATGTCTTGATATTTGGTTTATACATGTATCTACCCTAGACACATCTTCAGCCCAAAAACTGGCCCTATCAGAATCAAGATGGCCGACTGGCAGCCATTGTTGTTCGCCAAAATTTTGAAGACGATATGATCAATTACCTTGATCTTTCGAATATATTTGAATCTACCAAGGGCCCATCAGCATAATAGAAATTGGGTCCATCTGACTCAAGATGGCCGTCCTATGACCTTTTTAGTGCCCAAAAATGTCAATTTTGGCCAGAATTCTAGGTCCTGTAGCTTCCTACTGGTTTGCCATTTCTCATTGCAATTTGTGATGGGTATTCTTTGTAAAGGGATGTTTTATACCTGAGATAGGTATTGTTGATCCACCAATTATGACGCAATTGGCGGCCATCTTGGTGTCATTAGTACTCATTCGTAGGTGGGAAAAAGTTTTTCGACATTCTATTGTTACCTAAGCATATTTTGTTACAACAATGAATTAGAAAGTTGTGGCGTATAACGTGTTCTATGATTGGGGCGAGTTTCAAGTTCATTGTTTTTTGTATATGGCCACCAGGGGGCGTTGAATAATACAATATCTTAGTATTTCTATATTATATTTCTACCAATACATATTTTGTTACCGCAATCAATTGCAAAGTTGTAGCTCATGACGTCATCTATGATTGTGGTGAGTTTTAAGGAAATTAGTTATTCTATATGGTCACCAGGGGGCGTTGAATAGTAGAATAACCTGGTATTTCCTTATTATATTGGTACCTAGGCATATTTTGTTACCATGATCAATTGCAAAGTTGTAGTTCATGACATGTTCTATGAATATGGTGAGTTACAAGGTTATTGGGTTTTGAATATGGTCACCAGGGGGCGTTGAATAGTAGATTAACTTAGTATTTCCATATTAAATTAGTAACGAGGCATTTTTTGTTATCACAATCAATTACAAAATCGTAGCTGCTGACATGTTTTATGAGTATTTGTATTGAGTTTCAAGGTCATTGGTTTTTGTATATGGTCACCAGAGGGCGTTGAATATTGAAATTGTTAGATTGTTGAGCATTTGAAACCACTTCCCAAGTGGGCATGGTGTCCCTGGACCCCTAGTTTAGTATTAGTTTGTTAATTGCAGCACAGTGATGAGTGCTTGGGTTGAAAACAGTCCTGTACCAGTCACATAGGAGGTATCACCTTACACTCTTGTGTTTACTACGTGTATGTTTCAGTTATAGATAATGCGCGCCACAGTGTATATTGCGCTTAAAAATGATTTGTCTAAATGAAGATGTAAGCTTTCATGCCCACTTAAAGCAATCTTATCGTGAAATTATTAAAGACCATGTCAGTTGATGAACTTTATTTGGTCAGGAACTGGCACTGGCCTCAAATTTGAAGAACTTGGGTACTTCTGTCCTGATTAGTCTGTATGATAATGAAAAACCTCTGATGAATCCCAGGCCCTCACCAAGTTTGTACCATATTTTAACGGATCACTCATAGTTTTACCTGATTCATGTCATTCTAGGGATGTATTAAAATCATGAACCTTTCGTTGAGACAAAAATTCCCATAAACAATTTTTTTGAAGATTTCACTCTCATTAAAAGTCAATTATCATTAAAGGTTCACACTGACCAATATTGAGTCCTTTTTAATATATTTCTTTCTTGTTTAATTTTCAATGAAATGAATTTTTGCATACTGGTAGCCTACGTGACAGATTTTTTACTTCACACCAGTTTGGTGAGCCACTGGACCTTTGGTCCTTTATTAATGGTTGTTTGAACTGAATATTGTTAGGATTAGTGTGACCTTCACGCTTTTACGACTTGTAGCAAGGTGATTCATGTGATTTTGGTTGTTATTTACTAGAATACCACATTACCAATGTGTAGTTTTATGGGCTGAATACATGTACTCTCTGCCTCTCCTACTCTTACCTATATTGATAACTTTTTCAGGAGTATGAGAATGGTTTAAAAGACATGGATTTCAAGTATGCAAAAGGTCTCTTGTTTTTATTTTCAATATCCCATATTATTCTGGTAAGTAATAACTATATAAACATTTGTGGTATGTGGTTTTTCTAAAGAAGCAACATCATCGCTTTTAGCGAATGTTAAGTTGAATAGAATGAATAGTCGAATAACATGGTATTCCCATATTTATTGGCAGTGGCAGATCCAAGATGAACTGTATGGGGTAGAAAAGGCTTAAACCTTTGCTTCATAAATTTTATGTACATCCTGGACGGATGTACATAGTGTCATACCCTCCATCTGTGGTATGTGTGTCCAAAACTTTTTCAATCACATTTCATTTTTTTCAATTCATTTGTATAAATTACGGTCTCCGAAGCCATTATGAAAACTTTTTCGTATGTCACTGAAGTCTTAATAATGGATTTGGAGACCTTCCCGAAAATGATATGTTCACAAAAATGCTGTTTATCCAAACTTGTCCTTTTCACTGTAAACTTTCGTTGTGCAATAGGGTACCGACACTCACCAGATTGCATAATGATACTTTGAACTGGACTTTTAGGCTCCCAAATGGAAATGCTGTCAACAAGTCATTACATAGATATGAGATTGACTTTGCCAATGAGTGTGTGGTATAGCTGGAGTCAGCTGTCGTGAAGAGCGTCGAACAAGTGCCACCCAGGTCTCAGTCTGACCAGCACAGGTTCAGTCAGAAGATGAGTGACCCGTCCATTTTTTCACCGCAACCCAGTGATCAGCCCCGACACATTGGGCCTCGGGGTTTCGGTGCGGTCGTTTCGAGTTGCTCTGCCAGACCAGCCATCACGGTTCATGACTCCAAGATCTAGACAATTTTCCTTGGAGTTGGGGCCCATCATTCATTCGGTTCCAGGGAGTCATTGCCTCGGATTCCACCACCAGGGGTAATGACTATCCTTACACTGGTAGTGGTTGACCGACTGCCAATTCATTCCGGTTCAGTCACCACTTTACTTGACAGTTTGCGCCAGTGAATAGGCTAATTGTTCCTTCATATCAGAGGTTTTTCCAGAAGCACAGTGCCACCACACTCAGTTCACGGATCGGACGGAGTACATGGCTTCATTTGCGTTCTACGCAGAGCTCTCTCACTCCCTTCGCGAGTCTTCTCCTGTGGCATCCAGTGGTCTCGTATTGACTAACTCTGGTGGGGCTGGGAACGCCTCCTGGTTCTGGGCTTCTTGGGGGGCAAGACTGTTAACCGTAACTCTTTCCCGAAACATTACTAGGATTGATAATGTCCAGGATATGACTTTGTTATCACTCATTGCAGAACTGAGGTTCAGTCTCTCCTACATAGGAAATGTCTGACTCGTCCGACATTTCCAATGTTCCAGCGGACAAGGGTCGCAATCCAGTCCCTGGAGAGGTCAGCCTCATGTTATTCTTCTCTTCGGCAAGGCTCACGCTAATATGATATTGGCGGCAAGACCGTCTGGATTGATGAATTTGGCTCTAAACTCCCGGAGGTGATTCAGAATTCATTGTTCAGGGTCCTGCTGGTTCACTTTATCTTCTTTTCTGGTCGGTGCGCCCCAATGGTAGCAGAATATCAGAACATTAAAGGGTTCACTATTCTAGAAAGCTAGTTTGCGCAGACTTCGTAAGACTGCGCTGTAATGGTAGAGGCAAATCCTCTCACCCAAGCCCTTTCGTATGGTGCAAACTTGAAGCCCACAGAAGTGGCCATGAGAGTTAAGGCTTTCCTCTCCAGTTCGCTAGTAGTCTTCCGTTGTGAGACGACCTCCTGGCATGGGACCAACAGCATCATGAGGCACACCTCTCCCGCAACAGGATTTGCTAGGAGGTTGTGCAGACTCTCCACTCTTGGCCTTTTGGGTGGCATCGATTGCCATGATCTGGGCATGGTGTTCGAATTTTCCAGGTTCAGGGGTACCCCGCCCGAGCTAGAGTATTTAAGTTCCGAGAAGTGCTACCAGGCTGTCGGGCACCACTCGTTGGGCGGAGTACTGGCCTAGAGTCGCCGTCCTTGATAATCCCACTGATGCACCTTCACAGCAGGCCATTTTAGAGATTTCCAAAGGCCGGCTGTCATTGATCAACATGGAATTGAGATGTTTTATATCTGCTCCCTTCTCTGGATCGGTCCTGGATCAAGGTGGGTGGACGTTCTTACGCAACCTCAAGGGTGATGGTCATGCCAGGATGGGCTTCTAAATCATTTAGAACTGTTAGCCTTCCGAACGCCCTGGGGTTCCTTACGGGAGGCTGATAGACAGACACGTGTGGTTAGCCCCCGACCTCCAGACAGTGGTCCTATCCTCAGAGTCAAGGAGGCACTGTGTCGGTTATTCTCTCAGAGCTCACAGCAGATATTCTCGCCTGGTGCCAAGGAATTCATCTTTCTGCAGTTAACCCTGCAGGCATGTAGGATGTCATGGTCACCCGTCAAGCATCAACCATCTCTAAGGAATTGTCTCTTCACCCGGACATGTCAGTCTGAGTGGGTTCCCCGGGGGCGACCAATTATTAGATCTGTTCGCAGCCAGGCTTAACAATGATTTCCCGGTGTCTGTGTCCCCATTCCGGCCAGATGGCATGGAAGATAGGCGCTTTTCATTCCTCTGGGATCGAATCCTATTGTATTTGTAATCCCAGCCAAAGAACTGACAGCAGTCCTCGGCCAGCAAGGGCCAGCGTCGTCTTGCTAGTTCTGATAACACCTCGGTGGCCAGCTCAAGCATGGTTTCGGTCGTTTTCTCAGCCTTCTGGGCATCTGTCTCGGCGTGTGCCACAGTTCTCTCCCTTAAGGCTAGCTCATGTCGGCAAGCAATGCGACGCCTACCGACTCCTACTGACGCAACTGAGAACAACCGCGATCGCAGCCCAGCTTATTTTTAGACTGCACTCCGATTCGCAGCAACTGAGGCCGACTCTCGGGATACAAGATCCTCTCAGTTGCTTCCCTGCTTATGTCGGTTACGATTACTCGCAACAGGAACATCTCAAATTGTCAGGTGATAAGCATCTTGAGAATAAATTTGAATTATTTAGAATTATTGGGAAATATATTTCTATGGGATCATTCATTTATTACGTATGCATTTATTTTAAATTTTTCAACCCCCCTCCCCCTCCGTATGCAAAATCGGCCATTTTTCATATACATTAACCATTACAGTACAGAATTGCACTGACCCCTCCCCTCTCCCCTAATGCGTACGTAATAAATAAATGACTCCTATTAGAAAATTTATTTCTTTAAGATCTTTATCTTTCTGATTCTGTTTTAAATACAATGTGCTAGCGACATTAAATAAAGATGGCCATTCACACCGTAATTCTACCAATTTCGTTTCTAGATCTTCGGTCCAGTCATCTGCCGTGCTGAAGGTTTCGTTTACGTTTTGAACTACTCGAATTTGAAAGTTTATGACTAATTACGAATGACGCTAACTAGCGGTCATAATTTGTACTTTGTATATGTGGTCTCTTATTGGCTGGAGCCCCTGCGCTCAGTTCCGTCAAGTCGCAGATGAGCTTATGTCGGTTGCGATCGAAAACGAGGTTAAGAGTGACGCTTACCTTCCATACGTGAAAGTAAAGGAACTATTCGAGTATATACTTTCGATATCATATTTAAGTGAATCACTGCAGTTTTATGATATTGTATTTAACTCCATAACGTTAACTTACATTTCAGCAATGTTTATTTTTTTTAATTGCTTGCAGCACGGATTTTATCACTCAAAAAATGGAAGGTGGAGGGAAAAAAATAAAAAATAAAAAAACATTTTCCAAAAGACCTTGTAAAAAAGTGGAAGGGTGAAGGGAAAAAAAATTTATTTTATTTTTTTCATTTCAAACAGGAGTTTCATCGCATAATCTGGAAGGGTGAAGGGAAGAAAAAGGAGCAAAAAATAAAAATAATTTTTATAAATTTTCCCATTTATTGCCTGCTATTATGGGATATGCTGGAGGTGTAAAAGAAAAAATATAAAATTGTTAAATCACATATTTCTTTATTTCAGAACAGAACACAATCTTATTGATTTCCTTATTTTTTGCCCCTCCTAACCACGCACAGTCCAGCATCAAGGCACGTAATGCAGATTGGACGAACAGTCTTATATAAGGCTTCCGCCTCTTTCCACCTTTCATCATCTTCCACACAGTCCTCATCGCCACAATGTACACATAACATGTCAAAGTATGTTGCAGCTGAAAAGAGGCAAAGAAATGAAAGTATTGAGAATCTTTTCAAAGGCTTAAACATCAAACTTCATTTCATTCAGCCATTTGGGATTAATCTAATGTTGCGAGACCATATGAATGAATGATACAAATCAAGCAATACACCGATACACACATGGTAGTGTGATACTAAACAGTCCAGAATTCATAGAGTTGTTGCCAATATTTCTAAAAAAGATTGATTGTAGCGTAAAACCTTATTTGCAGATGATTCACAGGTATATCTCTTCAGAAAATGGTCAGGGATATCAAGTCCAGGGCAAAAAGCACTTAGGTACAAGAAATGGAGATATTGGTGCAAAAATTCTTTATGATATTTAGCAATGAAATTATAAGAATAACTCTTAAGGGTTTTCTTACACCAATCCCCATTATTTATCCCATCTGTATCTCTGTTAATACATACAGGTATAATATTGGGCTTCATGTCAATGTTTCACGGGTTATGATTGTCGAATGAAGCGGTTGACCTTCCGGGAAGATAGCTGAACCACATATGTATGCCAGTGACTCTTCGACATCTTCGACGAACTTCTGTTCGTCAGCTTTTAGCTTCCTTGAACAAGATACCACTCTCCGTTTTCCACACTCACAGCAAATTACATAACACCTCGCTTTCTCTGAAACATCAATTTAAATAAATTCAAATACAATGAAAAAATATTGTCATAGGTAGACATTGGGTGAGGTGAGAATTCAATGTTAGCATAAATGTTAGTGTCAGTGTTACATCTCTGTTGACTCAATCAAACTGTCAAATTGTAACGTTATTCAATATTAAAGTGAGGTCAGAATTTGATGTTTATTAACTGATAAGTTAAACAATTGTACAACTGACACTAACACCAACACTAACATTTATGCTAACATTAAATTCTGACCTCACCCAATAACATCTGATTTATGTATGGACAGGGGTCTGAAAATCCCTAAAATTTTGTGGATGATCAATGTCACTTGGTACACTGTTTTGTCTCCCAAAAACTATTGTGTATTGAGAAAAGATCGGATTTCAGTTGATATATATCCCCACATTATAAGTATAGAAATTGTCGAACAGCTCTGTACAACAATATTTATTTTTCCCAAAAAAGTATATACCAAGAACTTACCTCTTACTAAAGTAGATTTATTTTTCTAATCTGTCTCCGTGGTTACCAATTTTTGTGATTTAGATGGCATATCGTGTTCAGTAGTTTCAGAGCCATAAATATCAGCAAACAACTTATAATGTGATTTCGAGGCATCAAGTGTTGGATCCGCAATGAATGAAACTGGTCGAAATTCTGGATTCTTGCTGGGAATACAGAGCAATATGCACACTTGGCATCATCGGGAGTAGCACACTTTTTGATCTAAAAAGGAGAATTCATTTTTTAACAAACTGTACTACAGAAAAAGTTTCTAGACCTAAAATAAAAGTTTTTTTTAAAGAGAATTCACATTGTACAATTTTGTGAAATGATTTACCACATGCTATGTGTCAAATGTTGGAAAGTAGACTAGTAAAGTCAGAAAAATCACGATTTTGGATGTTAATTTAGCTTAGGTTAGAATTTTGGTAATTTGCTCATGTTGATTATGTTTGATTCCTTATCCATTCATGCGAATACGTTGCCCGTTTGATAAATTTAATCCCAAATTTTGCAGATGCCTGTACATGCATATCGAAAGTGTGTACCTGGAATGCATATTGTCTTTCCCTGCAGTGGGTTGCATGAAGGAAGCGAAGGCAGGATCGTTCCGTACTTCTGACAGCTTTCCTTTGATTTGTATATTGGGACTAATAACGGCTAGTGCAGCATTCAACATATCTTCTACAACATCATCAAGTGCTTCCTTCGTCATAACAGGAGAATCCTTGTAGTAAAGTCATCCCATTCTTTCATGAAGAACATCTGTGATCTAAAAATTAGAGAAGCATTTTCATTAAATATACAGTTTTTCTTTTGACTTAGAATGCTAGTAGGAAAGTTCTGGGGCCAGTTTCATAGACATGGATCATAATTCATGTAACCTCTACTGCATCTTCATCGTCTAGCAGACATCCTGCATCTCAATCAAGGGATTATAACTTTATACTTTAATTACAATTCTTTATCCAATGGCCATATGAACTGAACAATGCTTGTGACTGTCATTTAAAATTGAGATATCTTATTGTCTAAATAGACCTACCTCTGATAAAGAATCATGGAGTTCTCGTTTTAATGAAGGCAACCCTTCTGCCTTGCTCCGGATTTCAGTCATTGTGGAGCAGTTCTTGATATATGATTCCTGCTGCGCAGGCATTTTCTTTCGGGCGAATGCCGCATTCTGGAGGCTCATGTTAATAACACTCATGACTCTTTCTGCAGGATTGAGATAACTGCCGTTAGGAGCTGTTCTTATAAGTACAAACATATCAAGGTTGAGGGCTATAAATAGAACAGCATGAAATAGATTAGTTTGTTTTGAACAATCATACAACAAAGCCAAAAGAAACACATTTAGAAATTAAACACCCAACACAATGAACACTTTTTTCCATGATTTTCATTAAAATCAAACTCGTCTTAGATTTTATGGTCGATATCTGAATTTGAAGTCTGAAAGAAAAGTGGACTGTAGATCACGATTGATAGAACACTATATCCGTGTTGACGCGATGTAGAGAGAATCCCACAATTATAACGAAAAAGTCCGAAAATGAAACTTCGAGATAGTAGTTTATTTCAACGTTTCGACTATATCCTAATAGTCATCTTCAGGAATAATGAGAAACTACAAAAATTATGAGATATATATACAATCCAGAGACAAAGAGACTAATTCAAGTAATCAGAGATGATACAAACTAAAGGAAAATTAACGTAGAAACAGTTAAACGCTAAAATAGATTTAAGGGAAGCAAACTAAGGGGTAATTATAAACAACAATAGTGAGTTTAAATATAAATTAGAACTTGAAATCAGTAGTAAAAAGACAAACTAGGGGGCACTTAAATTAAAACAATGGTGAATACAAGTTGAGCGACTAAAATAGATGAGAGAACAAATAACAAATAATCAAAGGGGAATCAAGTGTTGAGTTTAACCACTTTACAGAGGTATTTAGATATAAGTTTATCATGGGGTGAAAAACCATTGTTTAGGTTTACAACGTTGTTAGAATTTTCAATTATTAATGCAGATTCCAAAAAATGTCTTTTAGTTTTATCGCTGCAAGGGTAAATTAATTCAGCATTAGCAAAATCAAAATTGTGTGAAGTCTGAAATACATGACTAGCAACTTTTTCAGGTTTAAAGATTTTACATCTAACTTATGCTCTTTAATGCGTTGATTAAGGTTCCGACCTGTTTCTCCTATATATACTTAATTTTCCTTTAATTTGTATCATCTCTGATTACTTGAATTAGTCTCTTTGTCTCTGGATTATATATATATCTAATAATTTTTGTAGTATCTCATTATTCCTGAAGATGACTATTAGGATATAGTCGAAACGTTGAAATAAACTACTATCTTGAAGTTTCATTTTCGGACTCTTTCGTTATAATTGTGGGATTCTCTCTACGTGGACTGTAGAACGTCAACGAAGAAAGTGTACGGATCCATGGCTACAGCATATAAAGCATCAATGGTACAAGTGGCCTGATGGCAAAAAAACCATTCAAGTCAATCTAAACATCACGAGATTAAAGATACACAGATTAGTCTGTCTTTAGTATCTTACCTACAAACAGGGCTATGCCTGCTAGTTTTGATGAAATAAACGTTGTTCTGTGGTCAGGGCCACCGTCAGTGAAGTTTAAGAGGATGGGTCTGTCGGAAAAAACCTGGTCAGCAGAATGTAATGTACGAATTAAGTCCAGCTGTTCAGACCCGTGCCTACCAGCTGATGACGGCTGGAAAATCTAAAAATTAGAAATATTGAAAAGAATCACTGCATGAAAATAAGGGTTTCTTGAGTGTACACTAAAAGAAACACCTCGATAAAAGCACTCGATACACGTAAGTTTACTGACATGAAAGGTGGTGTTTCCACTTTCTTCTAAACACCTCGTTTCACGTAATAGTTTTTCGAGTGCGTTTATCGAGGTGTTTCTTTTAGTTTACGCTCGAGAAACCCTTATTTTCATGCAGTGAATGCAATGGATATGTCGATGTATTTACATACAGTAGATTGGGAATGGCTATCTGTGTTCCAAATCGTACCTTATCTTTTAGTCTTACGTATACATTTCCGGTGTAGAAAGAATCTCTCGAATCCCGTGGAATTTCAACATCCAATGTCACAGATGGGATAATCCCGCAATAGTGGAAATCGTGATGCAGTACCTGGTTTGGATTGTCCACAGACAACTGAAAGCACAAAATTGTTAAACATGATTTTTTTAAAAATTTTCGACACTACTGCAACACCTATAACATGCTATATTCAGTCATGATGAATGCCATAAATAATAACTTGTGAACAATTCATACAGTTGATTGTTTTGTAAACAATTGGAGTTTAACACTCGAGAGGTGTGAATGGATGGAGAGTATTGTTAGAACTTACTTCTCATAGTATTTGCTTCAGTGATGAAGGTGTGAAACTCGCATCAACTCGAAGATGTATCAGAACCCATATTTTTGGACCCAAATAATTAAATCCAATAAACACTGTGCTTACCTTTGGAACTTTTTGGTGATTTCATTTTAAATCGAAGTAGCCATGGAAACGACTGAACATCTCTGGTATTACACAGTTTCCTTCTGCCATGGCATCATGATGATAGTCAAGAAACCTATAAAAATTTAACAAAAAACAAATTACCAACCACTGCCATACTGTTACCATTTGAGTGCTGTAACATGAATGATTTGAAAATGTACTCACCAGAGAGTTTTAGCCAGTGTCCCGACAAACTTTTCACCGATGTCTACTTGATGTGCTGACCAGCCAAGTTGCTGAGATTCCAGAAGCTTGATAATATCATTGTATAAATTATCGAATGATGTCAATGCATCACCAGACCTAAGAAAAAGAAGATTAGAATTAATTCAATTTTAATTGAATAAACGTATCATGTTTGGAATTTACTTTTTTGAAATACAAAACATAATACGACATAAAGTAAAACGTCAGCCATTGACCGCCAATAATTTTATGGAACATTTGTATTATAATAAATGTATAACACCATATTCTCTATAACACTAAATCATCAATATACTGAGGGTTCACCACCATCACTATAATTCTACACATACCTGTGCAACTGTTTAGATGCAGTCATTAATGTATCAAATGCAGAATTCACAGTGTTTGACTTCACAGCCTCTGACTCACAAATAACAACAATCACTTTTATACCAAAGCCTTGGACATCCGCCAGAGTAAGGGTTACATCTAACTCACTCATTCTGAAAAATACATAGGTTAAGTAGAGTGTCGTGAATTTTCAAAATATGCATCAACTTGATTCAAATCAATATTGAAAACAAGCTATTCATTGAACTAATTTTGTAAATAAAAACTCCAAAATGCAGACAACGTTTAATACTATTTTCCATTTTATACTGTTTCCATCATACTCAAAGTTATATTTTGTAAAATCAGCAGACATATATGAGGGGTCATCCATTTTCTAGGACACTACCTAATACTGGTAAAAAAATTCCTAATAAGACATAAATACATGTACATATAAAATTTAAACCACAACCTGTTGTTGGCAGTGCGAGTGCATATGTAGAGAATAAAGCATAATATTGAAAGCATATATCAAGTTTTATATTAATATATATCCCAGGAACCGGTTCTACAGTGTTCGATTACATTTTTTAAATTTCATTTCCTTGGATGAGATTTTTAAACCAGATTTAAACTTAATCATTGACCGTGGAACCGAGTACTGACGAAAATCCTGTACCAATAATGTTGTTGACAGCTGGGAACTAAATATTTTTACCGGTATTCATTAAAATTGAGTGCTGTAACATGAATGATTTGAAAATATACTCACCAGAGAGTTTTAGCCAGTGTCCCGACAAACTTTTCACCGATGTCTACTTGATGTGCTGACCAGCCAAGTTGTTGAGATTCTAGAAGCTTGATAATATCATTGTATAAATTATCTGTAATGTAAATAAAATGAAACAAGAATGCCAGTTTCGACAGTTCCTCATTTAATATCTAGGTATAGGGTGTCAAGCCGTTTCAGTATAAAATGAGATCAAATCATCTAGAGTGATGGACCTGACAATAAAATAGTGTTAACTTTGCATTTGAATTGAATCATTTATTTTTTATTAGAATTCATTCAAATTTGTTGTTTATTAAAAATTCTAAAAATCTTTTTCAATGTCAATGAAATAGGCTATTTATTCTCTTACATGGGCCCTAAATACAGGTTTCCTGTCACAAAAACAACTTGTGAATGTTTAAAATGTCACTTTCGCAGGCTCCACATGTGTCACGTTGCAACCGTATTCACCACATGCCGCAGCTGTGAATAAAATGCATTTGATTGGGATTGGGAACAGATTCGTGATTAAAAGAACTTACTTGGACTCTGCTGTGGCACCTCCCTCCACTCTCACCACCTTTCCGCCATCTGTATCTACCATTGATGCCACATCAGACACCCTGAGACCAAGTGACAGCCTTGACAACCGCCTGTCAAGCTCTTTTGTCCCTTTCCGGCAAATGAGTTGGAAAGCCGCCATTTTCGCTTGCCGAAATCCTACTATTTACCGAAAGAAACCTCGATGACAAACATCGTCAACGTTGAAAAAAGACACGACGGGAGGACGGAAAAACATAAAATTTTATTTTTTTCTCTAATTTAGCGGTCATTGCAGAACGGCGGGCGGGAAAAATAAAAATAAATTTTTACTTTTTTAAAAATTCACGGATTTTTAGCACGGGTGAAGGGGAAAAAAAAAAGTTTCTTTTTTTCCCAAATTGACGGAAACGACAGCGCCGGATTCGTGCTGCAAGCAATTTAAAAAAAAGGCCTTCTCAGGGATTAGGTGTAAGAGACATAGGTAGGAAAATTTAAACACTTGTACCAGTACTGTACACAGAAAATTTTCCAGTAGCGCGTTGTGTCCGTCAATTTAGTTTCACAATGATTTGATTCAGAACTGCTATCATTCTTACAGGACCTGAGTGATGCTTATAAATAGCATATTTTGTCCACTCAGGGCATACAGATTTTATGGCTTTCTGCTACGCGTTTCATATGATCTGATTCACAGGTCCTAACTAGACCATGTGTACGTACTATATAGATGGCTTCTAACCTTAAGGGTTACCAGTCATGATCGCCCATACTTCAAGGCGATAGGAGCCGCGATCGCCCATACTTTCAGGGCGACAGGTATTCTGGACCGTTTTCCGAGCACCATATTCTCACCGTTGGCGTTTTCCGGTTGCTCGGCCGCAGGTGCCTCAGGAAGTCCCTCGATGGAACTTGTTGTGGTGATGCTTACGTATTTCGTGGCCCATCCGTATGACCTCTCTCCAAGAGTCTCATTAAGCAAGAGCTTTCCTTCTCTTCTGTCTATGCCAGCTAGGAGCTCGGAAATCCATGCATTGACTAACCGGCCTGGTCATATCGTTTTCGGTCCCGGTTCTTTTGTTACTCTCTGCCCTACCTCAACCTAATCGTAGAAAATTGGCAGGCGCGGTTGGTTGAGAGTGGTGGAGGAGGTTCTGACCCATAGGGTCCAATTCAACTCCCTGGTCGGGCTATTTGTCCGTTCCGAGGGTTGAGATTTTATTTTCGTTGGACATTCTCAACTTGGTGGAGAGACTTCAGTTGTTCATATCTCTGAAGGAGCATTCATCGACAGCATTACTCGTTGGTTTGCCAATCTCATTCGAGAGGCCTTATCGTCGATAGGTTCCGATCCTACTCATGTGGTAAGTCATGAAGTGCTTTCTATGGCTGCTTCGTGGGCGGTTTTTTGCGGTTTTTTAATTTTTGAGGGGCGTTCTGGAGCAGTCAGAACCCCTTCGCTTTCTTTAATTTGAAAAATATTTCAGGACAGCTGTGTGTTTTATCAGCTATAGGTTCAATTATGTAATAAAAACCCACTATTTAAAGTATTTAGTTATGGAATCCAAAATATTAAATTTTAAGACACAACGTTTGATCTCACTCTAGAGATCTTCCTCAGGTGTGGCTCAGTCTTGAACTCAGAGAGCTCATATCTTTATTGGCGCCTAAGGTTGAGGTCCTAGGGTTCGGTACTTTGCCAGGAGATTCACATTATTTATATATATATATATATATATATATATATATATATATATATATATATAATCTTCCCAATCATTCTGCCGGCTCACTTGGATGATAATTAATAACTAAGTGAGTGAGTAGATAATTAATCAATTAAGGAACAACAAACTAAAACAAATCAAAGAGAAATAAATCAAAATGAAACTATATCAAAGTAAAATAAACAGATGGTATCTAAGAGCAATGAATAACAAGAAATGGAAGTCTGAGATAAGTCCAGATACAACGAATAACAAACGAAATTACGTTCTGTAGTGGGACATGAATAGATCGCGTTTTAGGCCAAGATTAACAGTATCACCGGGTTAAATAAGTTTTTGTTCCATGATTTCGCGCGAATGCTTCTTAGAAGTGTTCATTTTATGTAACGCGGTCACTTTAAGGTTACTGATGGTTTGGTTCGGAAGATTGAAATGTTCGCCGATAGGTTTATCCATTTTCTTGTGTCTGATATCAAATTTGTGACCGTTCAAGCGTTGACGTAATGTTTGTCCAGTTTCTCCGATGTAGATGGTTCCAGGGCAGATATCGCATGTGATGGTATAAACAACGTTGGTGGAGTTGCATGTGTAGGGTCCAGTGACTTTGAGTTGTTGGTTGTTGGCTGTGGTGACGGTCGGTGATGAGTTGATGAGAGGGCAGAGTTGACATCTAGATTTGTTGCAGGGGCGCATGTATTTGTTATCTGAGTCTTCTTCGGTGGATAGTTTGCTGCTGATGAGGAGTTTTCTTAGGTTTGCTGGTTGGCGGTACGCGATGACTGGTCTTGGTGGTAGTATGTTGCGTAGATGATCATCCTCTTCATGTATGGGTTTGAGATCTAATTTGATTCGTTGGATTCTGCGTAGGCGCGGACTGTAGGTGACTGCGATGTGGATTCTTTCGGTTTCTTAGACGTGGGCGGGTCGTATTGGAGTGTTCTTTCTCTGAATATGTGAGTAACACGAGTGATATGTAGGTCGATGGTTTCAGGGTTGTACTGGAGTTGGTGGAATGCATTTTTCAGTTGTTGTAGGTGTTGGTCGCGGTCTTGAGTGTTGGAGCAGATTCTGTGGTAGCGAATGGCCTGACTAAAGATGATGGATCTCGTGGTGTGTGGTGGGTGAAAGCTGGTGCCGTGAAGGTAGCTGTAGGTGTCAGTAGGTTTTCTGTAGAGCGATGTTTCGAGTTTGCCGTTGATGATTTTGACAAGAGTGTCTAAAAAGGAATTTGAAGAGGCGAGTGTTCGAAGCTGAGTTCGTGGCTGGATGAAAGTTGGTGAAGTTTCTGTGGAATTCAAGTAGTTTTTCAAGCCCGTGCATCCAAATGATGAAGACGTCGTCGATGAAGCGATTGTATAAAAGTGGTGAGACCTGCTGTGTTTGGAGGAAGTCTTCAAGGACAGACATGAAAATGTTGGCGTATTGGGGGGCCATTCGGGTGCCCATAGCTGTACCCTTGGTCTGGATGTAGAGCGATCTGTTGAATTTGAAGTAGTTGTGTTTAAGTATGAACTTGGTGAGATCGATGATGGTATGTTAGTTTTCGTTGTTAGGTAAGGTTCTGGAAATCGAGGTGAGTCCATCTTCATGTGGTATGCTGGTGTAGGGAGCTGTGACGTCCATAGTGATGAGTAGGGTGTCTGCTGGGAGGTCTTTGATGTTTGCGAGTTTGTTGATGAAATCTGTGGTGTCTTGTACGTAGCTGGGTGTGTTTGCTGCGTATGGATGTAGGAGACGATCTATGTAGCCAGATATATTCTTTGTGATGGTCCCGATGCCGGAGATGATTGGGCGACCGGGGTTATTCTTCTTGTGTATCTTCGGGAGAATGTAGAGGGTGCACAGTGTCGGATCAGCTGGTATTGTAGCGAGTAGATATTTCTTCAATTAGGTGGGTAGAGGTTTGATAAGTTGTTTGAGTTTTTTGGTAAACTGGCTGGTGGGGTCTTGGTCGAGTTTTTTGTAGAAGTCGGTGTTTTGAAGTTGACGGTGTGCTTCGTTGATGTAGTCATTTCGATTCGTGATGACAGTGGCACCTCCTTTGTTGGCAGGTTTGATGATGATGTCTCCGTTGATTCTGAGTGTGAGTATGGCTTTTCGCTCTGCCGTAGTGAGATTGTATTGAGTTTTAGGTCTGGTGTTGATGATTTCTGATCTGACTCTGTTTCTGAAGCTGGTGATGTAAAGATCGAGCTTGGTGTTGCGACCTTCGGGAGACCAACTGGATTGAGTCTTCAGTGCGGGTACAGGTAGTCTGCTATTATCACTTGGTGTGGTGTCTGTGGTGCCTGGACTGGTGATCTGTGTGTGAGGCTTGTTTTCGGTATCAGCTTGCGGTGGTTTCTGTTTCTGGTCGATACTGTGCGGATGTAGTGGTTCCTGTGTCGATAGTATTCTTTCTGTGGAAGAATTCTTTGAGGAGGAGGCGTCTGAAAAATTGTCCCATGTCGCTGCAGAGTTGATCTTTGTCGATATTGTTGGCGGGACAAAAGCTCAGACCTTTGGAGAGTATATTTAGTTCGGCTTGAGATGGCTCGCTCGTATGTAGACAGATTGACGACATTGGAGTTGCTTAGCGAACGCGCACGGGCCGCTGCCGAAGGCGTGGGGTTTGTCCCAGACTTTTGGTAAATGAAAAATAAAAGTGGCTATCCAGACGATCATAGAAATTGTGCACTTGGCGGTATTGTTGGCTGGTTCGAGTTGTTTCTGTTCGTCGAATTTTCTGTTTTTGGTATGAAGTGCTGACTTGATGTGTTGATCGTGGATTCGGTTGGCTGTGGATTCGATAGCGGTTCTCTGAGTGTCGTTAAGTTGGTGATCATTGAGTAGTAGTTGGAGTTGATTCTTAATCTGCCGCTGCTTGCTGTACATGACACTGATGAGATGGTTTTGTAGTTTCTTCGAGGTATGTTGCAGAGTATTTCGGAATACTGGGTATGGTAGGTGGTGCGTAAAGGATTCGTGATTCTCAGTCCTTGCGGTACGATGTTGGACTTCTTGCATCTTGTGAGGAAGTAGATGTCACTCTGAACTTGAGCAAGTTGTTTCTTTGTGTTGACTATTCTCCATTTCAGGCGGCTGGTAGATGTACTAGACATGATGAGAATATTCGTAGAGTAGCCATGTTAACCAGGTTTAAAATAAGTAATAAGACGAGTAATACTGTATAGGTTAACTATTTATTTGACGCACGAGCTTTCGCTTCTATTGAATAGAAGCTTCATCAGGTGAATGAATGAGTATAGTCAATGGAAAAACAACAGTATTTATAGGTAGAATGACACTAATTACAGAGAACTGAGTGAGAAGAAATAAATGACACTCATTTATTTGTAATTACTCTTCTCACTCAGTTCTCTGTAATAAGTGTAATTATGGTAACAAACATACAGGTGAAAATTCCAAATGCTCAGCTTGTGAGAATATATTTTACATCTGTCGTCGTTATTGTTTCATTTAATACCTGTAGTTTGTTTTGATTGACCATAGAAGTGTAAGCGAATGTTCACTTTATACTATGGGCGCACGAGTTATAATCAATAGGGACCGTTACACATACACACGATCCCACAGTATATAATACACTATTATACAGTCATACCGTAACGCTGCTTGCTAGTTCGGGTGCATTGTTTCAAGTGTCGTTCTAATAAAAGTTATATTTTTGATAAACTATTTCTCATTTCTCATGAATAATTATTTGAACTATTATAGCGGAAGATGAGCATGGTAGAATTTTTAATAAATTATAATTCATTTTGGCCTGAAAATGTTAAATAGCAAACTATTGTTTCGCTCGTTGTATAAGTCGAGGTCAATGTTTTAGTGGCTTCTTGCACATCGATCAGCTGGCTGTCAACAGGGCAACCTACTACAATTGATCTATTGTATACACTCTCGTGTGCCTTATAAAGATACATCACATACTGCTGTAAGAATAACAGCAACGGTGCTTGCAGGCATTGAATCATTTTTTGGAAGTAACCTGACTCAGTTAATTTAATTTATTTGTATATCAATCCATAATTCTGCATTATTTATTTGTTCAAAATGAAAAATGAATTTGAAAAAAAAAAATTAACAACGACCTCCTACTGCCAACCAGTCGCATCGGTTCTCTGCTGTAATCAGTGTGTGTGTTGTAAAACAATGCTACCGCGACCAGTTTCGTGATGATTTAATGGATTTAGACGTCATTTTATCTGATGTAAGTGATGAACCTAATCAATAACAAACCGACAACAAAGAGAAGGGAGCCCACCATTTCAAAGATGTTACACGGTTAAGTTTCCTTGCATGAATGTTTCTTAAGACGTATGTAGAGCCTCACACACATTTTTTTGTTCGAACTAAGACCGTCTAAGTAGTGACAATTTAGTATAGGCCTGGAGTGTGAAGTTGACAATTATAATCTACACGTCTCATTCCAGTATTACAAACGTACAATATCATATTGACAATTGAAATGAAAAATCACAAGATTAACGTAAATTCAAGTAAAATTTATTGTTCCTTTTTCAATCCAGAGTCATATTATACATTACTTGCTTGTTACTGAAAAATTATGATATCATTCTGATTTAGTCAGACACGATGTTGGCAGGTCTGCATACACAGTTCTTTTGTTTGTAGACGGACATTAAACCAGTACCTGCTTCATTGTCATATGCTTCGAATTTGACTGGTTTTAATAATTGGCTCATCTTGGTACACCACTTCAATTGAGCTGACCATGGCTTCTCAGTAATTGGAAGCGGTTTATTGTTATGATCCCGCTCACCATCTTCTTGGTTAATCACAACTGAAGTGCAAAGTGTTTTGACCATATGCAGTGTCTTCCAAAAAGTCAATGTTATCAATAGCAAAGTACATAGACTTATACTTCTCCATGAAATTTGGAAGAACATAGCCATCCATCTCCTTCATCCTCTCTATGACTCCACATGCAACTCTCTTCTGCAAATTTAATATGCTCTCATATGAACAGCAAATCTGCAAACTTCGTAAACCGTACTATGTAGTGATAGCGGGAGGCCTGTTGAAATTGGCTTTTCAGACTTCTGCCATAAACCAGTATCTCCCTTTAGCTTTTACCTCACTTGATGGTCTGTCTTGACATTCTGAAGTCTGACCTGCAATAGAACATCAACTGTTTTCTTGCAGTCAACATTTCGTCTACCTGACTACATATTTTGAATGAGGGCCAAGGAGAATCTGCTCGAGCAGAAACTGGAGAAGATCCGATATCGTTCAGCTTTCCTTTTTATTTCTATTTGAAAGGCTGAATCCAAGAGCATGTCTATCGCACTTAAGAGCCCAAGTGCTACTTTTACTTGGTAGCCACTCGAGAACAATGAGCAATTAGCGATATCAGCTTCTTTAGTAGAATAAATTTAAAAATAGTTACTCCGAAACAGGGTCTTAGCTAGAGAATGATAACGTCTGTCAATATTCATAAATGCAATGAAAATGCCTGTCAAGTAAAGGATTTCCTGCAGTACAGCCCTGCAGCGAGTCACCATAAGTAATTCGTCGGGTGTAACCTTGGGAATGGACAAAGAAGGTTTTTCAGCCACATCTTAGCTGCCCTGAGAGTCCATAACTAGACTAGATGAAAAAATGAATAGAATATTAAGGACTGTGTCAGAAAATTTGAAAACAACATGTTTACAACAAACGGAATAAAATAAAATAATTATTTTGAAAACTGATTGCAAATTGTCATGATGATTGATTGTCATTTATTAGTATTTAAATTCTTCTCCATCTCTGTTGCAGCCAAAGTAGTGCAGCCTAATTAAAATCGAAATTCTCTATAGGGATACTAGCGTACAACAGACGAATCAGCTTATCCAAAATCGATATGCTCAATCTGTTTCCGCTTTTTGGCCCACTTGGGACTTTTTAGTCCCAGTGGGCTATTGCGTTCACTTTTCGTCCGTCTTCCATCCATTCCTCCGTCCGTAGACGGAATCCAGTTATTTGGGGAAGTCTTAAGGACGCTTCAATGCAATGTCTTTATATTTTGGTTATACTTGTTTCTACCCTACACACATCTTCAGCCCAAAAACTGGCCCTGTCAGATTCAAGATGATCGACCGACTGGCAGCCATTGTTGTTCGCTAAAATAAGCACTTTATATACATTTTTGAAGTTTTCGAGGGAATTTTTGAAAACGCTTTGTTAGATTATCTTGATCTTTCATAGGTATCTGTATCCCCCTAGAGCCTATCAGCCTAAGAAAAATTGGGTCGATCGGACTCAAGATGGTCATCCTGCGACCTTTTTTGTGGTCAAAAATGTCAATTTAGAGCCCGAATTCAGAGTCCTGTAGCTTCTAGTAGTTTTTTATTTCAATTTGTGATGGGTATTCTTTGGAAAGGGATCTTTAATAATTAGACAGGTGTTTTTGACCAATTATGGTGGCCATCTTGGTGTTGTCAGTACTCATTCGTAGGTGGAAAATAGTTTTTCCACACTATCTTGATACCTAAGCATATTTTGTTAGCACAATCAATTGAAAAGTTGTAGCTCATAGCATGTTCTATGATTTTTGACGAGTTTCAAGGTCATTTTTTTGTATATGGCCATCAGGGGGCGTTGAATAATACAATAACTTAGCATTTCTATATTATTTTCGTACCTATGCATATTTTGTTACCACAATCAATTGCAAAGTTGAAGCTCATGGCATGTTCTATGATTGTGGGGAGTTTCAAGGTCATTAGATATTCTCTATGGTCACCAGGGGGCTTTGAACAATAGAATAACTTAGTATTTCCTTATTATATTGGTACCTAGGCATATTTTGTTACCATAATCAATTGCAAATTTTTCAGGGTCATTGGGTTTTGCACATGGTCACCAGGGGGCGCTGAATAGAGTTTCCATATTATATTGGTACTGAGGCATATATTATTATCACAATCAATTGCAAAATTGTTGCTGCAGACATGTTCTATGATTGTGTTGAGTTTCAAGGTCATTGGTTTTTTATCTCGGGCAAAGCCCGAGATGTTGTAATGGGTCCAAAAATCGAATCTTTGCTAACAAATGAGGTTATAACTTTGACACGAAGTCATGCAATCTACTATGTGTATGTGCAAGATGTAGCTTAATCGTGCGGCTAAAATCTGTTGGAAATGAAATTTTGAATATCGGATTCATTTAAGAGAAATCGACGAATTTTGCGATTTTTAAAGAAATTTCAAGGAGCATTTTGTTTCATAAAACGGCTAGAAGGCCGATGTACAACGTTACATTGAAGTAAAATAACTGCTCCTTGCGGTTGGCTGAGCTCCCGCTGTCAATCAATGCAAGGGCATATTCGATTGACGCAGACAAACCGGTCTTTTAATCTTCTCATCTATAAATCTGCTCGGTTCTAGTTTCTCATTTCCCAGTCATGGGAGAGTCTTATATGTTTACTTTTAATTTGATCGCCCTAGTATCAATTCCGTCTCCCCATATCTATTTCATTATGCAAATAACCGAAGATTCAATCAATACGCTACTTCACGGAAGATTATGCGCGCACAATCGAATAGGCCCAAACCTCGTGTATTGCCGCGATGATTGCTGATTAGATTTCGATGATGTTGTTCACCGAAATCAGCAGATTTTACACATCCATGAAGTGTTCAAGGAAAACCTTACAGATGCATCAATCAGATGGCGCCTATACATTACAAAGATAACATTCTGCGACCGAGATTTTAAGATCCGTGGATCTCTTGTCTATATGTTGTTATTGTTGAGCATTTGAAACCACTTCCCAAGTGGGATTGGTGTCCCTGGACCCCTAGTTGTTTTTATGCGATTCTGCGCACATAATGCTCTTTCCGCTTCAGCATTTCCCATCATAAGTTCATACATTTCCAAAAAGAATAGAAATCAAATTACCAGCAAATAAAGAATTAGTTGTATGTAGAGTGGCATTCTGATTTCAATTATGTGTACTTAAAGTGAAGTCAATCAAATAAAGAAACACGGTATAGATACCTGGAAACAAAAGCCTGTTGTCTTCACTAGGTCCTCCAAACAATTTGTTGAAGAATTCAATTGGACGTAATGGTTACGCAAAGTAATGCTTACGCATTTCCACTCATGGTCATCTGGTGCTGGAACCACATTTGTCAATGGAGACAAGCCTCTTGAATGGCAGGAATTCCTGGTGACAGATCTGTAAAATAGAAGTGTGTGGACTAGAGGGACTTTATAAATCCAGTTAACAATCTGTCAAATATAAGGTTTTCTTTACTACCTCTGCATTGAAATAATCGAAATGTGTAAGCAGGATTATTGTTTATTTCCCATTTCAAACATTCTTTCTTGATGTGGATAGGCTTTTGGATAAAATAACTGGAAAATAGGATGCAAAATTAAGTTTAAATAGAAAATAGTAATGGCCAAACTAAACTAATGTGTGCTGCAGTGTTATGATGAAAATATGTTGTCAAATTACACCTCTCACAGCGCTGAAACAAACATCTCCGTACTGGAACACTTTAGACAGGTGGCTCGTTGCCAAGATTATGTTAGTTGTTTAATGTAATAGTACACAGAATTTGAAGGATGAGAGTTGTTCATGCAAACCAGCTGCCACAGTGTCGCCTTCATCTGCCTCCTGTGACAACATGATGAGTAAAGGCATGTAATTTCTGATTGTTGCAAATAGACACTATCCGAATGACAGCCATCGAATTTGGTAGAGCCTTTTGAATTTGATTGTATGTGTCTCCAACAATTCGGCAATATCTTTTAATTTCTGTAGTCTAGTTGAAGATAATTGGATGAAAGTGTAGAAAGTTTCTTCCTTTTAAGAGGTCATTACTTTTGGTTCTTGTTCTTATCGTGGTCAGTGCAGTTTGTTTATTCATTCATCAATCACTGTCTAGTTAAGCCAATGTAATTCACCTGTTGACTGATAGCTGCTGGGCTTTTGATAACCTATAAAAAACTCGGCAAAGTAGGAAAGCATGTGAAACTAAAATTATGGCCTTGCTTTTATTTTACTTAGAGAAAGAAGTTTTTTCTATCAAATGGACTCAATTGAAAATTATGTGAACAACTATCTCTTCAATTATTTCAGTATCATCAATAATGATAATTGTTAGCCGTACTCTCACTATCACTCAATGAGTAATGGCTTAGATTATGAAATAATGCACTTTCATACGCTTCTTACGATCTTCGGTTAAGGTATCACTTCTAACAACGATAAAAGGGTTCAATATTCATTAAGGAACAAGCAGAGAACAGCATGAGAAAGTGAACATCACATGGATTATTAGAAATTGATTGTATCGAAATTAACAATAATTTTAGGTTAATTCTAAGTATTTTAGATAAATTTTATTGGGAATATTTTTTGTAGTCTTTCATTCAGGTAATGAGATGTAAAGACATAATTCATTTTATGAACATATGATTTTATTTGTATATTCCTCTCTCATATATCCTTGGAGAAAAATTAACCCTCAACGACAAATTTGTTTTGTCTTTCATTTCAACAGAATCAAAGATTTATGACAGTATGAACGCACCAACTAATTCACTCAACTCGTCATTTTCACTTGCATTGCGATGCGGTGGTTGAACAAACTTAGCATTTGATATATGCTGCATTATCGGAGACTCTAAATACTTCCTTTGATTTTCAGCTTAACCAATTTTGTTGTCACGCAGTTTACCAACATGCTCATCATTCACGTCAGTTATACTGATGCTCCCATTTTAAGAATTTTAAGATTTTTATCCCATATGCGCTGATTTCTAGTTCAGACTCAACTTGACTTACTTCTGGAATTGTCTGTGCAGCCATTCAAAGACAACTTGAGTGGTACCATTTTTCCTGAGTGTGGCCATCCTCAAGTTCATGAATACTGGAGAAACACGTCCTGATGCGATCATCAGTAGTTCTCTGTTTTATGTTAAGCAGAGTTAGAATTCTCTTATCAGTCCTAACCATGTGAAGGTCTTCCTTACCTTCATATGAACATGGTACAAAAATGCAAATTTTTTCCAGTGGTTATGAAGCATTCATCCTTTGATTTTGACCTAGAAATTAATCATCGGAGGTTGATGGTCATACTCTAGGCAGTCATATCCTGCAGGGAGCATGACTGTTTTGCTGCTCTTATATAGCTCGCATATCCGAAAATAATTGCCAATCCCCAACCTATAGGTCCAGGTATGTAGACCAATGAAAGTATGTAAAATGTAAAGGAAACATGCTCAGAAATATATCAACCGTAGTCAAAAAAGTTTAAGGTCATTTGAAGGTCATATTGAAGAAAGAAAATGTGTTACCATCCCTTTTTGGATTATGATAGACCAAGAATCTACCTCTATCTGAATTTGGGCATTGAGATCCTGGTAGCTAAATTAATGACATAGCCAACCACATTTATTGCATATGACATGTTCTGGTGAGTTGCAAGGTCATTGATTTTTGCTCCAGGGGGGTTTAATTTTGGTTTTGATATTCATTGTCAAGCATTTCACAAAGTTTGGATGCCATCTTTGGTACTCCTTGTTCTGTAATGTGACTTGATTAGCAACCTGATGAAGTCAAATTTATTTGTATTTGCATTCATGAATTTTTTTGGGATAACTTGTTATATACATTTTGTTGCAAAGATTAATAATGATTAAATGATGATTTCATGGATTACCCTGAACACTCTGATCAACTAGAATCACTCGACTTCTATACTAAAATGGATTAAATAGAGATAATTTGATATTTCTTTTTCAGTTTATTCATCCAGGTTCATCATTTGATGTTTCATATATTCGACTTTTCCGCATTATGGATTCTATGAGGTAAATAAGTGTATTCATGTACATGAGTTTATCGGTAACGGGCTTTTTACATTCTTCGCCACCTTTTAACCCTTTCAGTGCTGGCTAATTAATACCCTGTAGTGCTGGAGATAATTTGAAAATTCTGAAAAATTCTAACAGTTAATAATAATAATTTGTTTATTTATTTATATATTACTGTTTCAATAATAATAATATATTTATTTATCTATTTATTACTATTTCAATAATAATTATATTTATTTCATAGATTTATATATTACTGTTTCAATAATAATATATTTATTTATATATTACTATTTTATCTGAATATATATATTTATTGATGCAACTGTTTCAATAATAATGATATGTTTATTTATATATTACTGTTTTAATTAATATAATATATTTATTCATCTATGTATTACTATTTCAATAATAATAATATTTATTTATAAAATTATCATTTTTTATTTTTTTATTTTTCAAATTACTTTGATATTCCTTATTTACTAAAACAACTAAAATCACACAGGAGAAATAAAGAAATAAGGGGTATATTTTATATATGAGAGAAATATAAAGACACAGGGGGTATATTTTATAAAAGTATAAATATTTCTTAATTTATTTCATTAATTCATCTAGTTCATGAATATATTTATGATTTCTTAAACTTTTCATACTTTTAAGTCAAGATTTTATACCTTTAGATCCTCTAATTCTTTTATATCACTAACTTTTTTGACGCCTTTTAACTGTTACCATTATGAAACCTAAACAATATTAACCATTCAGCGTCATTTTACAAACTACAACCGTAAATCAATGTGCAAAACGTCACAGGTCTATGTGTACACATACAAGCTATTTGGCAAAATATTATTGACAAAGATGTAGAATGGCTTCCTGTGATTATATAATGACCTATATTTGAACGTCGAAATGTTATATTGCATTGAATATCATTAGAAGACTTATTGTAATAGAAAAGGATATATGATTATATCCGAAGGCAGGCATAAATAGAAATTATAAGTAAATCGGATTATTCGGTTAAATGGCGGATGTATACACGATGCGGAAGTCTGATATAAAAGTCAGAACCTGACATTGGGATACTGGTGGAATGACGAAGCTATCTACGATCTGTGTAGGCGTGAATTTCATCGGCGGCTACAAGCGACAAGCGGTCAATATAAAGATGTGTAAAATATAATTTCAATATTCAAATGTCATTTCTTTTTCTGGCCTGTACTCTAAATTCATGTTGTATCCCTGCAGCTTGAGGAGCATTCGCTGTAATCGTGGTGGAGCACTCGTTAGACTTTTTGAGTTATCTTTACTAGGGGCTTATGGTCTGTTATGACTCTGAATGGTCTGCCGTACAGGAATGTATGAAACTTCTGCACTCCGAAGACAATTGCAAGGAGTTCGCGCTC